>NW_016813109.1:634704-679358 GCF_001698545.2 Rhinopithecus bieti | reverse complement strand
AAAAAAAAAAAAAAAAAAAAAAAAGTATAAAAAATTAGCCGGGCATAGTGGCATGTGCTTGTAATCCCAGCTACTTGGGAGGCTGAGGCACGAAAACTGATTGAGCCCAGGAGGCGAAGGTTGCAGTGAGCCGAGATCATGCCACTGCACTCCAGCCCGGCGGACAGAGCCAGACTCCATCTCAAAAATAAATAAATAAATAATAAATAAATGTGGTTTTATGAAGACAATGCCAGTATCTTCCTTTTTGCTCAAGAGTTCTTCTGCCACTAAGGTCCTTGAAGGAGGCAGTTCCCTAGGAGGGGAAAATATATGGCTTATTCTTCTCCGTCACCAAGGAAGCAGCTGAGGTGTCCATACAGGGATGTGGCACACCTCCCACGTTAATCCTTTTTCTAGCAACAGCAGTATTTCTTGTTGAAGGAGAAATTTTTACCCATGTGACTTCTACTCCCTTCCCCCTCTTCCAGTGAGAGTCACAAAGAACACAGAAATGACCAGAAGACCCAACTATTGATCCATAAACTCACAGCATGTCAGCACTCAAAGGTCCTGTGCATACCTCTTCATTCACCACACGAGTCCTCTAAGGCTCAACTGGGGGAAGTGACTTCCTTAGGGAGCCAAATGAAGACAGAGCTCAAACTCCTAACATCAATCTGGTGCTTTGGCAAAGAAACAGCCTGAGAAAGAAAGAAGGAAACTGACATATATTAAGAAATTATGATGTGCCAGGCATGCTGCTAGGCACCTTCACATGTGGTCGCCTAATCCTAACAATCCCATTTCACAGATGAAGAAACTAAGGATGAGGTTGGTGAAGGAACCTGCCCTAGGTCACACAGGCAGCAAGCAGGGGAGCCAGTATTCAAGCACAATGCTTTCTGATTCCCAAATCCCATGCACTTTCCTTTAGGCCCTGCCATCTCCCATGAGACATTATCTAAGAGCTGATTATCAACGAAAGGTAAATACAAGAGCAGGACCAGCAGGGTTACACCAAAAGAGGCCCAGTGTCATTGCCCAAGCTGGGCAGGGCAGAAACTTGTCCAACTGGCTCTTGGGTGCCAAACTCCAATAGACCAGGGATTCAGAGCAGGAAGAGGGAAGGAAGGAGAGATGCTGGTGCCATCTGACCTTCTCTTACAGGCCCCTGGAGTGTCCAGCAGACAGTAAAAAGCAGCTAGCAGGAGAAGGAGGGAGGGGACATCCCTGGTAATCCCAGAGCTACGGCATGAGCTGACATAGCTGTATGTGAGCTAAAATCATAGCTCAGCCACCAAAAGCCACGGCCATCTAGACTCGCAGAAAAGAATGTGCCTGCAGAGGGGGTATAGCTCGGAGTAGACATTTGAATGTAGGAGAACGGTGTGACAGGATTGGGAAGGAGGAGCATAGCTGTCACTGCCCCACATTCCAAAGCCCTTACCCTGACAGGAGCAACCAAAGCAGGGGAGCCAAGCGAATCCCAGGCATCAGGTGACCTGGGCCGTGGCTCTGCCTGCTGCTCTGATGCCAAACACCTCTCCTCCTCTCTGCCCTGCAGGTCCACTGGCTGATGCTAACACAGGGGCACATGACATGCTGATAGCTACTCTCCCCATTCTCCAGTTCAAAGTGTGTATTTAATCTTTCCCTTCAGGAGAAGTCGATTCTATATCATCCTCTGCTGCATGGGCTTAATGTTTTCATTCTATTACTTGGATGTCGATTTCTTGTTGACAGACACCGGTATCAGCTTTAGACAGGATAAGTTTCATTGTGTGTTAAGTCTCTCAGCCACACCCCCCATTCCCTTTATTTCCGTCTTCCAACTCTGGTGACAGAGACTTAAAGACCAGGTCAGGCCGGACGTGGTGATTCATGCCTGTAATCTCAACACTTTGGGAGGCCAAGGCAGGTGGATCACTTGAGGTCAGGCGTTTGAGACCAACCTGGCCAACATGGTGAAACCCTGTCTCTACTAAAAATACAAAAATTAGCCGGGTGTGGTGGTGCACACCTGTAATCCCAGTTACCCAGGAGGCTGAGGTAAGAGGATCGCTTGAACTCGGGAGGCGGAAGTTGCAGTGAGCCAAGATCGCACCATTACACTCCAGCCTGGGTGACAGAGTAAGTGAGACTCCATCTCAAAAAGAAAAAAAAAAAAAGACCAGGTCAGAGGCCTGGGCTTCAGATAATCTCCTGGGCGCATCTGGGTCTCAACTCTGACTGCTGGCCACTTAAATGGTTCTAAAGCTGTAAACTCAATAAGCCAACTCCATCAGCCCTTTCTTCAATCCAGCCTCAAACTCAATGTCATTTCCCCACCACTTTCTAATCGGTTTCCCTCTCCCCTCCCCAATCTCTGTCAGTAATTCCACCTCCTCTCCCCAGTCAACCAGATACTAAACTTTCAAACATTCTTCCCTCATGTGGCCTCTAAACCTGCCCCCCACCCAACTCCATGCCCACCACCTCAGGCATATCAGGAAGCTCCGTGACAAATCCCCAGCTGTCATCTCCAGCTCCAGCTCTCCCCACTTCGCCATCCATCCCGATGTCCCGGCCAGAACAAACTTTCTTAACAGATAACATCTGTAGCACTTTAAAGCTCATCAAAGCATTTTCACATATATTATTTACTCTTCATAACAACAATGTCACAGGTGGAGATCACTGATATCATTACCATATATTGTGGATGATGACAGGAGGCTCAAAAAATGGACGTTTCCTTAATGAATATATTCATCATGTTGCCCTGTGCTCAATTGATATAACTAATAAAACTGGTCTCTGAAGCAAAATCTAATATGAACCCCTCTCCCAAACATGCAATAACCTCCTTTGCCTTAGAGACACAATTTAGATAATAAATTAATAAAATGACTTTTTTTTGAGACAGGGTCTTGCTCTGTAATTCAGGCTGGAGTACCCCATCCTGATCACAGCCTCTAACTCCTGAGCTCAAGTGATCCTCCCACCTCAGCCTCCCAAGTACCTGGGACTACAGGCATACGCCACCACGATTGATATTTTATTTTACTTTATTTTATTTTATTTTATTTTAGAGATGGGGTCTTCCTACATTGCCCAGGCTGGTCTCAAATTCCTGGCCTCAAGTGATCCTCCCACCTCAGCCTCCCAAAGGGCTGGGATTACAGATATGAGCCACCATGTCTGGCCATACCATTCTTTGGTACATAACTAGATCTATAAATTTAAAAAGAAACATATATAATAAATATATTGAACAAATGCTGAAGGTTAAAATGTAAAGTAAAATCTAACAACAACATACCAAAGAGAAGTTTTGAGAAAACTGAAAATAGTCATTACTATGGTTTTGCAATAGTTATTTAACCTCTGCTAAGTTTCATAGCTTCTATCTGTTTAGCTGCTTGGACTTTACTACTGAGTAGTGCTAACTCTTAACACAATTCTTTCAATGTGCTGCTTAGTTTTTGTTGGTTTGTTTGTTTGCTTTTTGAGATGGAGTCTCGCTCTTGTTACCCAGGCTGGAGTGCAGTGGCATGATCTCAGCTCACTGTAATCTCTGCCTCCCGGGTTCAAGCGATTCTCCTGCCTCAGTCTCCTGAGTAGCTTGCCACCATGCCCTGCTAATTTTTGTACTTTTAGTAGAGACAGGGTTTTGCCATGTTGATCAGGCTGGTCTCGAACTCCTGACCTCGGGTGATCCGCCTGCCTTGGCCTCCCAGAGTGCTGGGATTATAGGTGTGAGCCACCACGCCCGGCTTAGTTTTTAATTTTTTTAAATCTAGACAAAGTACATCCTGTTATAAAGATACGAAGTATTTAAAAAATATGATGGCTACAGAAAACACATAAAGCAAAATTGCACTTTTTTATTTTACATTAAGCTCTCAAAAAGCCCACATATAATTTTAATTCTAAACATGTTTTGACCAGGCCCACTCAAATCCAGCAGTGAGCTATGATTGCACCACTACACTCCAGTCTCGGAGATGGAGTAAGAACCCTGTCTCTTAAAAAAAAAAAAAAAAAAAGTACTTTTAATAATAACTTTACCCTTAGCAAAATTTACATTTGGTAAAAGTACAGATTTGTCACTTATAATCTTCTTTTGAGGTTTTTTTTTTACCAAAGGATTCTGCGTTCTTACTCTAACACACTATAGACAAAAGCACATCAGCAATTCTACTGACTTCTGGAAATCACATGTCTACGTGGATAGTTAAGATACCAATTACACAAAATCCATGAATTTAAGACACTTTGCCCAAACAATTGCTGAAGATCTGAAAGTTATCATGATCTTAAGAGATAGTCTCATAGGCAGAGATTATCTCCAGACAGACACAAGAAACTGTCAAGACTGGCTGCCCCCCTGCCGAGAGGACAGAAGTGGGAGGGAGAAATTTGTCAGTAACTCTGCATTCCTGCAGTTCAAATTTTGCACCACGTTCATCTATTCCCCAATTTTTAAAGAACGTTATTTCCTGGTTCTTGGCATTCTGACAGGTTGAAGCATACAATGCAAAAATTATTCCTGGCTTTCAGCCAAAATTTGCTTAGGAAAGTTTCACATATATTTTTTAAAAACGCCAATTTTCATGTAGCCTTTAAGACAACAGTATTGTCCATTACACATTATGTGTTATTATAACCTCCTCCCATACCTTTGTATGCTTTCTACTAAAATGCACCAAATATCCATCTTGTTACCAACACTGCTAACACTCTTCACCCCATCAATGGAAAGAACTGCTTTCAGTTTATTTTAAAAAATTAAATAAAAACAAAGGGCTTTCATCGGCATCCCAGGGTTACCAAGAGCAATGCAGTCTTTTTGGTTATTTGATGATCCATGAGTCATATTGTGTGGCCTTTGGAAAGTAAAAGCATCTACGTATTTTTTGGAAAAAGCGGAAAAAACACATTTGACAGAGTAAATTTGACAAGACCAGCAATCTAGTGCAATATTGTTTTTCACGCTTCTGTTTACTCTTTGTTCAGGGCCATATAATTTGGTCTTGCAATTACTTAGCCAAATGGACATTAGAAAGGGGGGACATAAGCAATACTCTGCAACTAAAACATAGTTACTCTGCAGATTGCTGTACTAGAGTAGGGCGGCCCTAAGGAATTTCATCTCCTCTGTCATGATGGGAACCAATGTGAAATTCAAATACAAGCGGTAGTGTCATAATATTGTAGTAACATTTTAAGGAAAATCAAGCCAGCATTTGTTTCTGTTCGAGAATTATCTGACTGCATGCAAGATGAAGAAGTTCTAGAGTGGGGAGACTGGCTGTATAACATCATGCCTACAGTCAACAATATGGTATCATGCATTTAACTTTTGTTAAAAGGGTAGATCTCATGCTGAATGTCCTTACTATAATTTAAAAAAAGTTTGCTTGATATGTCAGCATATTGATTTTTAAATGTATTAGCCAAATCAGTGTCCATAATCAATAATACTGAGACTTTCCATTTAGATGGGTCCTTTTTAGCTAATGGGTTTTTGTTCTATATCAGTTTAGAGTCACTACTGCCTGTATGAGAAGCCTTGATTCGCTACTTAATCACACTGATTCTAAATTCTGCCAGACATTCAAGAATGCACCTGGCCCATGCTGTGTTCTGATCCCCAACACGCCCCTACCGTATGCCCATCTAGCAGACATTGCTGCTGGCCTCCCAAATTCCCTCCATCTCTTTTTGCCATTTGGCTATGCCTTCCATGGCCTGCATCCACAGCTCTGCTTCAGAGAACTGCCTCTGGGCTGCTGGAAGCCGTTCTGCCCACATGTGCAGAGCTGGAGCCAGTTACTGCCCGGTGCAGGCACACGAAAGCCCAGCTCCCTGAGACAAAACTGAGGAATGACTCACCCCAGCGCTCCTGCAGGCCCACAGTGAAACCATCCCTTGCTCAGACTTCCACCTGAGTTCACACCCTCCACCTGAGCTGGCCTCCTCCCTTCCCTGTCCTCCTTCCCCAGCTCTCTTCATAGTCCCCGCGGGAACATTTCCTCAATAAAGAACTTCCTGACAGATCTTGTCTCAGCGCCTGACTCCTAGTCTCAGGGTCTTCTTCTGGGGACCCTGATGACCTTAAATGTCCCTCCAACCAAGCAAGCTCACCTCTGCCCCACAATGACTGCTGTTTCCCCAACTTAGAACACCCTCCTTCTCTTCTTCATCTCTGGGGCAGAGTGGGTATAACAATCAAAGGACATCTTGGAAATGAAAACTGGGCTAGGCATAGTGGCTCACACCTGTAACCCAGCACTTTGGATGCCAAGGTGGGTGGATCACCTGAGATCAGGAGTTCGAGACCAGCCTAGCCAACGTAGTGACACCCTATCTCTAATAAAATACAAAAACTAGCTGGGCATGGTGGCGCAGGCCCTGCAAACCCAGCTACTCGGGAGGCTGAGGCATGAGAATTTCTTGCAGCTGGGAGGCGGAGGTTGCAGTGAGCTGAGATCATGCCACTGCACTGGATCCTCGGCAACAGAGTGAGACTCTGTCTTTAAATTATAAATAAATAGCCGGGCGCAGTGGCTCAAGCCTGTAATCCCAGCACTTTGGGAGGCCGACATGGGCGGATCACGAGGTCAGGAGATCAAGACCATCCTGGCTAACACAGTGAAACCCCGTCTCTACTAAAAAATACAAAAAACTAGCCGGGCGACGTGGCGGGCATCTGTAGTCCGAGCTTACTCGGGAGGCTGAGGCAGGGAGAATGGCGTAAATAGACGGCCGGAGCTTGCAGTCGAGCTGACAGATCTGGCCATTCGCACTCCAGCCTGGGCAGCAGAGCGAGACTCGTCTCAAAAAAAAAAAAAAATATATATATGTACTATATAGTATATAGTACTATAAATTTAAAAAGTAGAGTGCAAAAAAAACCCACAAAATACTCTGCAAATATGAATAATGTATAGCAAAAATGAACCTCACACACTCTTCAACATCTGGATCTAGTGATACCTCCTCTACAAAGGGAGCCCCCAGCTCTCCCCACCCTAATTGTCTATTTTCCTAAAGACAATATAAACTCTATGAAGGCAAAGACTGTCCTGTTCACTGATGTAGCCACAGTATTTAGATCAGCATCTGGCACATTGAACAAATTTAGTAAATATGTGTTAATAATGCTGTTGAACTCCAGGATCTCCTTCTATTCTCAGGAAATTAAGGGATCAAAGGCACATTAAGGATCACCTAGAGGCTGGGCACGGTAGCTCATGCCTGTAATTCCAGCACTTTGGGAGGCCAAGGCGGTGGGATCATTCGAGGTCAGGAGTTCGAGACCAGCCTGACCAACATGGTGAAACCCCATCTCTACTAAAAATATAAAAATTAGCCAGGTGTGGTGGTGAAAGGACCACCTAGAGTGCCCATACTTCACAGGATAAATGACTTGCCTAGGATGTAAATCAATTTAGTGGCAGAGCCATGATTGCATCCTTGATCTCTTATCTCCCCAGCCTGAGAACTTTCCATATGACACTCCACCTCTTTCCCTTATGGGTGGCAGCAAAGGAAAATGGCAACCCCTTCTCCTTCAACCTAAATATTGGCATCCGGGCATTGGCACTGGCACTTAATGATATGCTACCCTGTTATATGATATGCCAGGATTATTAGCACTACAGTTTTGTGTGTGTTGTTTTCCTCTCCCCAGCTAACCCTGAAGCTTCCTGGTGGCAAAAGCCTCATTGAATTCATTTTCCACATCATCTACAGGACCTTGCACAGGGCTGAGCACAGAGGTCAGTGGGAGGAGGGAGGCAGACAAAGGGGAGGTTGCATGCTCGAGTCGATGGATCTGGCTCCAACGCTGCATTTACCACCTGCACAACCATGAGCAGAGTGACAACGGACCCTAGGCCCCAGGATTATGGAGAGGTTCGATGGGGTAACACATGTAAAAGCATATCACACCACGGCTCGTACACGGCAACCACTTAGTAAGTATAAGCTGCAGTGAGTAATAACAGTAGCAGCAGCAGTAACAGATTCAGGCTCACCGAACACCACCTACCAGGTGGTTTCAACACACAAAGATCGGAGACCTGGGTCCAAAAATCTTCTGCTTATTACTGCCTATTAAATAATTAAGAAAACATAGCAGAGATCTCCTTTCCCCTATCAAATAAAGATGTTCAATGACCACACACAGTTCTCAATGCCTCTCTTCATAGGAATGGACCAAAATCCCCAGGATGTCCCTCTCTGCAGAACTTCCATTCCATTTTGGCCCTGTCCCCAACCCCAGGAAAGCAATGTTGGGCACTCCACATTCCCCAAGGACCTGACTTCTGGCCACTTCCTTCCCTGGCCCTCTTTAGTTTGTTCATTCATTCATTTAATGAATACATATTCATCAAATCCTGGACACTATGATCAAAAACTAAGCCACACGAGTACCCTACCTTCTAGGACTTCCCAGCCCTGAGAGTCCTCAGGTTTCTCTTTCTTAACCAGTAACTACCTTTGCAGGCTCTCCATCCTCCCAGTCACCCTTGTGCCTGTCTCATTATCAGCAGTAATGGCAGAGGCACTACAGTTAGACTGTCAGGGTTAGAGTCCCAGCTGTGCTACTTTTTTACTATGTAACCACGGGCAAATTCTTCCCGTCAGCCTCACCTACCTCATCTTCAGAATGAGGGCAATAATAACTACCAATTAAACTTGTTGTCAGAATGAAATAAAAACCCAATGACGTGTGCTTGGCACACAGTAATAAATGCTCACTAATACCATTTAAAACTTACCTGAAACATCCACGCTTAAATGTGGAGTGGCTGTTTGGCCGTTTACACAACAAAGAACTAACCCAACTACTGAAGAAGTAAAATGTCCTGAATTATTTCTGTATCACAGCAAGACTCCTTTTTCAAGAATATGTCAAGCCAGGTGAGCTCTATTGCTTCCTGGGAAAACGTAAAGAATCCTCGGCAGTGGGCCACTAGTTAGTTCTACCTGGTAATTCAAACTCAAAGAAGGTTCTACCGCAAAACACCCTGAGAGCTCAGCTGGCAGGAAAGAGTAAGAGCCTGCCCTGGGCCGGGGGAACCTGCTACAGAGGCTGACCCCAGAGAGCCTAGAAAGCAGCCTGAGGCACAGCGTCTAGGCTTAGCACAGGTTCTGGGCCCCAGTGACAAATCAGAGTGAAGGGAATCCTGACAACTGTCAATTTTCAAGTTCCAAGATGGTGCCACTGTGGTCCTGGGTGATCTGCCACTGACAGCACAACTCTCAGTCTGTGATCCAGGGTATGAAGAAAGATCCGACTCTCCAGGGAGCAGCTGGCAACAGCCAGACAGAATTCCCCAAGTAAGTCAATTTGGGTAAAGCACAGCACTAGTGGGGAAGCATGGCGTGAAGCAGGTAACTCAAAACAAAAATCCATTCGAATGACTTGCGCTAACACAGCAGGTGAGTGGGAGGAAGTACACAAAGGAGAATGGAGAGAGAATGTGAAGACCCGTAAGTCACCCAGGGTTCGTCTCCAGTGTGCCCAAAGCCAAGTCTACTGGCAACAAAGACTTAACTCCGGCCAAAGCAGGAGCATCGCTTGAAACCAAGAGTTCAGGCCAGGCGTGGTGGCTCATACCTGTAATCCCAGCACTTTGGGAGGAAGAGGCGGGTGGATCACCTGAGGTCAGGAGTTTGAGGCCAGCCTGACCAATATGATGAAACCCCATCTCTACTAAAAATACAAAAATTAGCTGGGCATAGTGGCGAGCGCCTGCAATCCCAGCTACTCAGGAGGCTGAGACAGGAGAATCGCTTGAACTCGGGAGGCAGAGGTTGCAGTGAGCTGAGATCACACCATTGTACTCCAGCGTGAGCAACAAGAGCAAAACTCCATCTCAAAAAAAAAAAAAAAAAAAAAAGAATTGGCCAGGCATGGTGGCAGGCGCCTGTGATCCCAGCTACTCAGGAGGAACCGGGAGATGGAGGTTGCAGTGAGCCCAGATCACACCATTGCACTCCAGCCTGAGTGACAAAAGCAAAACTCTGTCTCAAAAGAAGAGAAAAAAAAAAAAAAAGAAACCAGGAGTTCGAGACCAGCCTGGTCAACAAAGTGAGACCCTCCATCTCTACAAAAAATAAAAATAATTAGCCCAGTATGGTGGCGCACATCTGCAGTCCCAGGTACATGGGAGGCTGAGGTGGGAGGATCACTTGAGCCCAGGAGTTTGAGCTATGATTGCATCACTGCACCCCAGCCTGGGCAACAGAGTAAAATCTCAAATTGAAAAAAAAAAACAAAAAAAGCTAGGCATAGTGGCTCACGCCTGTAATCCCAGCACTTTGGGAGGCCAAAGCAGGCAGATCACTTGAGGTCAGGTGTTCAAGATCAGCTTGGCCAACACAGTAAAACCCTGTCTCTACTAAAAATAACAAAATGGCTCACTTTGGAAGGCCGAGGCAGGCAGATCACGAGGTCAGGAGATCGAGACCATCCTGACTAACACAGTGAAACCCCGTCTCTACTAAAAAAGTACAAAAAATTAGCCAGGCATGGTGGCGGGCGCCTGTAGTACCAGTTACTTGGGAGGCTGAGGCAGAAGAATGGCGTGAACTCAGGAGGCCGAGCTTGCAGTGAGCCGAGATAGCACCACTGCACTCCAGCCTGGGCAACAAAGGGAGACTCTGTCTCAAAAAATAAATAAATAAATAAATAAATAAGTACCAAAAATTAGTCGGGCATGGTGGTACATGCCAGTAATCCCAGCTACTAAGGAGGCTGAGGCAGGAGAATCACTTGAATCCGGGAGGTGGAGGTTGCAGTGAGCCGAGATAGTGCCACTGCGCTCCAGCCTGGGTGACAGAACAAGACTGTCTCAAAGAAAAGAAAAAAGAAAAGAGCAAAGGAAGGGAAAATGGTATGGCAGGGTCTGAAGGCAAACCAGGCCCACTGCATGACAAACAGCGGCATTCCAGGCTGAGCTGAAGGTGTCACAGTGTGCCGAGGAAGGGTTCACTCTGCACAGTAGGCACTTCAAATGAAAGTAAGCAACAGGTTTCTCAGGGCTGCAGGGTGCCACATGGGGCTCAGTTCTACTTAGGGTTAATCCTTCCTGGAGAAGGCAATTAGCAGCAGCTTACTTTCTGAGTATGTTTTCTGCATCGATACAGTTTTTCTCTTGGCCATCAAATCTTGAAGACAAATGCCCAAGACCACTAGATGATTAGTCCCTGGATAGTGACCTAGAGATTCACACAACTCGTTTTCTACATCGCATCTTAAAGCATAACTCCATCCCAGGGACATTCAGAATTTCCTCTTCCCAAACCTCGGAACTAGAGCCAAATTCCAGACCCCACACCCTTCTTCATCCCAACACAGCCATGACCTGTGACCTTGCTGTTCAGAGGCCATGTCAGTGTTTGCAGGTTCATTCCACCAAATCACTCAAGGGTGGGGGAAGGAAAAAGCTAACAGCACCCAGGGCCAGAATAAGAAAAGCCTTGAGATCCCAAATCAGAGTGAAGCAACTTGTTCCCAGACCAGTGGTGACTCCAGGGACTCCCAGACATAGCAGTCAAAGGTAGGTGGCCTCCATCTTTGTGCCTGACCTCCACAAGATGCTCAGCAAGTCACCTAATTCTGACCATGTTCTTGCCTACATCCAGTGCAGTGTCTGAGGCTCTCTTCTCATCTGGACCACGAGTAAACAAAACTGGGTGACCGCCAAAGGCACCTCCAATCCAGGATTCTAGGACTTCCTGAGTCAGGAAACCAAAGAAATCCAACATGTGTCCAGCTCAGGGAACCAGGTCACATTCTCTGCTGGGGTGGGGCCCCCAGACTGGAAGAGCAGGAGCAGCCAGAGGCCACAGCCCTGAAGAAAAGTGACAGGAAGCAAGCCATGCCTTGGAGCCTGGATCCAGGACTTGGATCTCACTGGCAGATCCTGGCTGGTCTCTGTGTGTGAGAGCAGACACCAGATGCCAGGGTCAGGAGAGCATCCTTCTCTCCAAACTAAGAACTGAGATGGTTTTCTGTGGGGGGGGGGGGGGGGTATGGTATGTGTGTGTATTTGTGTGTGTATGGTGTGTGTCTGTGTGTGTGCATGTGTGTGTCTATGTATGGGGTGCATGCATGTGTGGTGTGTGTGGGGGTGTGTGTATGGTTTGTGTGTCTCTGTGTGTGTGGTGTGTGTATGGTTTATGCTGGTGTGCGGTGGGTGTGTATGGTATGCGCTGCATGTGGTTGGCGTGTGTGTGTGATGATGTGTGTCTGAGTGTGTGTTTATGGTTGTGTTATGTGTGTGTGGTGTGCTGTATGGGGTGTGTGCTTCATGTGTGTGTATGTGGGTAATGTATGTATCTGGTGTGTGTTTATGGTTGTTGTGTGTGTGTGTGTGGTTGGTTGTGTGTACATTGTGTGTAATGGTGTGTCTGGTGTGTGGCTGTGCTGTGTATGGTGTGTGCTCGCGTGTATGTGTGTGTGGTACGTGTATGCGGGCGTATGTGTGCTGTCGTGTGGTGTGTATTATGGTGTGCTGCATGTGGTGCTGATGGCCTGCTCTGTTAGAATGTGGGTGTGGTGTGTGTATGCGGTTGTGTATTTGTGTGCGGTTGTGTGTGTATGCGGGTATGTGTGCCATGATGTGGGCGGCTGTGTATGCTGTGTAGGTGTCGTTTATGGCGTTGTGTGGTGCTGTGGCTGTGGTGTGTGTATGGGTGTGTGCTTGCCCATGCTGCTCATCTATGTGCTGTACAGTATGTATCTGGTGCGCGAGCGTTGTGTTCACGGGTGGTGTGTGTGGCCTCTGTGTATGTTAATGCGGGCGTGTGTGTATGGGGTGTGTGCTGCATGTGTGTGTGTGGTGTGTGGGTGTGTGATACTGCGGATGTGTGTGGCATATGTGCGTGATGGTTGTGTCTGGTGCTGTGGTGCCTCGTGTGTGTATAGTGTGTGTGCGGTATGTGTGTGTGGATATGTTGTAATGCGGAGTATGTCGTGTGCTGTGTTCCGTGTGGTGTTGTATAATGGCTGTGCTGCATGTGCTGTACGTATGCGTGTCTGGTGTGCTGTGTGGCTTGGGTATGAAGTGTGTGGTGTGCGTGTGTGTGAATGTCGTTTGGTGTGTATGGTGTGTGTATGAGGTGCGTGTTGTGTGTGTGTATGGGGTGTCGTGGTGTGTGTGTACTGTGTGGTGTGTATGGGGTGTGTGTGGTGTGTGTGTGAGGTGCGTGTGTGGTGCGGGTGTGTGTGGTGTGTATGGGGTGTGTGGTGTGTGTGTATGAGGTGCATGTGTGTGTGTCTGTGTGGTGTGTGGTGTGTGTGTATGAGGTGCATGTGCGTGTGTGTCTGTGTGGTGTGTATGGGGTGTGTGTCGTGTGTATGAGGTGCGTGTGTGTGCGTGTGTGTGGTTTGTATGGGGTGTGTGTGGTGTGTGTGCACGTGAATGTGTTTGTGTGTGTCTGTGTGTGTTGTGGGGTTGTCCCCTCCCTGCTGATGAGCAGGTTGTGTTGCTCGTGAGCCTAGGCCTGGAGGCTAACCCCGTGCGCATTCCTCCCGCGCAGTGAGGGGCACCCAGTCGCCCCGCCCCTTCCCACTGACCCTCTCACCTGGGGGTTGTCCATATACCAGAGGAGGCAGTTAGCCTGGGTGTCCAGAATGAAGTACCTCCGCAGAAACTTGCCGCTGTTCTCATGCTCCTCGATGTCCAGAAACCCACAGATTCGGTTCTGCCGATCCACATAAGGCATTCCTGGGCTCTGCTCTCATCACCCTGCGCACAGGAGGGAGGTGCTGATGAGAAGGAAGATGAAGCAGCTCTGCCTCAGGACCTGCAGAAATCTTTCCAGGAAGTTGGGCTGAGACTCTCTCACCAACTTCCTTCCGTGGGGGCACCAAATGTTCCACTCCAGACCCTGGAAACCTCTCCCAATGTTAAGCACCCCTAAAAATCCATTCACACGTATTCAACTCACTTTTCCAAGGCTCTATGTGCCCAGGATAGCACTGGGCACTTTACATTCATAGAGGAGATAAGCTCAAACTTTAGATCAGGGGCCTGCATTCAAATTCCAGTTCTGGATACTTGTTAATTGTATGACCACCAATTATTTAACCTTCGTGTGCCTCAGCTTCTGCATCTGTAAAACGGGGTTAATAATAGTGCACCTCATAAGGCTTGGGCTGAGAATTAAGTGCTAGTTATACAGTAAGCACTTCCTGAACAGTAGCTATTATCGTCGCTCTGCACAAAACCTTGTAAAGTGGCTCACAACTCAATTTTACACATGGAAGAAATGATCTCAGAAAGGATGTAAGCTCCAATTCAAACATCTGAATAAAATTCTGCCAGGCTCTTGAACAATACCTCACAAGCATGGGCAACCAAAGCAAACATGGACAGGCAGGATCACATCAAGTTAAAAAGTTTCTGCACGGCAAGGGAAACAACCAACAAAGTGAAGCGAAAACCCACAGAACGGGAGAAAAATCAGCAAATTACCCATCTGATAAGGGACTAATAACCAGAATATATAAAGAGCTCAAGCAACTCTATAGGAAAAAAATCTAATAATCCGACTTTAAAATGGACAAAAGATTTGAATAGACATTTCTCAAGAAAAACACATACAAATGGCAAACAGGCACATGAAAAGGTGCTTGACATCACTGCTCATCAGAGAAATGCAAATCAAAACTGCAATGGGGTATCATCTCACCCCAGTTAAAATGGCTTTTATCCAAAAGACAGGCAACAACAAATGCTGGTGAGGAAGTGGAGAAAAGGGAACCCTTGTATGGTGTTGGTGGGAATATAAATTAGTACAACCACTATGGAGAACAGTTTGGAGGTTCCTCAAAAAACTAAAAATAGATCTACCATAAGATCCAGCAATCCCACTGCTGGGTATACACCCAAAGAAAGGAAATCAGTCTGTTGAAGAGGTATATTTGCACTCCTATGTTTGTTGCAGCTCTGTTCACAATCGCCAAGATGTGGAAGCAGCTTGGTGGCCATCAACAGATAAATGGATAACGAAAATGTGGCATATATACACAATGGAGTACTATTCAGCCATAAAGAAGAATAAGATCCTGTCATTTGCAACAACATGGATGGAACTGGGGATCATTATGGTAAGTGTGAAATTAGCCAGCCACAGAAAGACAGACATCACTCACTTATGGGACCTAAAAATCAAATCAATTGAACTCATGGAGATAGAGAGTAGAAGGGTGGTTACCAGAGGCTGGGAAGGGTAGTGGAGGGCTGGGGGGAAGTGGGGATGGTTAATGGTACAAAAAATAGTTAGAAAGAATGAATAAGACCTACTATTTGATAGTACAACAGGGTAACTATAGTCAATAATAATTTAATTGTACATTTTAAAATAATTAAAAGAGGCCGGGAGTGGTGGCTCATGCCAGTAATCCCAGCACTTCGGGAGGCTGAGGCAGGTGGATCAATTGAGGTCAGGAGTTCAAGACCAGCCTGGCCAACATGGTGAAACTCCGTCTCTACTAAAAATATAAAACATTAGCCAGTCGTGGTGGCACATGCCTGTAATCTCAGCTACTCGAGAGGCTGAGGTAGGAGAATCGCTTGAACCCAAGAGGTGGAGGTTGCAGTGAGCCAAGATCGCGCCATTGCACTCCAGCCTGCGCAACAAGAGTGAAACTCTGTCTAAATAAAATAAAATAGTATAACTGAACAGTTTGGAACACAAAGGATAAATGCTTGAGGGGATGAATACCCCACCTTCCATGAAGTGACTGTTACGTGCTGCAAGCCTGTATCAAAACATCTCAGGTACCCCACAAATATATACACCTACTACGTATCCACAAAAGTTAAACATAAAAAAATTTTTCTAAAATTCTGCCAGGAATTAAGTCACAAAGGACAGCCTCTCCAGCTCCATGAAGATACCAAGAGATTAAAATGCAAGGAGTTTCTGGAGTCTTGCGGTAGGGTCACAGCCCTGGCCCAGCATCTTACATCACTCTGCTGTCACTGTTATGGGGTGAATCATGTCCTCTCAAAATTCGTATGTTGAAGTCCTAACCCCAAGGCCTTCAAAATGTGGCTGTATTTGGAGACAGGGTCTTTAAAGAGGTGACTGAGTTAGCATGATGTCATTAGCATGGGCCCTAATCCACTATGACTGATGTCTCTATAAGAAGAGCAAAGACCCTGTGAAGACACAGGGCGGTGACAGCCATCCACAAGCCAAGGCGCAGGCCCTGGACAGATCTTTTCCTCACGGCCCTCAGAAGAAACCAACCCTGTTAACACCTTGACGTTGGACTTTCAGCCTCCAGATCTGTGAGAAAACGAACTTCTGTTGTTTAAGCCATCCAAACTGTGGTCCTTGGTTATGATGGCCTGAGCAGCCTAACATGGTTACCCATAAAGCCCCTTATAATGGAAAGAATGAGGCATCAGAACAAAGTCCCAGACTGGGTGCAGTGGCTCACAACTGTAATCCCAGCACTTTGGGAGGCCAAGGTGGGAGGATCGCTTGAGGCCAGGAGTTTGAGACCAACCTGGGCAACATAGCGAGACCTCGTCTCCACAAAAAAATTAAAAAATTAGCCAGGCATGGTGGCGTGCCTGTAGTCCCAGCTGCTCAGGAGGCTGAGGTAGGAGAATCGCTTGAGCTCAGGAATTTGAGGCTGCAGGGAACCATGAGAGTGCCACTGCCCTCCAGCCTGGATGACAGAGTGAGACCCTGTCAGAAGAAGAAGAAAGGAAGAGAGAAGAAAAAGGAGAAAGAAGAAGAAAGTCCCGGCCCATGAGCACTATCCCCGACTCCAGAATAGTCTCTCTAGCAATGTGGGATGAGCCACACCTTCAAGCCAGCCAGCCTCTGTTCTTGTTGCAATTTTCTTAGGCCTCTCTGAGAGCCAAAGCGAAGAGTGGGAGCTCTATTGTGCTCCCCAACAAAGACTGGCTCCTTTCAATGAGCAGAGACACCCAGCTGAAATGCACACCCAGTGCCGACATGGGACAAGGGGTCCCACAAGGGTCCCAAAGCACCACATGACCTTCAGACTTTCAAGGTCAGACCCCACCACTGCTGAGCCCTGAGAGACTCCAACAGAGTGAAGCTCCTGGTGGCCCAAGCCCTCTGTCCACAGCCACACAAAGTTGTGAGATGGCTGCCTCAGGCCATCCTCCACAAGGGGACGCTGGGTCAGCAGGTGAGCTACAGAGACCCAACAGCCCCAGTACTGCAGGCCCAGATACCCTCCCACAGCACAGGCTGACATCAGGCGGATTCAGATCAGGCTAATAATAGTAAGGATGGCGATTGGTGGCGTGGCGTGTTCCCTCCCAACCCCACAAGGGCCAGTGCTGAGAGGCGGCCCCTAGGAACAAATGCCCCCCACCAACACACACATGGATACCAGTGACCGGTGAATCCCTTGATCCAGGTGAGGTGAGGGGGACTGGAGACAGACATCAGGGAGACGCGTCGGGGAATCCCACAGCTACTCACTGTGAAAGGAGAGGGAACAAAGAGCAAAGCAGGCGAAAAACAGGGCAGAGGTGAAACAGCACAGCTAAGGAAGAAATCAGAGGAGCTGCAGTAAAAGATGCAGTGAGAAGGATCAACCGTGGACAGAGGAGGTTTCAGAAACACAGCAGAGAAGGATATGTTGCAGCACAGCAGGGGCCGGGGGAGGCACACCCCTGCCCAAAGCAGCATCCCTTCCATTACGGCACCTGCAGACAGACCCAGCGCCTCCTCGAACAAAGCTTCCGCCCCGGCTCCAGTTTCACAATGGAGCCAGTTTGAGTTCAGAAACAGGAGAGAGATGGGTACAAAGCCAGTAATGAGGAACAGACGCCACAGGAGGATCATGAAGTCTCCCAGCAGACATTGGGTCAAAGGTAGCAAGGGAAGCGGTCTGGCGCTGGCTGGGGGCAGGGGAGCATATCCTGGAGAGAAGCCGCAGCTCCCTGGGTGACGGGGGAACAGTAGTCCCACCAGAAGGGTTGGATCAGCATTCTGGGAAGGGTGCAGAGCTGCCTGGTCAGGATGCTGGTGATCGCCAGCCCCCCAGGAAAACCAGGCAAACCGCCTTGATGCCCAACCAGTCACAGACAGATTTGCAGGGACTGCAAGGACTATCGCTACTCCTGAGGCATCTCCCAGAGAAAACACACAAGCTGCTGTGGAAGAGTAAAGCTAACTGTCCTGGGCCCAATCGCTAAGCACAGTGTCCAACTGAACACTGGCTTTCAAATTTCTCCTTTTAAGCCTGCAGGATTCATCATGCCTGTCTTTTTCTTTCTTTTCTTTTTTTTTTTTTTTTTCCTTTCTGAGATGGAGTCTCGCTCTGTCGCCCAGGCTGGAGTACAGTGGGGGCAATCTCGGCTCACTGCAACCTCTGCCTCCCGGGTTCAAGCAATTGTCCTCCCTCAGCCTCCCAAAGTAGCTGGGAATACAGGTGCACGTCACCACACCCAGCTAATTTTTGTATTTTTAGTAGAGACGGGGTTTCGCTATGTTTGGCCAGGCTGGTCTCGAAATCCTGATGTCAGGTGAGCCACCCGCCTCAGCCTCCCAAAGTGCTGGGATTACAGGCGTAAGCCACCGCGCCTGGTCACGCCTGTCTTTTTCTGAAGTCAGGGGCTAAAGAAGGCACGCTCTGAAAGTCCAATTTTGTTTCAGGGGCGTCACGGTGGGAGAGGGCCCTCACGGACCCAAGGGGAAGATAAGCATTCAGGTTACAACACCTCCTGACTGTGGCTCTATCCCTATAAAAAAAACAGCTGCTCAGATGTCCCGAGAAGCAGCTGAGTCACAGAGCTCATCAGGAATGTGGGAGGTGGGGGGAAGGACCAACTGCAGGAGAACGGAGCATCACACAGAAATGTGGCTCTAACTAGCTGACCCACGCAGCAGCAGCACGCTCAGATGCTGCACACAACGTGAACTCAGGTCCTGAACCCTAATCCTCTGACGGTTCATTCTGATCCCATTTGTACATTCCTTGTCTCAACAGCTGCTAAGATTGGGTCCACAGAGCTGCCCCAGGCCCCCAAATCCCCTGTCCTCGCCTCTTCAGCCATGTCACCATCATTTTCCAAATCTTCTCTGGCTCTTTCTCTTCTTCACAGAGGCCTGTGTGGAAGTTAACTTTGCCACCTCATCCCTAGCATCTACTATTCTAGCAATGAGCCAGTGAGGGGAGAAAAGGGAGTGCCAGTAGTAATTGGTACTTAGATGGGGCAACAACTTGGTGTACACATATATGTGATCACCTCCAAATCCCCAGCCAAGACCAAGGCAAAGCTTCAAAATGTCTTTTCAAGCTCTCACAACACTCTGCCAGTTACATAGTTGGGGTTTTTTGTTTGTTTGTTCTGTTTTTTGAGACAGATTTTGCTCTTGTCGCCCAGGCTGGAGTGCAGTGGAGCCATCTCAGCACACTTCAACCTCCACCTACTGGGTTTAAGAGATTCATTCTCCTGCCTCAGCATCCAGAGTAGCTGGGATTACAGGCCTGTGCTACCACATCCGGCTAATTTTTGTATTTTTAGTAGAGACGGGTTTCACCATGTTGGCCAGGCTGATCTTGAACTCCTGACCTCAGGTGATCCACCAGCCTCGGCCTCCCCAGGTGCTGGGATGACAGGCATAAGCCACCACGCCCGGTCAAAATCACTTATCTTAAATTTCATTTTATGTTTTTATTTTTTAGAGACCCGGTCACACTCTGTTGCCCAGGTTGGAGTGCAGTGGTGTAATCGTAGCTTACTGCGGCCTCCCACTCCTGGGCTCAAGCAATCCTCCTGCCTCAGCCTCCCCAGTAGCTGGGACTACAGGTGCACACTACCATGGAGGGCTAATTTTTTAATTCTTTGTAGAGATGGGATCTCCCTGTGTTGCCCAAGCTGTTTCCAAACTCTTAGACCCAGGCAATCCTCCCACCTCAAGCCTCCCAAAGTACTGGGATTATAGGCATGAGCCACTACACCCAGCCTTAAATTTCATTTTGCCCTGAGTTCCCCAGTGTGAAAATATTGGGTGGAGGGTGATCTAGTGTGGTTTATCCCAGGAGTTCCCAGGTAAGTCTGTGGGAATCCTAACAATACCCAGCCCTTATCTCCTGGGACAACATGGAAAGTGTTCATGCTGGGGCCGGGCACGGTGGCTCACACCTGTAATCCCAGCATTTTGGGAGGCCGAAGCAGGTGGATCACTTGAGTTCAGGAGTTCAAAACCAGCATGGCCAACATGGTGAAACCCTGTCTCCACTGAAAATACAAAAATTAGCCAGGCATGGTGGTGCACACCTATAATCTCAGCTACTCAGGAGACTAAGGCAGGAGAATTGCTTGAACCTGGGAGGTGGAGGTTGCAATGAGCTGAGATCATGGCCACTGCACTCCAGCCTGGGTAACAGAGCGAGACTCCATCTCAAAAAAAAAAAAAAAAAAAAAAAAACAGACAGAAAGTGTTGATGCTGGGTTAGAGCTCTAAATACCCCTCTCTCTAGATGGTCCCTTCACCTTGGCTCTCATACCGTAATGAAACTATCTGGCAAGTAGCTTCCTGGCCTTCACAACACACAGCTAACAAAGCACACAGGGTATCTGCAAGAGAAGGGGCCTCTATCCAACCCACTCAGCACCCTATCTTCCCTAGCCAAACCTCCCTCGTGTTTTCTGGGTTTAGTGCAAAAATCATAATATCACAAGGCTGGAATTATTTTAACAATCACTCCAGCCAACAACTTCCACATTTGCATGCTTTTTCATGTCCCTATCCATATAATTGGCCTTTTAAAACTTAAAATGATGTCATGAGCATTTTCCATGTTGCTACATAGTCTTTACAATCATTGTTTCTAATGGTTGCATAACATTAACGGACTGGTTTTACTATAATTTACATAACCATTTCTCTACGATTAAATTGGAGGTTGTATCCAATTTTCACTATTATAAATAAGGCTNATAATATCACAAGGCTGGAATTATTTTAACAATCACTCCAGCCAACAACTTCCACATTTGCATGCTTTTTCATGTCCCTATCCATATAATTGGCCTTTTTAAAACTTAAAATGATGTCATGAGCATTTTCCATGTTGCTACATAGTCTTTACAATCATTGTTTCTAATGGTTGCATAACATTAACGGACTGGTTTTACTATAATTTACATAACCATTTCTCTACGATTAAATTGGAGGTTGTATCCAATTTTTCACTATTATAAATAAGGCTGATAGTTCCAAATACATAATGACATCTAGTGAGGCTGAACATTTTTTAAATGTTTGTTTCCTATTTCACCTACCTTCCTGGACTTCGTTAAAAGCAAATCAAGAGTATGTGTATACAGAATTCCTCTCTTTCTGTCTCCCTCCCTGTCCTTCTCTCCCTCTCTCCCTCACTCTCTCCCTCTCTTCTCTGTCTCTCTCACACACACACACCAAACCAATCCAAGACATAGCCTCCTATTATTCCAGTAACTCCTCCAAAATGTATTTCAGGCTGGGCATGGTGGCTCACGCCTATAATCCCAACACTTTGGGAGGCCGAGGCGGGAGGATTGCTTGAGCCCAGGAATTCAAGACCAGCTGGGCAACATGGCAAAACCTCATCTGTACCAAAAAGACAAAAATTAGCTGGGCATGGTAGTGCATGCCTGTAGTCCCAGCTACTCAGGAGGCTGAGGTAGGAGGATCGCTTGGGCCCTGGAAGTGGAGGCTACAGTGAGCCAAGATCACACCATGGCACTCCAGCTTGGGTGACAGAGTGAGACTCCATCTCAAAAAAAAAAAAAAAAAGTATTTTAATGAAAAGAAAAACAAAAAGTGGGAAGTTTTATATGATCCAGGTTTCTAAGCAGAATATAAGTTCTTAAATATGTACTGCAAATGAAA
This sequence comes from Rhinopithecus bieti, assembly GCF_001698545.2. NCBI lineage: Eukaryota > Metazoa > Chordata > Mammalia > Primates > Cercopithecidae > Rhinopithecus > Rhinopithecus bieti. The sequence continues at coordinate 657,491 of NW_016813109.1, read as the reverse complement.
ATAAGTATTTATGATAAAAGTGAAACTCGGGGAAAGAAAGTGAGTTTGCATGGAGTTACCCATTAATCAGTGGCAGAAAGCATGTTAAATGGCAATTAAACTGAGAGATTCCTGGCCAACACCCGCCAGTTGACTAGAAGCAGCTCATGAGAAGGAAGAGTCAATGGCTGCCTGCCACAGAATGAAATGGGGGGCACTGGGAGGCATCACAGCCCCAAATATCTCTCTACCGCCCATTTCCATGCCTTAGATTCCACCAGTGGAGATTCGAGCCAAGAAAAAAATTACCCTGAGGAACTGAGGCAACAGATGACTTTGTCAGGCTTATAATATACAAGAGACAGCTGGGACCCAGACCCTGAGAAAATAGCACATAGCCCAGATGGGACGCAGAGGCACTAGAGGGGCTGAAAGGGAACGATCACTGCTTAAAACAGATGTTGTCTACTTTAAAAATGTTCCTAGGATTCTTATACACCCAGGACAGGAGTATGAACCTTTCTGGAAAGCAATTTAGTTCTCTCTCTCTCTCTTTCTCTCTCTCTCTATATATATAGAACAAGAAAGCAAAAAATGTTCATACCCTTTGATTTGACTTCTAGGATTCCATCCAAGTCAATCAACAAAGATGCAAAGAAAGATTAAAGTAAAAAGATGGCAACTGCAATAGAATTTATAGTAACAAACAACTGGAAATGTCCTGAACAACACAACGATTAGAAAATAATTCTTTTGTGCTGACGAGTTGATGGCACAGGTATACATATGTAACAAACCTGCACGTTATGCACATGTACCCTAGAACTTAAAGTATAATAATAAAAAAAAAAGAAAGAAAATAATTCTTTTTTTTGAGACAGAGTCTCGCTCTGTCCCCAGGCTGGAGTGCAGTGGCACCATCTCGGCTCACTGCAACCTCCGCCTCCCAGGTTCAAGCTATTCTCCTGCCTCAGCCTCCTGAGTAGCTGGGACTACAGGTGTGCACCACCACACCCAGCTAATTTTTTATATTTTTAGCAGAGACAGGGTTTCACCGTGTTGGCCAGGATGGTCTCGATCTCCTGACCTCGTGATCCACCCACCTTGAACTCCCAAAGTGCTGGGATTACAGGCATGAACCACTGCGCCTGGCCCAGAAAATAATTAAATAAACAACAGGACATGCTCACAAGGAAATATTACACAATGATTCAAAAACTCTGTTTTCAGGTTGTTTTTAATGAATGAGGGGAAAACTCACCATATCATAAGTTTTTTTAAAGATATGAAATGGTGCATAATATGATCTCAATCATCCAAATATTATTCTTATATTCCTATATATGGCCTGTTTTAAAACCAGATATACAGTCACCAAAATAGTAAGTTATTATCTATGGGCTATGAGTGGAATTTCATTTACTTGTACATATTTTTTCAAATCTTCTACAGGGAGCATGTGTTACTTTATTTAGCAGGAGAGAAAGCTATTTAATTCCACACAGATTCCCACCCAAATGTATAAGTTTTGAATTTGATAATAAATTTCTCAATTCTCCAGAGTCCACAAACAAGGCTTTCCCTAAATTATAGCTCTCCTGGAACTTTTTGTTGTTTTAAAGACCTAAACCTAACAAATAAATGTTTCACATCTCACAATTATCCAAGAGGCAGACATCTACCTGCCCAGAGTGCTTTAGCACCCTCCAAGCTATTTGGGTTTCTTACTTCATATGGCAACATCCTCTGAGCGCCTTTCCTCCTTTCTCTTGCTGGTGTGGTCCCCGGCTCTCTGGTCTTAAGAAGAGCCCAGGTCCTCAGGCTGACAGAATACTCAGTCCCAAGTCGATGCTGCTATTCCTTTATTCCTACAACACATGGGCTGTACCTTGACAAGTGCTCTGGGAAGAGGAAACGGGGACCCTGACAGGAATCCCCAGTGGAGTTTTCCTTCTTGAAACTTGGGAGATAGGACTGACATTTTAAAGTAAGTGCCAGGCGAGGTGGTGTGCACCTCTAGTGCCAACTATTGGGGAGGCTAGAGCAGAAGAATCGCTTGAGTCCAGGAGGTGGAGGTTGCTGTTGAGCCAGTATCTCGCACCATTGCACACCAGCCTGGGTGACAGGAGTGAAACCCTGTCTCAAAAATACATACATACATACATACATACATACATACATAAAATAAGTGGCTGGCTGGATGAGTGAAAAGATGAATAGATTGAATTTTTTTTTTGAAATATGATCTCACTCTGTCTCCCAGTCTGGAGTACAGTGGCACAATGATGGCTCAATGCAGCCTCCACCTCCTGGGCTCACGCGATCTTCCCACCTCAGCCTCCTGAGTGACTCGGACTACAGGCATGCACCACCATACCTGGCTAATTTTTGTATGTTGCCCAGCTGGTCTCAAACTCCTAGGCTCAAGTGATCCTCTGGCCTCAGCCTCCCAAAGTGCTGGGATTATAGGCATGAGCCACTGTGCCCAGCCAGATAGATTTATTTTAAAGAAAAGCTATAAAGCTATAAAGCTAATAAGTAATGAGAGTTGTGGTTTTCCTCTTGATTTTGAAGATGGCTAACATAATTTGGAGACAGAGGAAATAATAGAGGGAAATAAGGGAGACTCTGCCTGACTACTTTGGCATTTTTGAGATAAATAATAAGAGAAAGTGATAACAGAGATAAAGCCTTAAATGGTACTGGCTCAAATACAAAATATCTACTACAACCTCAGTTCAAAAATGAGAAAAAAATTACTCATTTTAAAAATTTAAAGATGTTTCTTTCACATTATTCTGTGTTGGCAGGACAAGGAATTTCTGGGATTTTGCTCCAGAAAATATTCAAAAGGTGCTTTTTGACAAGGATTGGGGCATGTGGTATGTACATTTTCTGTCCCGTTACCCCTACCAGGGCAGAAGCTGCAGGCAGCAGCGTCAGTAGTGAGCGAGAGGTTCTACCAACCAGAAATGGCTCAACTGGGTGACAGGAGAAAGTTTTTCGGGAAATAACATCAGAGATCTCAAAGAGGACTGTATGAAATAGAGCAGACAGGAACTGAGGTGTAGAGATATGGAGCAGTCACTCACCTATTGCTAGAATACATATGGACCACATCAATGGAGTTCACATATGTTTAGATTTGCAGTACACATCAAAGTATATTGTGAAGCCAACAGGGCCTTCGCAATGTACAAGCCCAGTAAAAACAACAGCAAAATGCAAGCATGGCTATTTGAGAACACATCCCTGAGAATGGGTCAAAGATTATAACTTAGGAAGTGTGGAAGCCTCCACTTCCTACTGCTCTAACATGGCCGCATTTTGAAACTGTCATGATAGCAGATTCCAAAGAGTGTAAGGCGGGAGAATAAAGTGCAAGAGAAGGAAATGTACTGAGAACAAGTTCCCAGAGGAAGTGCAGGGTGAGGAATGCAAACATGTACAGGAATGAGGCGGAGGGAGGATCAGACAGGGTGCTGGCTTGACCCTGAGATAGCCCAATCCCCACTGGACCCTAGAACTTGGAGTAGAGAGCAAGAGATACTCAAGAAGGAATTTTTGAAAAAATATAGGCCGGGAGGGGCGTAAGGCAGGAGTAACTGGAAATTGATACCACTGCAATAAAGATGCCAAAAACAACAAAATGTTTCAGACACTCATGACCTCTCTTCACAGTAGCCTCATCTACGTTCAAAGAAAATGTGGTTGTTGGAGCCTGCAGGAAACAAAAGCTTGCCCGGGGCTGAAGGCTCATCAGACCATCTCCACCAGAGAGGGCACCAGTGCAGGCACGCAGCCACACTGGCTTTACTGCCTATAAAAGCTGAGATCTCCAACTTTCAGAATTGTGAAAGTCCCCCCACAATGAATTCAGTTTCACTGTAGGGCTTCTTAACAACAGCTGCCAGTCCTGGAACTCTAAACTTCATTTTATAATGGACCATGTCAACCAGAGGGTACTAATACATGGACAGTAAGAGAATGAAAAGAAAACATCATTTCTCCCGGCCGGGCACAGTGGCTCACGCCTGTAATCCCAGCACTTTGGGAGTCCAAGGTGGGTGGATCACGAGGTCAGGAGACAGAGACCATCCTGGCTAACACAGTGACACCCCATCTCTACTAAAACTACAAAAAATTAGCCGGGCATGGTGGCATGCGCCTGTAGTCCCAGCTACTCAGGAAGCTGAAGCAGGAAAATCGCTTGAACCCGTGAGGCAGAGGTTGCAGTGAGCCGAGATCACACCATTGCACTCCAGCCTGGGTGACAGAGCAAGACTCTGCCTCAAAAACAAAAAACAAAAAACAAAAAACAAAAACATCATTTTTCCAACCTACTGGCCTTTTGCAAAGTGCCAGGGGTGGGGCAAGGGAGTGGTGAGGGGGGAGCATAAATGGCCTAGCTGTGTTCCTCTAAAGACATGTGCTTCTGTCTCTTGATTTAGGGAAGGAGGAGGGGCTAGGCGTGGTAAGGAGGATGTGCAGGTGACAATAATCAGTATGAGTATTTAAAAAAAAACTTTTCTTTTTTTAGAGTCAGGGTCTCGCTCTGGTGCCCAGGCTGGAGTGCAGTGGTGCGATCATAGCTCACTATAACCTCAGACTCCTGAGTTCAAAGAATCCTCCCGCTATAGCCTCCTGAGTAGCTGGGACTACAGGCACACACTATTACAGCTAGCTAATTTTTCTTTTTTGTAGAGATGGGGTCTCACTATGTTCCCCAGGCTGGTCTTAAACTCTTAGCCTCAAGTGATCCTCCCACCTCAGCCTCCCAAAGCCCTGGGATTACCGGGATAAGCCACTGCATCCAGCCAATGAGTATTTTTGAGGGAACTTTTGCAAGAAGATGACCATTCAAAAGGGTGTGCTGATTTCAGTTACCTATCCCAAGCATGCAGTGGAGTGAAGGGAAAGAGCATGAGTCTCGAGCCAGATCTCGAGCCAGACAGACCTGGATGCAAATGCCCACAAGTTGCTTAACTCTTCAGGGTCTATTTCCTAATCTGCAAAACGGAGATAATTGCTTTACCTACTTCAAAGGCTGCTGTGAGGATTAAATGAAACAATGTGTGAAAAGCGCTGGACACCCAGACATCGGGTAAATATTGTTGTTGTTAAAGTGCAAGTGTGGGTGCCTAACAAGGAGTACATGGTCATCATTACTACTGCAACGTGGCTTAACACTGGGCAGGCAGCTGCTGCATGCACACCTCCATCCCTCTAACGCCAATGAGCAAATGTCAGTGAAAAAGCTGCAACTCTGGGATCCCTCTCACAAGGAAAGGCGTCAGCTTCCCTCACTCTTCACTCGACTCCAAGAACAACCACATTTTACATCTCTAAAATTCTCCAGGAGGTTTAAAACAAAAGTCCAGGCAATTCGCTGACTCCTTCTTGGCCAGGCTACCCTGAGAGTTAACAGAAACTTAGACATGCTCATCAGTTTCCAAGGAAAGGATCCTAGAGCTGCCCCTCGACCCGGCCACGGGCAAACACACCAGCAGAGAGAGCTGCTTTACAAGGGGCCAGCCGAATTTGAGTCCCAGCCTTCGCACTTTAACTGCAGTGCTTCTCAAGAGTATAAGGACAAGAGGACCCAGCTTCCCATCCTCGTCATCTCTGCTGACCAGGCACTGTGGGCAAAAGGCACACCACAAGGCCAAAGCCCCCAAGCCTTTTGCCTACACTAGGCAATATTAGGAGCCCCTGCCCCAGCAGGGCTGGCACCTCCACAGTGAGAAAGCCCAATTCTGGCTTTAATGCATAACAAATCACTTCAATCCACTGGGGTCAGGGCAGGGAAGGGGCTTTCAGAAGGAACTGTAGAGTCACTGCACCAACCCCCAGCCTCCTCTACCGACAGGATGGGGCCGCATCCCTCCCACCTCTCCGCTGCCCTATCTCCCCCGCCTGTCCAATTTCCCATCTCAATAATGGGCTTATATCAGGCAGGGCCAGGATTCTTCTCTTCCCATAGGCCAACACACTATAATATTTGCTTCCCTTCCTTCCTTTCCAAAGCCTACCAGATTAGATTGCTGGAGTCCCATCCAGCTCACTGAGACAGATGGAAAACGGAAAGTTAGGCAACCCAAACTGTTCATGGTGGAAAAAGAGAGAGGGGGCAGAGCAACCCAGCATCGCAGCACCCAGATCCTCTTTTCCAAGCCCTAGGTCTATCACAACCAGAATAAGTTGAGCCCCAGCAGTTTCCGTGAATCAGAAAAGATATTCTGATGCACTGTTGTCTGCAGCAAGCTCTCATCTGAGTCATCCAGCCTTTCAGCAGGGGCATCACCCACCTGTCCATCTGTCCCATGAATTGGACTGGAGACCAATGCTGCTTGGGTCTTCCTAGTATCCTAGCACTTCAGCAAACACTTGGCAAGGCAGTGGGAGGGCTGCTCTGGGGCTCAGCTGATAGAGCTCATCAGCCTTCCCCTTCCCACTTCTGCAGGACAAAAACCTGCACCAACCAAAACCTGCATGTCTTCAAGATTTATTTTAACCACTCTAAAATACCGAGCTGAATATGGTTCAACTCACTACCATGACATGATGGAAACTGCAGGCCCTATTTCCTTACACAGAAGAGAGAAGAAGAAAGCACCAATGACAAGGAAAAAGAAAGGTTTGCAAAAACTCTTCACCAAAGGGCAGGCAGTTTCTCAATCAATACCAAGGTAATTACCCATCTGTGAAATGAGCAAGGCTCCCATTACCAGCCAGCTAAAATCCCACTAGGAGTGCTACAGACAATTTATAGAAAGTATGCTGTAATGTACAAACAGGGTCAAAGGATACTTAGGTGTAAAGGCAACATCCAGACTAGTAACTCCCATGTACCAGCTTGGTGAACCAAATCCCTACAGGTTTGAGGAACAACGACACTGCTCTTTCTCTGCCATTTGGACAAGTGTAAACAATTCATGTGTTTGCATTCATTCATTAAAGCAACAAACATTTACTTAGCACCTGGTACATGTCATACGTTGGGCTGGCTGTAATCTAGACTACAAGCTAGACCTCTGATAGTGCAAAAATCATCCGCCTTCAAGCGGCACATGGTGAAGAAGGCTAACGTCTGAGATGACGATGATGATGCTTTCTAAAAGCTTGCTGTGGCTTCTCAAAACAAGTGGGGGGCTTACAAGTCCTGTAAGCTCCCCAAAGAAAGGGTCTAGCCCTCCAAAGGTAAAGGAAAAAGAAAAAATATTTGGAGTTGTGTTTTATTCATTACTGTCTTGCATGTATAATAAATGTCAACTGAATGCAACTGAAATAGAAAACAAAAACTTCTATTCTTTCAAGATCTTTTGCTTTGCTGTTTCGGAAGGCTTGCAACCAAAGAAAAACAATGACAAAAGAAGGGAAAATGGGACTTGGTCAGATATATGAAGAACACCATTAGTGCAGTCTTGGTACTTCAGCCCCAAGTGCATCTACAGCTCAGCCTTCAGAGCCCCCAGAGCCACAGCTGGCTTCCTGGTGTGGAGCTCTCCCCTCCCTCTTCTCTGCCGTTTACTGTCCTCTTAAAACCCCACTTGGAGCCCTAAAGAAAGGCGGCGGGCAGGAAGAAGGAATGAGAAGGGGAAGATACATCCTGAACCTGCGTTCACCAAGAAGGAAGGAAGCCAAACCCTAAGGCGAGGGCCTGGGGGCAGGGCTGGCCCGGAGGAGGAGATGTGAGGGTGCTCCGGCTGCAGCGGGTCCTGCACCCCTCTCTGGGCGTGCGGGGACATTTTTCCATTCTAAACGGCCTAGCTTCCCACCCTCACCCACCCTTCTTTTTTCTTTCTTTTTTTAAAAATTTTGGTGAAATCGTCTTCAGGACTGAAGGAGAAAAGGGAAGCTTGTGAGGTGAGGAAGAAGTTGGTGAGAGAACGAGAGCTCCCCTCGAGGGCTCACCCAACCTGGCACCGAACCTGCATTTTAGGGCAGTCCTTTCCACTGTATGGAGTTCCAGAAGCCCAAAGGCCAGGCTGCACCCATAGGAAAGGACCGGTGTCCTTAGGGGAGCCTTCTAGGCCTGTCATTTAATAAGGTAGTCGGGGGAGAGAAACAGGAGTCTCCATGGCCCAATCGTACCCAAGGGACTTGCCTGGGGACGTTCTCTGCTCTCCTCCCCTCCCGCAGCCCGGGCAGTCGTTGCGGGGCCGGTGCCCCAGAGCCAGAACCCGCAGAGAAGTTTCGCTGCTGCAAACGTGAGAAAATGCAGCTCAGCAGAACTCCCGCCCCCACCCTCTCTGCGGCCCCACCCCCGCAGCCCGACCCCTGGCGGCCGCGACCTTGGCCACCCCGAGCACTTGGAGGAGGGGCTGCCCTCGGGGCTCTCCCGGAGGGCTGGAGGAGGCCTCCAGGGTCTGCGGCCACCTCCCCTCGCCTGTCAGCCACCAGGACGGGCGTATTCAGCCCTGCGCGCGCGCCCCTCGCGCCCCTAGGCCAGGGCCCCGCCGGGGCGCCCCCTGCACCCCAGCCCCGCCGGCCCTCGCGCGCCCCTCTGCGCCGCTCCGCTCCTGGGCCCGCGAGGGCGCCCAACTTACCCCCCCCGTGCAGGGGCCGGAGCTCGGGCGGGGTGCGTTACATCGGGCGGGGTCGCCCCTCCGGCCGCCGGGTCCGCCGCGCTCCGGGGATTTCTGGGTCTAGCTGCCAAACTCTCCGCGCCTCTCGCACCCTTCGCTCTTGTCTCCCCTGTGCCCCTCCTTCTCTCCAGTCCCTCGGCTCTTTTTTCCGGGTTAATTACGTTTCGCATTAAAGCAAAACCCAGCCCCGGATGTGAGTACAATGCTCCGCGGAGCCCGCCGGGGAGGGAGAGGGGTGCCGGGGCGCCGCGGGCTGGGAGGGGGCGCGGCCGGGGACCGGGGCCGCGCGGGGGAGGCGGGGGCGGGGCGCCCCGAGGCTGCGCCCGAGGCAGCCTGCGCTCCGCGCCTGGCAGGTGGGACCCGCGCCCGGAGACTGCTCCGCGGGGAGGCCCGGCCCGGACGCTCACTGGGGCAGCAGGTGTCCGGGCAGGGGGCGTCCTCGCAGGAGGAGGCGAGCTGGAGCGCGAGCTCCCTCAAGAACCCCAATTCCTCCTCCCAGAGCCCCACCCAGCGACCTCGGTCGGGTCTCCTTCGGATCCTGAACCCTTAGACTTTGGGGACCGAGGAGTTGGGGTCAGAGTTAGGGTCCCAAGAAGAGTGGCATCTTCAGGTTGTCCTAAATGTGCCCTAAGAGACCAGTGGGCGGGAACGCTCTAACCAGGGTTATAGGGACTTTAATTTCTTTATTTTATTTTTTAATTAAGACAGGGTCTGGCTCTGTCGCCCAGGCTGGAGTGCGGTGGCGCAGTCATAGCTCACTGCAGCCTCGACCTCCTGGGCTCCAGCGATCTTCTGCCCCAGCCTCCCGATTTGCTGGGACCACAGGCGCCTACACCGTGCCCGCTGGGACTTTTTCGGTGTGGCGCGAAGACTCCCTTCCTGCCCCCAGAGCATTAAGGTGCTCTGGGAAAAAATGGGAAACAGGCAAGCATGTATTACTACGTAGACCTCGCCAAGAGGAACTAAGCTGCTGTGCGCCGGTCCCGCCCCTGCGCTATCTCATTTGATCCACGCCGCAACCTATGGGTACCAGTCCCGTTCACGGTGAGGAAACCGAGACTCAGACGTGTGAAGTAATTTGCCCTGGGTCCCCAGTTAGTAAACGGCAGGTCTGTCAGGTTCTGACACCGGCCTCCCACGTGGGGAGAGAGACATTTGAATATGCATCAAGTCAGGTGGGCAACATCCGAAACATGAAAATGTAGTGGATTCGCGCGGGCCTGCAGGGGCTGGCGATCCTGATGCAAACGTTGTTAATCAGGTGTAAATCCTACGAGGCTTTGAGAGAGGCAGGCAAAAGAAGACGCTGAGGTTCTCCAGGACAAGGACTGGATTTGCAGGAAAGAGGAAGAGGCTGGGGCACATTCCCGGTGTTACAGGAGAAAGGTGGCCTCTTATGTCTCCACGACCGGAGGCCACAACGCCTGGGGAGGGGGGCTCTGGCCGATGAGCCAGGACAGAGGGAGAAGGACAGCCCGCCGCACATACCCCGAAAGCACCAGTGATGAAACCACACGAGTTTCCTCTTCCATTTTGATTGCCAAAGCAAAAATGAGCCGCGCTAGTCTCTCAGGTGTGAAAAAAAAAAAGACTGTTTGCTTTAGAGCATTTTGCTTTGAATGAGAAAGAAAAGGGGACGATGGGGAAAAAAACATTTCCCTTGAAATAAATACATCAATGTCTTTTTTTTTTTCCCTGTTCATGGAGGTTTTTGCCACTAGAACAAACTGAAGAGCATCTCCTCTGGAAGCAGGGAACCTGAATTTGAAGCCAGCTCTGCCGTTTACTGACTTTGACCCCCGGGCAAGTTATTTAATTTCTCAATGCCTCTGTTAGGAAAAGTCAGTGAGTTAACGTTTGTGAAGTGTTGAGATTCCTGTCGAACATGAAGTAGGTGCTATGTAAATGTTTTTTAAATTTAAAAATTAGATGATCATTTTCAGTGTGAAAAGCAACACAATTCCATCCAGCTCCAAGCAAATCCGACTGGAATTGAGGGTTTCCAGTATGAGCAATGAGGTAAATTTCTCAGATTTCATGGTATGGTTCATATTAAACTCATAAAACTCTACTCCCCGTGGGGCTGCCTGAGTCACTCCGTCACAGAGCCACAAGTATTTCCTGAGCACTACTGTATTGGATGCTGGGAGGCAAAGAGAAACAGAAGGCCTTGGGTGGCAAGAGAATACAGGTGTCTCTAGAAGGCTGAAGCAGCCTTGTGCCCTGGGAATGGCACAGAGAGTAAGTGCTGTCAACTTTTAGAAGGACAAGATATAGCCAGGGGCAGTGGCTCATGACCTGTAATCCCAGCACTTTGGGACACCAAGGCAGGAGGATCCCTTGAGCGCAGGAGTTCAAGACCAGCCTGGACAACTAGGGAAACTTCATCTCTACAAAAAATTTAAAAAATTAAATTAGCCAGGTATGCACCTGTGGTCCCAGCTACTCAAGAGGTTGAGATGGGAGGGTCACTTGAGCCCAGGAATTTGAGGCTGCAGTGAGCCATTATCATACCACTGCACTCCAGCCTGAGTGACAGAGTGAGAACCTGTCTCAAACAAAAAAAAGAGAGAGAGAGAGAGAGAAATGTGTCTCTGTATGGGGTACGGTGGGGGAGCTCAAGAAGGGAGTGGGCTTTGAAATGGGACTTAGATGCATATGGTTTGACACCAGTGGGAGGAGGCCAGGAACATGTTGGACTGAGGGAGGGTCATCATCAGTGCACTCAGGGAGATGCTCCTACTTCACTGGAGCCCCATTTACTGCTACATTTGTCCCTGGCCAGGACCCGGCCCCAGTTAGATGACAAATCCTGCACCAATGTCTACTCTCTTTCTTATTCCTGGATCTCCCAGAGCTTCCTCAGAGGACCCCCCACCCCCACCCTCCTCTCATGTTACGTTGAAGCAGGAGTCAAGTGAGTCTGTGCCCTGCTATGTTTTGCCATCCCTCTCTCTCTTTTGGGGGGGCACTTTTTTATTGTGATAAAGTACACATGACATGAATTTTACCATTTTAAAGTGTATATGTCATGGCATTCGATAAATTCACAATGTTGTACAACTCTCACCACTGTCTAGTTCCAACCAATTTTCATCGCTTCTAAAGTTGACCCCATACCTATTAAGCAGTCACCTCTCATTCTTCTCTTCTCCCAGCCCCTGGTCACCACTCACTTGCTTTCCATCCAGTCTATGGATTTGCCTATTTCTGATATTTCATATAAGTGGAATCATATCATATGTGGCCTTCTGTGTCTAGCTTCTTCTTGTTTTTTTTTTTTTGTTTTTTTTTTGAGACTGAGTCTCACTCTGTTGCCCAGGCTGGAGTGCAGTGGCATGATCTTGGCTCATTGCAACCTCCGCCTCCCAGGTTCAAGCGATTCTCCTGCCTCAGCCTCCCGAGTAGCTGGGATTACAGCCCCGCACCACCACACCTGACTAATTTTTGTATTTTTAGTAGAGACGGAGTCTCACTATGTTGGCCAGGCTGGTATCGAACTCCTGACCTCAAGTGATCCGCCCGCCTCAGCCTCCCAAAGTGCTGGGATTACAGGCATGAGCCACGGCGCCTGGCTGTGTCTAGCTTCTTATGTTTACTTTTGCCATCACTTCACTGACACATTTTGAAAGTACAGTATTGCTGTTGCCTAATTGTATACTTTAATTTTGTTCAGTGCAATGAACAGCCCTGATGTCTGAGAATGTGACACTGTATCTGTGGGGAAAGGGATGTCAAAAAAGGACCTTTGACATGTGCTGTTTCAGCCCCCTTGTTGTACCAGGGTAAAATAAAGCTCAACAATTTGCTCAAGGTTTTGAAGCTATAATAGTTAGTGGCAGAGTTGGTTCTAGAACCCAGAGTTGACTACCTTAGAATCTTCTAGTGTTGGTATAGAAACCTTGCCACCAAGATGAAAACTTCTGACCTGGAACCTACAAATCTAAACAGTGCTTATGCACTACTCTAAGCGTTTATTTATGTACTTTCTTTTTTTTTTTTTTTTTTCTTTTTTTTTTTTTTTTTTTTTTTTTTTTGAGACGGAGTCTCGCTCTGGTACCCAGGCTGAAGTGCAGTGGCCGGATCTCAGCTCACTGCAAGCTCCGCCTCCCGGGTTCCCGCCATTCTCCTGCCTCAGCCTCCCGAGTAGCTGGGACTACAGGCGCCCGCCAGGTCGCCCGGCTAGTTTTTTGTATTTTAGTAGAGACGGGGTTTCACCATGTTAGCCAGGATGGTCTCGATCTCCTGACCTCGTGATCCGCCCGTCTCGGCCTCCCAAAGTGCTGGGATTACAGGCTTGAGCCACCGCGCCCGGCCTTATTTATGTACTTTCTATTCATTTTCAATGTTAATAGCTGGTTAGCTAGATAACGTAACAACCTCCAGTGGTGAGCCAGTGCACCCTGCAGGGAACTATTTTTCTCTGTCCTCATAGATACCCATTACATAAGGCTGCAGCTGGGGCCAGTTAGTTCTATGAGGGAAAGTGTGGGGCCAAAGAGGCCAAGGTCATTGGTTTGATTCTGGTTCAGGCCAGTTCACTTTGCACAGAGATGAATTGCTCCAGGGCTACACATTGCACCTCTAATGTTAGCCAGTCATTTTATAAATAATTGCTATGGGTTTTGATAGCAAAGTATGAATAGTTCTGTGCCATCCATTTCTAGAATGATTACTCAAACTGCCATTGTTCTATTCAGTCCAATTCATTCCACAATAATCTGAACCCATTACCATTTTTCCTCCTGTATGTCTTGCATTTACTTATTTTCCAGTTATTTACTAATTGCTAATTGTTATGCATGTATTATCTCATTTAAGCTTTATAATGACAATGACTCTGCCATTATTTTATGGTGATGAGATGGCTAAGTCTTAGAGATAAAATGCTGATACAAACCTGGACAGCCAGAGGCCAGAGCCTGGTCTCTTACCTACCGAGCTACACTGGTAGATGCAATGTTAGGCCTTGTGAAGGATATAGAAAAACATAAAACAAGACTGTTCCCTCCCACCCCGACACTTCCTATATTTATCATCATTTAGAATCTCCATTCCATTGCACCTAGCAATTGCATATCCAAAGAAAGTTATATGGATATATAGATAGCAATACGTGCACACACATATGTATTATGTATTCACTGCAGCATTGGTCATAATGGTGAAAATTGGAAATCGCTTTCATGCGCATCAAGAAGGGATTGAACAGGTGCATTGCTACAATCTTATGCTATGCTACACTTAGAAAAGAATGAGGGCTGGGTGGGGTGGCTCATGCCTATAATCCCAGCAGTTTGAAAAGTCAAAGCAGGAGGATCACTTGAGCCCAAGAGTTCCAGACTAATATGGACAACATGGCGACACCCATCTGTATGAACGATTTTTAAAAATTAGCTGGGCATGGTGGTGCACACCTGTAGCCTCAGCTACTCATGAGGCTGAGGCAAGAGGATCGGTTGAGCCCAGGAGTTCAAGGTTGCAGTGAACTAAGATCCCACCACTACACTCCAGCCTGGATGAAAAGCCAAAGGGTTTGTCAAAAAAAAAAAAAAAAAAAAGAATGAGGTAGATATCTATGTGAAAAATACTATATATTTTAAGTGAAAAAAGCACAGAGCTTTACATATAGTATGATCCCATTTCTGTAAATAATTTTTTACATGAAAAAGGTCTATAAGAATACATTCCAAACTGTTAACCACAGTTCTCTTAGGGCAGGGGGAAGAGGGGTGATAATGGTGGATTTCACTTTCTAAGAGATGTATTGTGTGAGGGTTCATTTTTTTGCAATGAGCATGCATGTATTTGGTTATTTTTTAAAAGAAGAACAGGAATGATTAATATTTTTCATACAATTTAAAAGTTCCATGAGAAAGAAAATCATATTGCAACCTTTGAGGAGCTCATCTCTTACTAAGGAGGGAATATAGTATGTACAGAAATAACTATCATAAAAGCCAGAAACTGATACATGCAAAGGAGAGCAGAGATAAAATTCCCTGGGAAGATTATCAACCAGCTGTGGTTGAGAGGGGCAGGAGAAAATGCATGAAGGAGATGGCCCCTTGCAAGGACCTTGAAAGAAAGGTAAAATGTAGAAAGGTGAAGGTGAATTCCAGATACAGAGATGATCAGAGGCAAAGCACAGAGCAGGAGTGCATGGGATCTATTCAGGGAGACGTGGCTGGTACAGTTCAGCTGGAGCACAGGAGGACATACGAAGGATTTTCATGGGGAATGGAACAGGAAAGAAAGGTAGCTGGAGGGTCTTTATTGCTAAGCTAAGGAGTCTGTACTCATTAGTAGGCTTCAAGAGCCACTGAAGGCTTTTAAGCAAGGAAAGGACACAGTTGGAAGTTAACTGGCTCTGATTTCATAGTTACCGGCTGCCTAGTAACTAGACTGTGACACCCAGCTACCTAGTTTTGACTCCTGACTCTGTCACTAATTAGCTGATAGCCAGGGACCAGTGACTTCTCTATGCTGGGTGAAGAGAATGGGGAAGGTGGTGATGACAGATAACTGTCTCATACCATGGCACCTGGGATTCACTGAATTCATGCTTTTAGGGAACATGGTGAAGTGCTGACAATATTAAATTTGAAAAATCAGTATCAAACCTTTGAATTTAAATACTCATATTTCATTTGAAACTTTTATCCCAAAGAGCTAACACTTCATGATAAATTATTAACTATTCTTTTCCCCACTCTCAGGGAATTAGAGATTTTTCATCTCATTTTACAGATGGAAGAATTTAGGTTTTAAGGAGAGCGATAGCATCTCAGAATCACACAGCCAGTCATGATCTGAATCCCTGGGTTCTGAATAGTAGTTCAATGACCTTCCCCCAATACTTAAGGTTGTCTCTTAGCTCAAATTCTCAGAGCCTTGAGAGTAGGAAAATGGGGAGTGGAAGAAGCTTAGGAAATTTCTGTTTATAGGGTAAGGGAAACAGCAGTAAAGGACAGTAATAAAGTAAAATCAAAAAAGAGAAAACTCTGGTGGAATATATGGAAGTTTATAAAATCAGACTTGTAAAATATAAACAGGAGATATACATATAAATATATATACACACACACATATACATGCATACTTACATGTGCTAAAGTTATTTCCTAGTAAAAAAGTTTGGAAAGCATTGCTGTACTGCTAAGTCTGACACTAACAGTGTCAATTCTCAGCCTCAGAACTGAGTGTGTGTGGCATCCCCAGAAATAACAGTCTGCTGGCCAAAAGCACCATTCCTATTGATTCATGCTGATGGCATTGTTTTCCCATCAGTTTGAATAAGTGCAGTGCACCATTTGGAACCCTGTATCCTCAGTGTTGCCCTGCGATTAGAGGGAAGAACTGGGACTTCCCAGTTCAGAGTGAAAGAATGAATAGGTACTTAACTTTGGATCTATGACCATGTTTTAGCACTATGTTTGACATTATTTTTGCTTAGACTAGTTAAATAATTCACTACTTCAGTACTGAGCCCACACGGGGGCTACTCTTAATAAATACTTGTGGGTGAATATATTCAAAGTTATTAGCAAGAATAAACTCTAGCCAGTTTATTCCAAGAGCTGCCTATGGTAGTCAGTGAAGTGGGTTGACTTTTACATCAGCAATTCCTAACACAAGCTGATTATTACAAACCATAGAAAACAAAGAAAAGCAAAAAGGATACTTGGACACATGGGCTTACGTCCTTTTATTATTTTGTTAATAGGCAATATATATACTCAGTACAAAGCTCAAAAGAATTAAATATTCTTTTTCCCCCACTCTCAGGGAATTAGAGACTTTTCATCTCATTTTACAGATGGAAGAATTTAGGTTTTAAGGAGAATGATAGCATCTCAGAATCACAAGTCGATGCTTCCCTGCTTGACTTCTAAATTCTTGTGTTCTCACATACAAAGGAGTTACCAATTATTTTTAAAAGTACAAAATCACAGGCTGGGCATGATGGCTCACGCCTGTAATCCCAGCACATTGGGAAGCCGAGGTAGGTGGATCACGAGGTCAGGAGTTCAAGACCAGCCTGGCCAACATGGTGAAATCCTGTCTCTACTAAAGATACAAAAAATTAGCCAGGCGTGGTGGCAGGAACCTATAATCCCAGCTACTCAGGAGTCTGAGGCAGGAGAATTGCTTGAATCTGGAAGGCGGAGGTTGCATTGAGCCAAGACAGCGCCATTGTACTCCAGCCTGGGCGACAGGGTGAGACTCCATCTCAAAAAATAAAAATAAAAAGTACTAGTCCCAGCTACTCAGGAGGCTGAGGCAGAGAATTGCTTGAACCTGGGAGGTGAAGGTTGCAGTGAGCCCAGATCACGCTACTGCATTCCAACCTGAGCGACAGAGCGAGACTGTCTCAAAACAAAAAAATAAATAAATGAATAAAAATAAAAATAAATTAATTAATTAAAAAAAAACAACATAGAACTGACTTCATCCTCAAAAAATACTTGAAAATACTTGCCATGTCTAGGCATGCTGGCCCACACCTGTAACCCCAGCACTTTGGGAGGCCATGGTAAGCAACTGCTTGATCCCAAGAGTTTGAGATCAGCCAGGGCAGCATAGTAAAACTCTGTCTCTACTACAAATACAAAAAGTCAGCCAGGCATGGCACCATGAGTGTGTAGTCCCAGCTACCTGGGAGGCTGAGGTAGGAGGATGATTTGAGCTCAGGAGGTTGAGGCTGCAGTGAGTGATGACTGTGCTACTGCACTCCAGCCTAGCCTGGAGGATCACAGTGAAGCCCTCTCTCAAAAAAAGAAAGAAAGAAAATGCCAGTCTGCGGATATATTTTTCAAAAAATTGTAGCCAGTTTTGTGTCCAATCACATTAAAACTCCTGCTACTGGAAAAGAGATACAAAACCTAGTTAGCAGCTTGAACTCTGAGTCCTAGTGAAACTCAGCATGAGTCACTGGAGACAGGTAACTTGCTCAGGAATCTTCTTCCAAATTTCATCATAATTTGTATGATGACTCCACATGTCCATCAAACTACATTAAAATTAAGTGTAGCACCAGGTGGAGAATTAAGGACGGTCCAGCTTAACGCCTTCATTTAGCAATTAAACTATCACAAACTAAATTTATCCTTACGCCCAATACTTAATGATGCTGTGGGTGTTTTAATTGCCTGAATGACCAAATGCACCCTTCAGTGTCTGAACTTGTCATAGTTCCAGCTCCCTAAGAAAACATATAGGAACATGGTCACCTTTCTGGCAACTTCAGTCTCTGGAACAGAACTCTGAACTCATAAGGTGAGAAGAGAAGGGCCTCTGAGTAGCTAGCCAAAGTTCTGGGAGCTTTTCTTAGGTTTGATTATTGATTCCAATTGCATATCTCATTTCAGAAAGCCTGGCAGTATGGTTTCCTAGCCCTCAGCATATCAGAAACCTCAGGAGAATGGAAGAACCACTGGAGAAGTGGGTGAGAGGGTGTGGAGGAGTGCATGGGTTTTGTTTTGTTTTTTTGAGATGGAGTCTCGCTGTGTCACCCAGGCTGGAGTACAACGGCACAATCTCAGCTCACCGCAACCTATGCCTCCTGGGTTCAAGCGATTCTCCTGCCTCAGCCTCCTGAATAGCTGGTATTACAGGCACGTGCCACCACACCAGGCTAATTTTTGTATTTTTAGTGGAGACGGGGTTTCACCATGTTGGTCAGGCTGGTCTCGAACTCCTGACCTCATGATCCACCTGCCTCAGCCTCTCAAAGTGCTGGGATTACAGACGTGAGCCACCATGCCCAACCGAGTGCATGGTATCCAGTTCATTCCTATACCCATAAATGGGATTGCTGAAAAGTTAACTAGCATTCCCACAGGTTACATGTGCTTAAGACAATCTTCATCATTCCTGGGGATGACCTTGGAGTAAGATGTGGTTGAACTGTGTGATCAGTGCCTTCGTTTTAGGTGGAAAGTGCTACGTGGTTTTGCTGGTAGGAGGGGTGGCCTGGTCGGGGGATGGCAGTGGAGATCACCCCTGCAGTGATAAGAGCAGTCTTAATGATTCTCTCGTGCTCTTTTATGTTTTTAAGATATTACATCATGTGCATTATGTATCTTTTCCTAATAAAAGTTTTAATTGATGTTCATAAGACTTAACAAATAAAAGCCTGGAAAAGTGTACAAATTAAAATACTGTACCACACTGAGAAAAACCACAATGAGATATACCTACACACATATCAGCATGGCTACAATGAAAAAGGGTGACAGGCCAGGTGCAGTGGCTCACGCCTGTAATCTCAGCACTTTGAGAAGCTGAAGCAAGCAGATCGCTTGAGTCCAGCAGTTCGAGACCAGCCTGGGCAACATGGCAAAACCCCGTCTCTACAAAGAAAAATACAAAAACTTGCCAGGCGCAGTGACATGTGCCTGTAGTCCCAGCCACCCGGGAGGCTGGGGAAGGAGGGTTGCCTGAGCTCAGCAGTTCGAGGCTGCAGTGAGCCATGATGACACCACTGCACTCCTGCCTGGGTGACAGAGCAAGATCTTATCTGTAAAATAGATAAATAAATATAAATGTAAATAAATAAAAATAAACATGCAACTATCATAGGACCCAGCAATTGCTCTTCTGGGCATTTATCCCAGAGAAATGAAGACTTATAGTATTCACACCAAAACCTATACAGGATTGCTTATAGCAGCTTTACTTATAATAGCCAAAAACTGGAATCAACCCAGATGTCCTTCTGCTGGTGAATATCAGACAAAATGTAGTTCATCATACCATGGAATACTATTCAGTAATAAAAAGGAACACGCTATTGATACACACAGCAACCTGATGAATCTTCAGAGAATCATGCCAAGCGAAAAAAGCCAAACAAAAGGTTACATACTATGTGATTCCATTTATAGAACATTTTGAAAAGATAAAAGTATAGAAATGGAGAACAGATTTGTGGGTGTCAAAGGTTAAGAAGAGGGTATGCACTGGGCACGGTGGCTCAAGCCCGTAATCCCAACACTTTGGGAAGCTGAGGCGGGCCAATCGCGAGGTCAGGAGTTTGAGACCAGACTGACCAACACGGTGAAACCCCGTGTCTACTAAAAAAATACAAAAATTAGCTGGGCGTGGTGGCACGCGCCTGTAATCCCAGCTACTCAAGAGGCCGAGGCAGGAGAATCGCTTGACTCAGGGAAGCGGAGGTTGCAGTGAGCAGAGATCAGGCCACTGCTCTCCAATCTGGGTGACAGAGCAAGACTCTGTCTAAAAAAAAAGAAGTGGGTATGGTGGGAAGGCAGGAAGTATGAAGTATGTGTGGCTATAAAAGAACAACACAGGCTGGGCGCTGTGGCTCAAGCCTGTAATCCCAGCACTTTGGGAGGCCGAGACGGGCGGATCACGAGGTCAGGAGATCGAGACCATCCTGGCTAACCAGGTGAAACCCCGTCTCTGCTAAAAAATACAAAAAACTAGCCGGGCGAGGTGGCGGGCACCTGTAGTCCCAGCTGCTCCGGAGGCTGAGGCAGGAGAATGGCGTAAACCCGGGAGGCGGAGCTTTCAGTGAGCGGAGATCTGGCCACTGCACTCCACCCTGGGCGACAGAAGATAGAGATCATCCTGGCTAACATGGTGAAACCCCATCTCTACTAAAAAAAGTACAAATATTAGCGGGGCATGGTGGCGGAAGCCTGTAGTCCCAGCTACTTGGGAGGCTGAAGCAGAAGAATGGCATGAACCTGGGAGACGGAGCTTGCAGTGAGCCAAGATCGCACTGCACTCCAGCCTGGGCGAAGAGCAAGACTCCGTCTCAAAAAAAAAAAAAGAACAACACAGGGTTACTTGTGCTGATGGAAATGTTCTGTGTCTTGGCTCACTCAATGTCAATATCTTCATTATGGCATCTCACTATGATTTACAAGAGACTACCATTCAGGAAAAGGGGGAAAGGCTATGCAGTACCTCTGAATTATTTATTACAATTCCATGTGAATCTACAATTATCTCCAAATACAAAGCTTAATTAAAGAAAGAGGTTTTTTGTTTTTTTTGACGGAGTTTCGCTCTTGTTGCCCAGGCTGGAATGCAATGGCACAAATCTCAGCTCACTGCAACCTCTGCCTCCCGGGTTCAAGCGATTCTCCTGCCTCAGCCTCCTCGAGTAGCTAACATTACAGGCATGCGCCACCACGCCCAGCTAATTTTGTGTTTTTAGGAGAGACACGGTTTCTCCATGTTGGTCAGGCTAGTCTTGAACTCCTGACCTCAGGTGATCCGCCTGTCTCAGCCTCCCAAAGTGCTGGGATTACAGGCGTGAGCCACTGCATTTTGACAAGAAAGAGTTTTAAAGCCAAAAAATTTATTGTGAGTGTTCTCTGTTTGAATAGATGTTATCTATTTTTTTTTAATCACTTAAGGACAGGTGCTGTGGCTTATGCACGTAATCCCAGCACTTTGGGAGGCCGAGGCAGGCGGATCGCTTGAGTCCAGGAGTTTGAGACCAGCCTGGGTAACATGGCAAAACCCCATCTCTACAACAAATAACAAAAATTAGCTGGGGCCAGGCGCAGTGGCTCAAGCCTATGATCCCAGCATTTTGGGAGGCCGAGACGACCAGATCACTTGAGGCCAGGAGTTTGAGACTAGCCTGGCCAACATGGCAAAACTCCGTCTCTACTAAAAGTACAAAAAATTAGCCGGGCCTAGTGGTGTGCACCTGTAGTCCCAGCTAGCTGGGAGGCTGAGGCAGGAGAATTCCTTGAACGTGGGAGGCAAAGATTGCAGTGAGCCGAGATCGTGCCACTGCACTTCAGCCTGGGCGACAGAGCAAGACTCCGTCTCAAAAAAAATATGTATATATACACACACACACACATACACACACACACACATATATATGTGTGTGTATGTATCCAGACGTGATGGCATGCACCTGTAGTCCCAGGTATTCAGAAGGCTGAGGCAGGAGAAACACCTGAGTTCAGGAGGTCAAGGCTGCAGTGAGCCATGATCGTGCCATTGCACTCCAGTCTGGGTGACAGAGGAGACCCTATCTCAATATATGTGTGTATGTGTGTATATATATATATAAAACTTATGGACTTATGGTGAACATTTATCCCTCTTGATCCTAGATAGCTGAGGCATCCCTATTTATGAACTCCACAGACTAAGCCCAGTTTGGCACACTGGGGCTAGCAATCCTTAAATTCTGGGGGGCTAACATTCAGTTTTTAGTTCTGACTTAAAGAGCAGCACTTCATTCCTCTCCCACCTCAACGGCTACAATCCCTCTCACATAGCTGCCCCCATGAGCACTTCCTCTGCTCTTTGGGCATTTGGTTGCTTCCATCCATTTTTCTGCCTTCCTTAAGAAGAAAGTTTCAACACTTGGAGAAACTCCACCAGAACCTCACCTGGTATTCGAGAAAGTTTCTCTCCAGAGCAAAGCAAGGTGCACATGAAGGTTGGTTAGTTTCAATGTGTTGCCATAAATTCTGCCGTGGCTGTCCCCTGTTTTCAGAAAGTGACATCATGGTAGCAAGCATCACATTCAGAAGCAAGCATTACAGCAGAAGTCTGTTAGAATGCAGCTGGTAATTATGTGTTCCTGAGTGCACCATGAGTCAAATTGGGGCCTCCGAAATGTAACTGCATATTCTTGAAATAGTACATCCAGGAGGTCTGGGGGCTGATTTATTTCTGGTTTCTCCAGTTTAAGTCCTTGTACTATACTGTGACCCTGTAACTAATACCCAGTTCAGAGTAGAAGAGCGGCAGAGTGCGGTACAAAGAATTTCAGACTAGGAACCCTTTGAAATTATAGGGACAATTATGTCTACCGTTTCTATTGTTCCAGGTTGTAAAGGATTAGGAAATATAAGTATTATGTTGTGAACAGGAATGTTAGTAAGAGGATGGTAGAAAGCAACAGCCTTCGGCCAGGCACAGTGGCTCATGCCTGTACTCCCAGCACTTTGGGAGGCCAAGGCAGGCGGATCACCTGAGATCACGAGTTCAAAACGAGCCTGGCCAACATGGTGAAACCCCATTTCTACTAAAAAAATAAAAAAATTAGCCAGACATGGTGGTGGGTGCCTGTAATCCCAGCTACTTGGGAGGCTGAGGCAGGAGAATCGCATGAACCCAGGAGGTGGAGGTTGCAGTGAGCAGAGATTGCACCACTGCACTCCAGTCTGGGTAACAGAGTGAGACTCCGTCTCAAAAAAAAAGAAAAAAAAAAAC
>NW_016813109.1:632136-634348 GCF_001698545.2 Rhinopithecus bieti | reverse complement strand
AGCAGCCTTCACACTTTTCCTTACCTACAACCCCTAAAATGCTGAAAAACTATGTATCTCTTCACACACTTTAAAGTTTGACGTCTATAACTTTTAATCGTAGCTTTAAATGTTCACAAGGGATGTATTCTGCAGTTGTTAGCATGGGATGTTTTGAAATAAAACTGTCATATCACTCTTTTTAATGTGTCCAATAGAATCTAAGTACCATAGTAATATGACACTATCATTCATTTTTAAAATTGAACAAGCAGTTCTTTGACAGCCAGAAATGTTAAATCTATCCCTTTCTTCCTTGAACTATACTTCCATTCCACTTTCCCTAAAGAATTGTATCCAAATGTCAGCTATTTTTATGCTTGAACATCTTTTATTGATTGCCCTATCATATTTTCTGAAACAAAAATGCATATGTAAATTGATTTTACAATGTTAAAAAACATCCTGTGTCCATAAGGCTGTAAGTGTTAAAACAGTTTTTGAGACTAAGTCATCATTACAATTATTAATAACAAGATAAAAATATAGTTTATTGATAGTTAAACAAAATACAGTAAAATAGCATTAGAAATTAGTCTCTTAATGAGATAGATGAGGATGGATTTTTAAATATATGTATGTTTATATGTTTACATACATACATCTATAGTAAACAAGCATATGTAATGAAGTTAAGTATTCATCAATTAATATTACTTATTGCAATAATGAGCAGGATGTAATGTCAATACTTCCCCTATTTCTTTTTCCTTTTTTTTTTTTTGAGACGGAGTCTCATTCTGTCTCCCAGGCTGGAGTGCAGTGGCACAATCTCGGCTCTCTGCAACCTCCGCCTCCAGGGTTCAAGCGATTTTCCTGCCTCAGCCTCTCAAGTAGCTGGGATTACAGGTGCCTGCCACCATACCCGGCTAATTTTTGTATTTTTAGTAGAGATGGGGTTTCACCATGTTGGCCAGGCTGGCCTTGAACTCCTGGCCTCAAGTGAGGGCTGCTTCAGCCTCCCAAAGTGCTGGGATTACAGGTATGAGCCACCGCGCCTAGCCCTAATAATTTCCCTATTTCTCGTTTTTACGAATGTAAGCTCTGAGCAGCTTTGGTCACATTAATACGCAGATGAGGCTGCAAGGACTTTTGTTATGACAATGTCCAGGGCTGACGAGAGGCAAGAAAACTGGGACATAACCCAGAAAGGCTTATGGCTTCAAAAGGGATCCTGGAATGACTAAAAACACTTTTGCCAGGGAACCTGAGATCTGTTTTTCAGTAAGGCCGTATTTGGTAACATCATTCAATTACGTTAGAGATCTTCCTTCAAAAATTATTCTGTGGGGAGGCTTTTTATGCGTGGGGTTGGGGTATAATGGGAACACTCTACTTTCCACCCAGTTGTGCTGTGATCCCAAAACTGCCCTACAAAATAAAGTTTTGCTTGTTTGTTTGTATTTGAGACAGAGTCTTACTCTGTCACCCACCCAGGCTGGAGTGCAGTGGAAAGATCTCAGCTCACTGCAAACTCTGCCTCCCGCGTTAAGCAATTCTCCTGCGTTGGCCTCCCAAGAAGAAGCTGGGATTACAGGCACCCACCACCAAGCCTGGCTAATTTTTGTATTTTTGTAGAGAAGGGGTTTCACCATGTAAGCCAGGCTGGTCTTGAACTCCCTGCCCTCAGGTGATCCGCCTACCTCAGCCTCCCAAAGTGCTGGGATTATAGGCTTGAGCCACTGTGCCTGGCCAATAAAGTTTATTCTTTAAAAATATTCTAATGATTGATCTGTTTGTGGACAATTCAATTAGGTTTTTCTCCAAAAACCTATGCTAACCTATGGATAGCAATGAATTGGGAACTGCTTAGCCTGTGAAAGGATTTGTATCTCAGTTACAAAAGGCTTTCCTGTCTCAACACAAACACAGATATTTCTCATCGTCCCTTGTCTTGGCCCTGAAGGTTTTTATGACCCATGGCCACGTCTTTCTTTCCTTTTCTAGAAGTGAGAGAGCGCTGTTGGGAAAGGAGAGGTGGGAAGACAGAAGCCAGTAGGAACTGGCATTCACTGCATCTCAGGGAGATCTAGACAGTGATTCCCTTAAAACTGTGCCCTCTGGGTACCCACTGTTTAAACATCCTTATAGAGGTGATTTAAGAACTGCCTTGGGGCCGGGCGCGGTGGCTCAAGCCTGTAATCCCAGCACTTTGGGAGGCCGAGGCGGGCGG
>NW_016813109.1:518046-630451 GCF_001698545.2 Rhinopithecus bieti | reverse complement strand
AAAAAAAAAAAAAAAAAAAAAAAGAACTGCCTTGGGCCGGGTGCAGGTGTCTCAGGCCTGTAATCCCAGCACTTTGGAAGGCCAAGGTGGGCAGATCACCTGAGGTCAGGAGTTTGAGACCAGCATGGTCAACATGGTGAAACCCCATCTCTACTAAAAATACAAAATTAGCCGAGTGTGGTGGCACATGCCTGTAATCCCAGCTACTTGGGAGGCTGAGGCAGGAGAATCACCTGAACCCGAGAGGTGGAGGTTGCAGTGAGCTGAGATCGTGCCTACAAGAGCAACAAGAGCAGAACTCCGTCTCAAAAATAAAAAAGAACTGCCTCAAATGCACAGAATCCTCGTGTCAGATTTTTAGTCATTTGCTGTTTGTCTGAAATTCAAATTTAACTGGGTGTCCAGTATCTACCTGGGCATCCTGTGCAATCCAAGTCACTCTTTTGAAGAGATGAAAGAGATGAGAAAAACTGATACCTAAAAAGTGTGCAGGCCAGGCATGGTGACTCACGCCTGTAATCCCAACATTTTGGGAAACTGAGACAGGTGAATTGCTTGAGCACAAGAGTTTGAAACCACCCTGGGCAACATGGTGAAAACCCGTCCCTACAAAAAATCAAAAAATTAGCCAGGCGTGGTGGCTCACACCTGTAGTCCCAGCTACTCTGAGGCCTGAGGCAGGAGAATGGCATGAACCCGGGAGGTGGAGGTTGCAGTGAGCCAAGATCACACCACCACGCTCCAGCCTGGGCGACAGAGTGAGACCCTGCCTCAAAAAATAAATAAATAAAAGAAAAGGAGACAGTTCTTTTCTAAAGGTCTTTTCCCTTTCCCTCCACCCAATTCTCAAATGGGCGTACTGCTTTCTCGCCTCTCACAGGGTGCTCCATTTCTACCCCACCCATCTTTTTTTCTTCCTTCTTACTCAAAGCAAAATATAAGCAGACAAAACAACAAAACTGCCAAAGCTCATGAAGGGAAGAAGGCTCCTGGAGGAAACTTGGGTGAGGTAAGGGGTTTGAGAGGTGCAGAGAGAAATAGACAGGACATCTCTGTCCTGTCATCCCAGAAACACAGGCTAAAACAAAAAGGAGGGAGAGCAGCAGTTTCTTTACAGCAGAAACTACATTTATGTAAAATGTGTGAATATTCTCCTTTACAGTCTACCCTGTAGACACATAATAAAAGTATTCCAAGTCCAACTACATGTCTGAGCGTCCTTGGTGCTCTCCTGACCGGTTTCATTGGAATGATACTAACCAAGCCTTCTGGTTTTTCCTTCCCCCTTCAGTTCCCATTCACTGCTGCTGCCCTCTCTCACCCCGTCTCATCTCCCAAGCACCAAAAATAATTTGAATTTCAAGCCTTTTTTTGGCCTTCCTGTGGGTGTGGGAGGACCTCCTTTGGGAATTGTTCTGGTTCTAGTTGGCTCCATCTGTAATTTGGCAAAATGTCTGCACCCTACCCCCACCTTTTCTTCTTAATATAAGGGGAGTTCGGATCCCCACCTCAAAATATATAGTTCTTAGGATAACCAAAGTGACAAGATCCCTCCCAGGGATCCCCCCCAATCCTCCCTCTCCCATCCCAAAGGGATCCCCTGAGGGTCTGCAGCCTCCACTTACCCCACCCCTGGTTTCGGAAGAATGACTCTCTCTGAACAACAAAGCAGCTCCTCCCTAGCCAGGGGAAGTTACCTCCAGCAACAGCTTTAAAAGGCAAGGTGATTGCGAGAAAGAGGACGGTGAGATCTGTGCTCTTCAGTTCACGGGAGCCAAGGCAAGTTCCTGTTTCAAAGACAGTTTTAACAACTTAACAAGTTCAGAGACTCTGAGTCTCTCTCTCTCTCTCTCTCTCTCTCTCTCTCTCTCTCTCTCTCACTCTCTCTCCCCTCTCCCTCTCTCCTCCACCCCACCCCTTTGTGTGTGTGTGTGTGTGTGTATGTGTGTATTATTTTCCTTCTCACTAACTCACCCACATGATCCCTCCCATGGTCCTCCGGGTGACACGTGATTTTCCTTTCTGAAAAAGCCTGTTGCCCAATCTAGCCTCAAACTCCTGGGAGTTTGCAGTCCTCCCTCCTGGGCTGCCCAAAGTGATGAGATTACAGGTGGCAGCCACTTTGGCTGTTGAAATGCATCTTTATTAAAAGTTAAAATATAACCAGGATCTGTAGATGTAACCACCCTACCCTCAATCACCCTGGACACCTGCCTCCGATCTATTTCCACCCCATCTCAGCCCTTCCTTAGCTAGCATCTGTAGACTCTGGTAAATGTTTATTATTGACAAGAAAAAGGAAAGGGAAAAAAATGAGAACAAGAAAAAGGACCGCACACTTACGAGTTTTCTATGGTTTGGGGCAGTTTTGTTTTTTAGGTTTTAAAGGTTTCTCTTTGAAAAGATGGTATCACAGAACATGCAGAACTGCTGTGAAAATGCAACTTCATTTGCATTGCATCAAAATATTACACGGTCATGGAATCTAATGAACTAAACATGCGTTCATGAAACTTAAAAAATACTGAGCAATGCATTGAAAAAAGCATGGTAAAAAAAAAAGACAACTCAAGTTAAATAAAAATTACAAAGGTTCTGAACCAATTAATGGCTGGTAATAATGTCATTCAAAAATGCCTTTAGGTTTCAATAAAATCCACCATTTATTTCCGCATGCCTAGTTCTTGAAAAAACTGTTTGAAGCTGTGAGGTAGATAGTGGCCAGGAATTATC
This sequence comes from Rhinopithecus bieti, assembly GCF_001698545.2. Taxonomy (NCBI): domain Eukaryota; kingdom Metazoa; phylum Chordata; class Mammalia; order Primates; family Cercopithecidae; genus Rhinopithecus; species Rhinopithecus bieti. The sequence continues at coordinate 627,718 of NW_016813109.1, read as the reverse complement.
ATGCTGAGTTAGTTTTACACCTGAAAGATACAAGTTTGCCATACTTAAAGCTCTTGTTAGGCCAGGCACAGTGGCTCACTTCCAACACTTTTGGGAGGCCAAGGCGGGTGGATCACCTGAGGTCAGGAATTCCAGACCAGCCTGGCCAACATGATGAAACCCCATCTCTACTAAAAATACAAAAAGTTAGCTGGGCATGATGGCGGGTGCCTGTAATCCCAGCTACTTGGGAGGCTGAGGCAGGAAAATCACTTGAACCCGGGGGGCAGACGTTGCAGTGAGCCAAGATCGCACCGTTGCACTCCAGCCTGGGCAACAAGAGCGAAACTCCGTTTCAAAACAAAAAAAGAAAAAAAAGTTCTTGTTGATGCTGGCATGAGTTGCTTTTCAGTAAAAGACAATACTCAACTAGTAAGAATGGCATGAGGTAGGATATGTAACAATTTCACCGTTCATATACTCACTTTCTGTTTCCTGGTTATATTTTGATTTTTAATAAAGATGCATTTCAACAGCCGGGCAAGGTAGCTCACACTTGTAATCCCACTGCTTTGGGCAGCCCAGAAGGGAGGATCACTTGAGCCCAGGAGTTTGAGGCCAACCTGGGCACTGTAGCAACACTCCCACTCTACAAAAAATTTTAAAAGTTTATCAGGCGTGATTCCACACCTGTAGTCCCATCTACTTGGGAGAGTGAGGTGGAGGATCACTTGAGCTCAGGAGTTGGAGTCTGCAGTGAGCTATGACTGCACCACTGCATTCCAGCCTGGGTGACACAGTGAGACCCTGTCTTTGAAAAAAGAAAAAAAAAAAGGCATTTCCAAGACCTCCATAGGAAGCAGAATTTTTGGTGCCCTGGGACAGATTCAGTTCAAGCTTTTCATGACTTTGTTTCTCCTTGCCCTTTTCTTGATGAAGGCGGTGCTCACAAAATTGGTTTTATTTTTTTTCTTTGTTTTTTGTTTGTTTGTTTGCTTGCTTGCTTGCTTGCTTGCTTGCTTGTTTTTTGAGACAGAGTCTCACTCTGTTGCCCAGGCTGGAGTGCAGTGGCGTGATCTCAGCTCACTGCAACCTCCGCCTCCCAGGTTCAAGCGATTCTCCTGTCCCAGCCTCCTGAGTAGCTGGCATTACAGGCACCTGCTACCATGCCCAGCTTATTTTCATATTTTTAATAGAGACGGGGTTTCGCCATGTTAGCCAGGCTGGTCCCAAACTCCTGACCTCAAGTGATCCGCCTGCCTGGGCCTCTGAAAGTGCTGAGATTACAGGTGTGAGCCACCGCACCCAGCCCATTTACTTATTAAAAAAAAAAAAAATTGATCAGGCTGCTGTGGTACCAATTGTTATATTCTTTGGAAAAGCAGTTTTCAAGAGCCTTAAAATATTTTTATCATTTGGCCCAGTGATTACCACTCTGGAAATCTATCCAAAGAAAATGATCTAAAATTGCAAGTGAGAAAAAATTGAACATAATGTGTTATAGGACTGAATTATGCCTCCCCGTAACCCCTAATCCACATGTTAAAACCCTAACCCCAGTAACTCAAAATTGACTGTATTTGGAAGTAGGGCCTTTATAGAGATGATGAAGTTAAACAGAGTCTATTTCTATTAAAATGGGCCCTAATTCCATCTGAGCAGTGTTTATATAAGAAGAGGAAATTTGAACACACAAAGAAACACCAGGGATGCCCAATACAGAGGAAAGACAGTGCAGACACAGGGAGAAGGTGGCCAATGGCAAGCCCAGGAGAGGAGCCTGGGCAGAAACCAACCCTGCTCCCACCCTGATCTTGGATTTCCAGCCTCCAGACAGTGAGAAAAAAAAAATTCTGTTGCCTAAGCCACCTAGGTCTATTTTACTTTGTTATGGTGGCCCTAGCAAACTAATAGATGATTTTTAAAATAATTACATATATTTAAAATAGAGAACAATTAGAAATGTCCTAAATGTTCAACAATTGGGAAAACAGTATCATACAGTCATAAAATGCTGAGGCTGTATGGAAAAAACTGCTTATAAGATAATATTTAGCCAAAAAAAGCTAGATGCCAGGCACAGTGCCTCTCACTTACAGTCCCATCTACTTGGGAGGCTGAAGGAAGAGGATCGCTTGAGACCAGGAGTTTGAGACCAGCCTGGACAACATAGCAAGATCCCATCTCTAAAATAGAAAACATCATATGTACCCCATAAATATGTATAACTATGATGTACCATAATAATTAATAAAATAAAATAATTTTGAAAATTATATGTTGTCATCTGGGTTATTTTTAAAAAGCAAGACACATTTTATTTTATTTTATTATTTTTTTGAGATAGCGTCTTGCTTCGTTGCCCAGGCTGAAGTGCAGTGGCACGATCTCGGCTCACTGCAACCTCCACCTCCCAGGTTCAAGCTATTCTCCTGCCTTAGTCTCCTCTCGAGTAGCTGGGATTACAGGCACCCGCAACCACACCTGGCTAATTTTTGTATTTTTTAGTAGAGGTGAGGTTCCACCATGTTGGCCAGGCTGGTCTCAAATTCCTGAACTCAAATGATCCACTCGGCCTCCCAAAGTGCTGAGATTACAGGCATGAGCCACCATGCCTGGCCACAAGATACATTTTATATACACATACACATACATGTGATTTTGACTATGGTTTATAAAGCCTGTGGTCGGTGGAAAAAACTAGGAGGAAAAAAAGCCCATTGTAGTATTGTTTTAGAAGATGATTATTATTATTTATATTCTCCTTTCTCTATTAAAGAGTTGTTATTTGAAATACAACTTATTTAAATAAGCAAGTAAAATAGGGCACTCCATAAGTGGACCTGTATGAATGTACTCTCACAGAGAGTAGACTTCTGAAAGGAAACAGTATTGTTTGGACTGAGGATGTGGTTCTTGGCCTCAAGCGCACCAACTGTATTGATAACATTCCTACCCACATATCCCCATGTTCAGTGCAGCAGGTTAAAAGATGTTCTGCACATCATGCCTTCTTTTATTTGTTTGTTTTTTGTTTTCGAGACAGGGTCTTACTCTGTTTTTTAATTATTATTATTATTATTATTATTATTATTATTATTATTATTATTATTTTGAGACAGGGTCTTACTCTGTTGCCCAGGCTGGGGGGCAGTGGCATGATTATAGCTTACTGCAGCCTCCACCTCCTGGGCTCATGCAATCCTCCCACCCAGCCTCCAGAGTAGCTGGGACCACAGGTGCATACACCATGCCCAGCTAATTTTTTTAAATATTTGTAGGGATGAGCTCTCACTAGGTTGCCCAGACTGATCTCAAACTTCTGAGCTTAAGTAATCTTCCTGCCTCAGCCTCCCAAAGTGCTGGAATTACAGGCATGACTCACTACACTTGGCCTGGATGTCATTCTTTGATTGGTCCCAGTGTGACTGAAACCCTTTGTCTTTTTCTCAGAGAGGACAGGCAAGGGCAGATGTCCCCCACTTGGCTTTCTATATGCTCTTCTCTGAGCTCTGCCATGATAGGCTCTCATCTAGTCAGCCTGGGAGCAAGCTATCCCTAGGAGGCCCAGGGAAGGCCAGCAGATCCCTGCAGCTCAATGTCCCTTGTATCCATCAGACAGATGCATTCTCAGAAAGAAACTGCACTCATGTCTCCTCTCCTTTGCACCCATACTCTTTCCATCCTCCTTTGATGGGTATCTTTCCTTTGACTTCAATCATCGTGCATGTGGACAGCTCCCAAGTACGTGTCTGCAGCTTGAGCCTTTCTACTTCTCTCTACATTCCCGTATCGAATTCCACGCTGGTCTTCTACCTCCGAATGCCCCAAACCTAATATAACTAAAACTCATCTTGTTGACTTTGCCTCATAAACTTCTCTCTCTTACATTCCCTGTCTCTATAATAAAGACATAACTTCCACTCTGTCATTCAATCCAGGAACCGAAATGTCATTGTCACTCCTTTTCTCTCACCACCCACAGCCAATTAGTCATCGAGCCGTATCGATTCCCACTGCCTACACCCCTTCCATCTCCTCCTCCCTGCTCCCAGCTCTTCTTCATCTTAGTTCAGGCTCCTGTTAGGCCTTGTTTGGGTCATTCACTCATTCAGGCTCTGGGGACATGTTGGTGAATAAGATAGGAATGAATCCTTCCCTCGTGAAGCTTGCAGGTACGAAAGACAATAATCAAACAAAAGAATCCCATGTTTATGGGAGTGTGTTAGAGTAATATGAAGAATATACCGTTTGCTTGAAGAAGGGGAAATTAAAATTAAGACTGAGAAACTACTTAAGAAGAAAGAGTCGCGGAGAGAGCTCAAAGACAAACCCTCCAAGAAAGAGAAACAGCAAGCAAATGCAAGGCTCTGAAGTGAAAAGAGCTCACCATATTGGAGGGGCTTTGGCTGCCATATTGCTCTAAGAGGAAAAGCAGAACCAGGTGGCGTGGAGAAGTGGGCAGGGCCCTTCTGGGCAACAATGAGAAGTCTGGATCTTTTTTTGTTATTTATTTATTTATTTATTTATTTATNCATCTCCTCCTCCCTGCTCCCAGCTCTTCTTCATCTTAGTTCAGGCTCCTGTTAGGCCTTGTTTGGGTCATTCACTCATTCAGGCTCTGGGGACATGTTGGTGAATAAGATAGGAATGAATCCTTCCCTCGTGAAGCTTGCAGGTACGAAAGACAATAATCAAACAAAAGAATCCCATGTTTATGGGAGTGTGTTAGAGTAATATGAAGAATATACCGTTTGCTTGAAGAAGGGGAAATTAAAATTAAGACTGAGAAACTACTTAAGAAGAAAGAGTCGCGGAGAGAGCTCAAAGACAAACCCTCCAAGAAAGAGAAACAGCAAGCAAATGCAAGGCTCTGAAGTGAAAAGAGCTCACCATATTGGAGGGGCTTTGGCTGCCATATTGCTCTAAGAGGAAAAGCAGAACCAGGTGGCGTGGAGAAGTGGGCAGGGCCCTTCTGGGCAACAATGAGAAGTCTGGATCTTTTTTTGTTATTTATTTATTTATTTATTTATTTATTTATTTATTTATTTAGAGACGGAGTGTTGCTCCGTCGCCAGACTGGAGTACAGTGGTGCCATCTCGGCTTACTGCAACCTCCACCTGCCGGGTTCAAGCGATTCTCCTTCCTCAGCCTCCCGAGTAGCTGGGACTACAGGCATGCACCACCACACCCAGCTAATTTTTGTATTTTTAGTAGAAATGGGGCTTTACCATGTTGGCCAGGATGGTCTTAATCTCTTGACCTCCTGATCTGCCCACCTTGGCCTCCCAAAGTGCTGGGATTACAGGAGTGAGCCACCGCGCCTGGGCTTTTTGTGTGTGTGTGTGTGTGTGTGTGTGTGTGTATATGTATATATATGCGTATACATATATATGTATATATATGTATATATACACACACACATATATATACACACACACAAATATATATATATATATTTGTTTGAGACAGAGTCTCACTTTGTCACCCAGGTTCAAGCAATTCTCATGCCTTAGCCTCCCAAGTAGCTGGGATTACAGGTGTGCACCACCACACCTGGCTAATTTTTTTTTTTTTTTTTTTTAGTAGAGATGGAGTTTCACCATGTTGCCCAGGCTGGTCTTGAACTCCTGGCCTCAAGCGATCCACCAACCTGGCCTCCCAAAGGGCTGGGATTCCAGGTGTGAGCCATCGTGCCCGGCCAGAAGTCTGGATTTTACCTTAAGCTGTTGAAAAGTGTTAATCAGGAGGGTGACCTGTCTCCCTGGGCCTTCCTTATCTCTTCAGTCCTTCAGCATGGCTTCAAGGTTGATCTTTCCAGGACAAGTATATGATCATGTCTCTCTGGGTTTTAAAAATTTCCAGTGGCTCCCGTTTGTCTGCTGTTAACACCTAAACTGCTTAGCTTGGCCTACAAGGCCCTGAATGTTCTTGCCCTATGTTTTGCTCCATCCTTATTTTTCCCTGTGTCTCTTTATCCTCTTTGCCCGGCCATGCCAAGCAACTCCCAGGTTGCCTCATGGGTTCTGCCATGACTTTTCTCAGGATGCATTTCTCTGGGTACAGCATTCCCTACACCATCCATCATCAAACAAAAATCTACACATCCTGTAAGCCAAAGGTCAAATGTCACCTCATCTTTCCTAATCACTGCCCCCGCGATAGAATGGACTATTCCCACAGGGCATGGTGGCTCATGTCTGTAACCCCGGTTACTTGGCAGGCTGAGGGAGGAGGATAGCTAGGGCCCAGGGGTTGGAGGCCAGCATAGGCAACATAGTGAGACCCCCATCCCAAAAAAAAAAAAAAATTTATTTTAAACGGACGATTCCCTCCTCTGCATCCTCAATGTTTGGCAGCACGTGTCGGTTTACATGCATCTCTCCCTGTTCACACATGACCCTTTGTTACTCATATTTATTCCCAACCAATGAGCACAGAGCTTGGAGTACTTTATTGTGTAAAAAGAACGGATTTCCCCCGTTTTGCATATTTAGATTACACATGATAGTTCTGCCAAAGGAGCAGGAAACCAGATGCTTGAAGCTCAGTGAGAATTTCTTTTTTTTTTTTTTTTTTTGATACGGAGTCTTACTCTCACCCGGGCTGGAGTGCAGTGGCGTGATCTCGGCTCACTGCAACCTCCACCTCCCAGGTTCATGCGATTCTCCTGCTTCAGCCTCCTGAGTAGGTGGGATTACAGGCACCCGCCACTACGCGGTTTTTTTTTTTGTATTTTTAGTAGAGATGGGGTTTCACCATGTTGGCCAGGCTGGTCTCGAACTCCTGACCTAGTGATTCACCTGCCTCGGCCTCCCAAAGTGCTAGGATTACAGACGTGAGGATTTTAATGAACATATCAGTTGAGACTTGATAGCAGATCTCTGTCTTTGAGCTGCCAGTATTCCCAACATAAGCTACATCCACACGTTGAGCCCCATTGGCAAGGAGGGAACTTGGAAGGAGTTTAAGCAAGTAAAAATATCTATGGGGCACAAGCTATTTTGAAGCCTATTTACTTGTTAGCCACCTCTCATCATTCTACAGTGTCCGCGCCATTTCCACCGTCCTCATCCAGTCACAGATGGTACCAGGGGATGCATTAGCTGCTTGAAGCAGGGCTGTCAGAGACAGAATCTGTCACTTCATAATTCCTGCTAAAGCTGGACCTGGTGGCTTGCACCTGTAATCCCAGCAATTTGGGAGGCTGAAGTAGAAGGAACTTTTCAGGCCAGGAGTTCAAGATGAGCCTGGGCAACATAGCAAGACCACATCTCCAGAAAAAAATTTAAAAATGTCCGGGTGCGGAGACTCACACCTGTAATCCCAGCACTTTGGCAGGCCGAGGCAGGTGGATCATGAGGTCAGGAAATCAAGACCATCCTGGCCAACATGGTGAAACCCCACCTCTACTAAAAATACAAAAATTAGCTGGGCATGGTGGCATGTACCTGTAGTCCTAGCTACTCAGGAGGCTGAGGCAGGAGAATCACTTGAACCCGGAAGGTGGAGGTTGCAGTGAGCCGAGACTGTGCCACTGCACTCCAGCCTGGCAACAGAATGAGACCCTTTCCTCCCAGCAAAAAAAAGAAAATTAAAAATTAGCTGGGTGTGATGGTGTGCCTGTAGACCCAGCTACTCAGGGAGCTAAGGTGGGAGGACTGCTTGAGCCCAGGAGGTTGAGGATGCAGTGAGCCATGATTGTCACTGCATTGGAGCCTGGGCAACAGAGTGAGACCCTATTTGAAAATTTCAAATAATTTCCAGGTAAGTGCTCTGCACTGTGGAGTGTAGGTGGGGGGAAATAAAAAAGTAAATAACTTGTTTCCTACTTCTAGGGAACAGAAATCATGACTCTGTCCATAGAAGGCACCAACTGATGTTTGTTAATTGACACATTGATAGGCAAGACATAATTAGAAGATAAACTTGGGCTATCTAATCAAGCGCTGGATGGTACGTTACAGCCAGCAAAAGCTACAGATGTTTTTCAAGGTCTCTTGACCTTGATATTGAAGGTTAATGCATGGCTCCTACCAGCTTGAGTGCTTATCATGGACTGGGCCACAAATGAGGATGAAGCAAAAGAGAATCCAAAAATTACCAGATGTTAAGGGTTACTGAAAAAAAGAAAAAGAATCAGAAAATGACCCTGCCAAGTGCTCAAAGTGGTTTCTCTGCTGTCTATCAAATGACTTGCCGTGTGCTGAGAAATACCTTCAGAATGAGTGCCCTTCCTGCCTTTTCAGCATCTGCTGCTCGGAAGAAAGCGAGGCAGAAGTGGCCCAGAGTAGTGAAGAGGTGGCCAGGGAAATACATCTAAGGCCAGTCTGTGCACTTCTGCTCTCCAGGTTTGAGAACTGCCGTCACTGATTACTGTTGCATGAGTTCTTACTGAAAAAAGTCATGATCGGGACAAATGAAGGCAGATGTGTTCCCCGTGCCAAAGACCAGTGGTGCTAAGTTCCCTCGCTCTCTGGACACGGCTGATTCAGAAGCTTTGCCAAGTGGATGTCATTGCCTGCGCCTGCGTCACAAGCAGCACAACTTAGAAGAGGGCAGCTGGTTGCAGCTCGGATGAGATGTGACCATGACCAATTTCTGAAGAAAGATGTGAAAACTTTAAATCAACCTATAAACTGTGCTGGCCCTTCTTTTCATAAATGCTAATTGTGGTGATTTCATTTGGTCTTAAGCAACAAGCAAACGACAACTTCTTTTGTTTTTTTTAATTTAATTTTACTTTTTGTGGAGATAGGGTCTCGCTATGCTGCCCAGGCTGGTCTCAAACTCCTGGTCTCAAGGGATCCTCCCTCCTCAACTTTTTTTTTTTTTTTTTTTTTTTGAGACAGAGTCTTACTTTGTCGCCCAGGCTGAAGTGTGGTGGCGTGATCTCAGCTCACTGCAACTTCCACCTCCCAGGTTCAAGCGATTCTTATGCCTTGGCCTCTTGAGTAGCTGGGATTACAGGGGCCCACCACCATGCCCAGCTAACTTTTGTATTTTTAGTAGAGGTAGGGTTTCTCCATGTTGGCCAGGCTGGTCTTGAACTCCTGACCTCAAGTAAACTGGCCTGCCTTGGCTTCCCAAAATGTTGGGATTACAGGTGTGAGCCACCATGCCCAGCCCCTCCTCAGCCTCTTAAAGTAGCGGGATTATAGGGGTGAGCCATGGCGCCCAGCCCAAAATGCAGCTTCTTGGTGAAGGTTAAGTCAGTGTTTCACCTTACTTAATGGTCAAAAATTTCAGCTGACTTTTTGTTTTGTTATTTTTTTAGCTTTCCATATATTTATGTCTTGGCTCACTAATCTAATACAGAGGACATGGTGTTTCCAGAGCAGGGGCCCATGGAGTTCATTGTACATAGCAATCTTGTGCAAAACATCTGTGGCTGGACTGACTTAGCAAGTTTTAGCCTTTTAGATCACAGCAAGGCATTAATATTGATTAACTATCACCTCTTGTAGAGCCCATCTTCACATAGCTCCAAGTGCACACACACAAAAGTCCTTTACAGCTATGTTTAGCTAGCCTTTGACCTCTGAATCTCGTAAGAGTTTCTTACATTCTTTGCTTGGCCAGAATCTTCTTTCATCTTTTCTGCAGAAGTAGAACCTGTGTCTCCAAAAACAAATAAGGAATTTAATTCAGTGGCTTTTCGTTTCTGGGGATAAGAAATGGCACCATTTGTCAGATCTATTGTCCACCTAAGGCCCTTTCTCCAACATGGGGACCAAGGGACAGTGAATTTTTACTCTGAATATCAATTGTAAACACAAATTCACCCTGGAACTCTGAACCTAAACCTTGTTTTTCTTTTTATTTATTCTTTTAATTTTTGAGACAAGGTCTTGCACTGTTGCCCAGGCTGGAATGCAGTGGTGCAATCATAGTTCACTGTAACCTCGAACTCCTGGGCCTAAGCGATCCTCTGGCCTCAGCCTCCTGGGTAGCTGGAACTACAAGGTGTGAGCCACCAGGCCCAGCTAATTTTTAAATTTTCTGTAGAGGTCTCACTATGTTCCCCAGGTTGGTCTCCAACTCCCGGTCTTAAGCAATCCTCCTGCCTTGGCCTCCCAAAGCATTGGGATTACAAGTGTAAGCCACCATGCCTCACCCCAAACTTTGATTAAAAAAAAAAAAACAGCCAGACACAGTGGCTCATGCCTGTAATCTCAGCAACTTGGGAGGCCGAGGCATGAGGATCTCTTGAGGCCAGGAGTTCAAGACCAACCTGGGCAGCACAGTGAGACACTGTCTCTCAAAATTTTTAAAAAAGTTAAAACAAAGATGTTAGTAGCATCTGATGTTAATAACATTGTGACCACAACCAATTAGCTAATTTGTTTTCTGAATGGCCGCTTACATTAGCCACATCATCTTAAATAACTTAGGCTTTACCTCCTTCCAACATCAGCTTAGCAGTAGCCTATCTTTAGATAAGTCACTTAAAGTTTCACTTGAAAGGGATCAAAATAATCAATAATTGAAGATGGAATTAGACACACCAGGTCCAAAAAATTATGTACCCAACAGTCAGCTTTTGTGAGTTGGCGCCTCCCCAGCCCCATCATCCATATTTTAAAATGTTGAGTGTGCGTGTGCACCAGATGATTCATCCAAGCTGCTCTGGAAGTTGTCTCTGCTGGTGACAGTAAAGCCGACCCACCCCCTGTCCTCCCCTCTGCCTGGTGAAAATGCAGACTATCAGTTCTGTGGCACTGTCACAGCACATTGTGGCCTTCTTTATTTAGGTGCAATGCTGGTGGGCAGCATGCTCCTACACGCAGCTTTCCATCTCTTGATCACATTCCCCTACCACTTTTATCTGCCTGCAACACCCAAATGTTCATGCCCAAAAAGAGAGTGAGGACTTGAAGATCCCCGGGGTCCTCAGAACCTGCAGAACAGGCCCCTCCAACAGATTATCACTTGGCTTCATTGGTCTTCATATCCAAAAAGGTTAGATATTAAACTGTTTCCCAGCTTTAGATCAATGCAGGAGCCTTGCTATCTCTTCTCTTCCTGCTTCCTGAAGATATAACAAAAGAGATTCTAAAATTGCTGGTGGTACCAGCTCTTGGTTTTCTTTCTTTTCTTTTCTTTTTTTTTTTCTTTTTTTTTTTTTTTTTTTTTGAGATGAAGTCTTGCTCTGTCACCCAGGCTGGAGTGTAAGTGGTGCTATCTTGGCTCACTACAACCTCCATTTCTTGGGTTCAAGCCATTCTCCTGCCTCAGCCTTCTGAGTAGCTGGGATTATAGGTGCCCACAACCACGCCTAACTAATTTTGTATTTTAGTAGAGACGAGGTATCACCATATTGGCCAGGCTGGTCACGAACTCCTGACCTCAGGTGATCCACCTGCCTTGGCCTCCCAAAGTGCTGGGATTATAGGCATGAGCCACTGCAGCCATCCAGCTCTTGGGTTTCTTTTAACAAAGATTTTGGGGGCAGATCTGTGCTCTGAGGATAAAGCTAACCACCCTAAAAACAAGAGTCCTTCTCTGGGGATCATCCATCTCTCCCAGTGTCCCTTCCTNTTTTTTTTTTTTTTTTTTTTTGAGATGAAGTCTTGCTCTGTCACCCAGGCTGGAGTGTAAGTGGTGCTATCTTGGCTCACTACAACCTCCATTTCTTGGGTTCAAGCCATTCTCCTGCCTCAGCCTTCTGAGTAGCTGGGATTATAGGTGCCCACAACCACGCCTAACTAATTTTGTATTTTAGTAGAGACGAGGTATCACCATATTGGCCAGGCTGGTCACGAACTCCTGACCTCAGGTGATCCACCTGCCTTGGCCTCCCAAAGTGCTGGGATTATAGGCATGAGCCACTGCAGCCATCCAGCTCTTGGGTTTCTTTTAACAAAGATTTTGGGGCAGATCTGTGCTCTGAGGATAAAGCTAACCACCCTAAAAACAAGAGTCCTTCTCTGGGGATCATCCATCTCTCCCAGTGTCCCTTCCTTGAAGCCCATGTCCCCTCCCTTCTCCACGCCCTCCAGAGACTTTCACATTCAGAAGGAAAGTCGGGCTTCTTTAAACAAACAAACAAGCAACTGTAGATGTTTCAAGCTAGCCCTACAGACTTCCAGCTCTCTCCCTACCCTTCTTCTTATTCCCCCACTCCTGGCTCCTAGTCAATGACTAAAGCTCTCCAGGAGTATTTATGGAGAGGGTATCTATTGTTGACCTTGTGATCGCACTAATCCTTGGCTCGGGGTTGCTCTGCTCTGCTCTGAACGAGTCACAAGGGTGATTGGGTGGGAGTAGGGAGGAGGACAGTGCCTCATTCAGGAACAGTACATTTATTTATAGAACAGGCCTTTTCCTCTTCTTCCTAGAATCATCTGTTAATGCCGCGGTTGCCATATCCTCAAACACTCCCTTTGGGAGAGAGATGATGGGGGCCCAGGACTTCACAATTAAAGGTCAAAGTTCTCAGAGTCAGGGCACCAAAAGACTCCTCTCCCCATGTCTACGGACAAACCCGGAGAAGCTCAGATTCCTAAGAGCTGTGGACAACTGGGCATCGTGATTTCCTCGATAGCCCCAGAGGTGTAGCCAAATGCTCCCTCCTGAAGACACATGACTCAATGCCTGCGGGGTGGGGAGTGGGAGCTCAATCCTGGGAAATTCTGGCCTCATTCTGGCAGTATTTGGGATCTGCTAGGCCTAATAATCCCTTTTATGTTCTTTTATTTTTATTTTTTGAGACAGAGTCTCGCCCTGTCACCCAAGTTGGAGTGCAATGGTGCAATCTTGGCTCACTGCAACCTCTGCCTTCCAGGTTCAAGCGATTCTCCTGCCTCAGCCTCCCAAGTAGCTGGGATTGCAGGCATGTGCCACCATGCCTGGCTAATTTTGTATTTTTAGTAGAGACGGGGTTTCACCAAGTTGGCCAGGCTGGTCTCGAACTCCTCACCTCAGGTGGTCCACCTGCCTCAGCCTCCTAAAGTGCTGGGATTACAGGTGTGAGCCACTGTGCACAGCCAGCCCAATAATTCCTTTGGGGGGTTCTGAAAAATAGGCTGGGAAATTGCTATGGACACGAGAGTAGGGAGATGCAAAGGGCATCACCTTGTTTATCTTGTAGCACATGATTGCCACTATTTGAATTAAAAAAAAAAGAAAAGAAAAGAAAAGAAAAGAAAAATACAGGGCTTCGGGCAAGGAGTGAAAATGAAGGCCATCTGCATAAAGCTGGAAGAGGACTCTCAAATCCACAAGGCCTGCTTAAGCTTGGAAACATTTAGCCCACAATTATCTGCTGCCCTGTGTGACTGATTTCTTCTTGTGTTCAAGTTCTGACTGAACCAGACAGCAAATCAGCTGTGGGCAGAAGCCTTAGGGAACAGAGCTGGGTACAAAATGAGTTCTCAGAAATCCCTTGTGGGTTTTCAGACGTGGATTCTTATAAGTGACTATCATTAGCATTAAAAGATGTTTTTTGAAGATGGTGATGATTGATGATAATAATGATGTTGATGATGATGATTGATAATGATGATGATGATTGATGATGTGATGATGGCAGAATCCTACTGGAGGAAGGAACCTTGTGTCTTTTTTATTTCTTTCTTCCCTCTGCCCAGAAAGTTCAGTGCAAATAGTAGGTTTTTAAAAATCATTTGCTAGATTATCAAATAAATCATAATTATAATCATTCCATGTCTCTCAAATAAAACCTTTCTTTTTTTTTTTGAGACAGGGTCTTGCTCTGTTGCCCAGGCTGGAGTGCAGTGGCACGATCTCAGTTCACTGCAACCTCCACCTCCTGGGTTCAAGTGATCCTCCCAAGTCAGCCTCCCAAGTAGCTGAGGCTACAGGCATGCACCACCACTGGGCCTGGCTAATTTTTGTAGTTTTTGTAGAGATGGGGTTTCACTATATTGCCCAGGCTGGTCTTGAACTCCTGGGTTCAAGCAATCCGCCCTCCTCAGCCTCCCAAGGTGCTAGGATTACAGGCTTGAACCACCATACCCAGCCTGCACATGGGACATCTAAGTTGCTTGGTGGTGACTTTGATCTGGCTTGAAGATTTTCTTTCTCTTAAAGAAACAAAACAAAAATAGGATCTTGGGAGCCTGGTGATCAGTTCTCCATATAGCTCATCTGAGTTTGTGCTATCATAAGGTAGTGGTTCTCAAACTTGAACCTTGCATCAGAATCACCTGGAACTTGTTAAAACACTAGCTGGGGCTGGGCACAGTGGCTCATGCCTATAATCTCAGCACTTTGGGAGGCCGAGGTGGGAGAATCACTCAAGGCCAGGAATTTGAGACCAGCCTGGGCAGCATAGTGAGATCCCATCTCTGTAAAATGAGAGCTTGTCACTATGCTGGGTATGGTGGTGCCCCTGTGGTGCCAGCTACTTGGGAAGCTGAGGTAGGAGGATCATTTGAGCCCAAGAGTTAGAGGCTACAGTGAGCCATGATCATACAACTGCACTCCAGCCTGGGCAACAGAGCGAGACTCTGTCTCTAAAAAAAAAAAGCAAACACAAAACCCACTGTAGCTGGGCCCCAGAGTTTCTGGTTCAATAGCTATAAAGTAGGTTTCAAGAAGATGAGATGTTAAAGTTCTCATGCAATGCTGCTATTCCTAGTGATCTGGGGCCCCATCTGAAAACCGCTGCCCCAGGGTGTGTTAGCAATGTCTCAGGCTCTCCTACCTGGAACTTTATTTGGGGGTCTTAAGAAAAGTCCAGGAAATGGACGCATAACTGTGTAAAGAGACCTATGGAGAGGTCCCTCAGAGAATTCTTCTCAGAGGATTGCTGCCCCCATCTCAGCAAGGGCCCACTTTCTCTAGAACTTAGAGATTGTGGAAGTGGGACAAAGGTTGCCGAGAGACCACGTGGGGATCCTGATCTAATCTATCTACAAGCTCATCTGTCCACCCATCTCTGCTCACCTCTCAACCCATCTCTGCCCACCTCTCCACCCATCTCTGCCCACCTCTCCACCCATCTCTGCTCACCTCCCCACCCATCTCTTCTCCCCACTCCGGCCCCAGGTGATTTTTCTAAATCAGAAACTGGATCATTCCAGTCTCCTGCTCAGATGCCTGTGATGGTGAGACACAGGACTAGCTGGATTTCCTAGGCCAACTAAGAATCCCTAAGCCTAGCTGGGAAGGTGACCGCATCCACCTTTAAAGACGGGGCTTGCAACTTAGCTCACACGCAACCAATCAGGTAGTAAAGAGAGCTCACTAAAATGCTAATTAGGCTAAAACCCGGAGGTAAAGAAATGGCCAATCATCTATCGCCTGAGAGCACAAGGGGTGGGACAATGATCGGGATATAAACCTAGGCATCCGAGCCAGGAATGGCAACGCCCTTTGGGTCCCCTCCCATTTTATGGGAGCTCTGTTTTCACTCTATTAAATCTTGCAACTACACACTCTTCTGGTCCGTGTTTGTTACCGCTGGAGCTGAGCTTTTGCTTGCTGTCCACTACTGCTGTTTGCCGCCATGGCAGACCCGCTGCTGACTTTCACCCCTCCAGATCTGGCAGGGTGTCTGCTGTGCTGCTGATCCAGCGAGGCGCCCATTGTCGCTCCGGATTGGGCTAAAGACTCGCCATTGTTCCTGCACGCCTAAGTGCCCGGGTTCATCCTAATGGAGCTGAACACTAGTTGCTGGGTTCCATGGTTCTCTTCCATGACCCACAGCTTCTAATAGAGCTATAACAGTCACCGCATGGCCCAGGATTCCATTCCTTGGAATCCATGAGGCCAAGAACCCCAGGTCAGAGAAGAAGAGGCTTGCCGCCATCTTGGAAGCAGCCTACCACCATCTTGGGAACTCCAAGAACAAGGACACCCCCAGTAACAGTGGCTCACGGTTCCTCCACAGCTTGACCTATGCGTGGCTCTTCAACCTTGCCTCCTGCTGCTCCTGACATCCCAGCATGCCTTCTCTTGCCTCCTTCCTCTGCACATGGTTTTTCTGGATGTACAGTGTCTTTTCTGTTCCTTCTCACCCGCGTCCTACCCATAGGATTGTCCACCCCCATATCTCCAAGGAAAGTACACCTCCCTTATCTCCCCTCTGCTGGCTGCCATGGCCACAGTTTGAACCCCAACAAACCCTTGTGACCAGAGTTGTTGCATTGGTGGTATTGGTGGTTTGCTCTCAGACTCCCATGCTGTGCTGTGGAGGAACCGGGACTGGGTCTCCTGAATCCTTAATATTCAGCATGCCACTGGGATTGTAGAAGGAGCTTGGTAAAGGTTTGCTGGATACATGGAGACTGCTGAAGACTCAGTGCTGACTGACCACACACTTCTTCAGTCATTATTAGTGTTACTGGAAAGGGGTCCTGATCCAGGCCCCAAGAGAGGGTTCTTGGATCTCTCTTAAGAAAGAATTCAAGCTAAGTCCATACAGCAAAGTGAAAGCAAGTTTATGAAGAAAGTAGAGGAATAAAAGAATAGCTACTCCATAGGCAAAGCAGCCCCTAGGGTTGCTGGTTGCCCATTTTTATGGTTATTTATTGATTACATGCTAAACAAGGGGTGGATTATTTATGCCTCCCCTTTTTAGACCATATTGGGTAACTTCCTGACGTTGCCATGGCATTCGTAAACCGTCATGGCACTGGTGGGAGTATAACAGTGAGGACGACCAGAGGGCACTCTTGTGGCCACCTTGATTTTGGTGAGTTTTGACCAGCTTCTTTACTGCAACCTGTTTTATCAGCAAGGTCTTTATGACCTGCATCTTGTGCTGACCTCCTATCTCATCCTGTGACTAAGAATGCCTTAACCTCCTGGGAATGCAGCCCAGCAGGTCTCAGCCTTATTTTATCCAGCCCCTATTCAAGACAGAGTTGCTCTGATTCAAATGCCTCTAACACTCGGGAGACTCCTGGACACAAAACAACAGGCGAAAAAGTTGCGTAGGAGTGGGTTGCAGGTAAAGATGAGAGGCAGGGATGGAGAGGGGGTAGGTGGGATGACCAGTGCTCTCTTTAAGTCACCTGCAGTAAAATTAACTCCCCTGGCTTCTGTTGTCCTAAAGCAGGGGTCCCCAACCCCTGAGCCATGGACTGGTCTCTTAGGAACAAGGCTGCGCAGCAGGAGGTGAGCAGCCCGCAAGTGAGCGTCACATGACTGCCTGAGCTCCCCCTCCTGTCAGATCAGCATCAGCATTGGAATCTCATAGAAGCACAAACCTTACTGTGAACCGCATGTGCCAGGGATCTAGGTTGCACGCTGCTTATGAGAATCTAACCAATGCCTGATGATCGGAGGTGGAACAGTTGCATCCTGAAACCTTCCCCACTCTGCCTCCCCTGGTCCATGGAAAAATTGTCTTCCACAAAACTGGTCGCTGGTGCCAGAAAGGTTGGAGACCGCTAAAGGTTGGGGACCACTGTCTTAAGACATAGTGACAAAAGTGTGTCCAGGAGTAAACAAAGGATGCTCTATAGGGCCTTGGGGGAAGGGGAGGAAGTTGGAGGTTTGCAGAAACGGAAGTAAGAATTTCCCAAAATGACAGTACCTTTAAGAGTTGCCTACCTGTCAGCTCCTGAGGCCCCAGGCCCCCAAACCCCTTCTTCCCCCTCAACTAGGTAGGAACATCTTTCTTGTTTCCTTTTCATTTGATGGCCTTAGATGGTGACAAGTTGCTTAGAGGTCCAGATTTTGTGTGGTGCTTAGAAATACGAGGCATCTTATTTTGTACTTCATATGTAAGTCAGCTTCACTTCTGAAGCTATTTTTCTACTTACAAGGTTGACTTCTAGACCATAGGATCAAGTTTATAATAAAAGCACCGGACTGGGAATCGGGAACCCTGTTTCCCTTTTCTTGCAGTGACCAGCTAGCTGCTAGCAGTTGGGCAGTTGCATTTTCAACTTCCTTCACTGCTCAGGCAGCACACTTATTAAAACTGCCCACTCAGTTTATTTATGACTGTTGCAAACCAATTTGCAGAACTGTTTTCCATTCCGAAAGCTGTGCCTTAGAAAATTTGGACCTGCTTTCAAAGTTCTTCCAGTGATACCACTCCCTGTGAACTGCAACAGCCAGGGAAGTAGGATAAACAAAAGCAGCCCTAGTAGGAAGTTCTCAAGTTCCAAATGCTTGATCTTAAAATCTGGCTGAATTTATTGGCTGAAACCACCGTTGATGGGGTATTTCTGGTTGCCCTCCCTACCCTCTGCCCTCTGCCCCCGCCACCCCCATTCTAAATGGTGAGCTTCTGGGCCCTTCTGTTTGCATCTGCAAAGATACCTCCCCTGGGATAAGGGCCTGTGTTCTTCCGGGAACCAATTTAAACCCAAAAGGGCCTTTAAAAATACATTTAATAGTTGGAAAGGATCCCTCTCTTTTTAACTTCTGAGCTCATTCCCTCTGGGAATCAAGTGACATTTTGATTCCGGTGTGTAAGCTGTTTTTTCTTTAGATCATTTTTTGTGTAAACATTCCTCTGCAAAATTATTTTCATATTCTAAGGAAACTTCTTTCAAGTGTCCAGTCAGACTGATTCCTATTCTGTTCCCTTCACAAACCCCCAGCTCGATGCTCTCTCAACCACCAACTTCCCCATTTCTCAACAGCTCATATTCAAATTGAGTCTACTGTCTGTTAAAAGATTTCCCCGAGCAGGCATGGTGGTTCATGCCAGTAATTCCAGCACTTTAGGAGGCCAAGGTGGGCAGATTGCTTGAGCCCAAGGGTTCGATACCAGCCTGGGCAACATAGCAAGACCCTGTCTCTACAAAAAATTAAAACATTAGCTGCATGTGGTGCCACATACCTGTGGTCCCAGCTACTCAGGAGGCTGAGGCAGGAGGATGGCTTAAGCCTGGGTGCTGGGGACTGCAGTGAGCTGTGATAGTTCCACTGTACTCCAGCCTGGGAAACAGAGCGAGACCCTGTCCCCCAACCAAAAAAGATTTCCCCGACTTCCTGAAATTCCCACTTCTCAAATCTTCCCTGGGCTGTAGCCAAGGCGAGGTCGACTAGGCTGGACAAAGCCTGCAGAAGTCAGGGAGGGGAAGCTCATCCGGAGGCATCACTGTCTGGCCCTAGTGCCATCCGCGGAGAAGCCAGGCAGCCCTGACAAGGCGGACTTGGGACCAGCAAGACGGGTGCAGAGTTGGGTAGAGGACCAGCACCCAGGCTGAGCAAGGACGAGAGCAGCTTTCTCACTGAGCAGCTGACAGGAGCCTGGCAGCCACAGTCAGAAAAGCAGGCCAATCAAGTTCTCTTCTGTCGCCAAGAACTCAAGTGCCCTTTCTGTATTCGTTGTAGAGAAAGGGTCTCCCTGGGTTCCCCAGGCAGGCCTCAAACTCCTCGACTCAAGTGATCCTCCCACCTCAGCCTCCTTTATTTTTCTTACATACATCAAGAAAAGTAAAGTGGCTGCGTGGCAAGAATCCCTAAGTAATAATCCTACCACTGCCACCAAGTTACTGTCTGGCCTTGGATGGTCACTTTGCTATTAATATCTTGCATCCATAAACTCACAGAGCAGTACTGGATCATCTCTAAGGGTCTTGCCCTTTGGCAATAATATCTTCTGGCCAGGAGAAAGTGGCATTGCTTTGGCCCATCAGTATCATGATTGGAGCTTCAGGTCGACATTTTCTTCCATCCACACTGGAGGGAAGGTCAGATTTTCCTCCCTACTCCTGGAGTCTCCTGCTGGGACTGATATCATGCAGAGCGACAAGAGAAAAGCACGCAGATTTGATTGATGCAATTGATTGACATGTGCATGGGAGCCCTCACAAGAAAAATAAAGGCACAGAGAAGCAGCTTATACAGAGAGCTGAAGGTTTCCCTACTAAGTTGAATGATGAGTAGTATATTGTGGAAAAGTAACCAGAAAGATAAGGGCTAGTGTCACAAAGTTTGTTTGTAGTTTTCTCTCGGTTTTGACTCCTCATCTCTAGTGATAAGAATGCTGGTTTCCTCCTACTTTAGGGAGGGCATCTCTCATGGGGGAGTTCCATCTCCTGCTTTTAGGAGGAAAAGGGGAGATCAGAGTCCTTCTTGCACCTGCTGGGTTTTTTGGTTGTTGATTTTTTTGTTTTTTGTTTTGAGACGGAGTCTCCCTCTGTCACCCAGGCTGGAGTGCAGTGGTGCAATCTCGGCTCACTGCAACCTCTGCCTCCCAGGTTCAAGTGATTCTCCTACCTCAGTCTCCCAAGTAGCTGGGATTACAGGCATGAGTCACCACGCCTAATTTTTGTATTTTTAGTCAAGACGGGATTTCATCATGTTGGCCAGGCTCTTCTTGAACTCCTGACCTCAAGTGATCCACCCGCCTCAGCCTCCCAAATTGTTGGGATTACAGGCGTGAGCCACTGCACCCAGCGCATCTGCTCTTTTTGAAGTGCATTTAGCCCAAAATAATTAATATGCCAAGGCAGCGTATTTTGGGGTGGCAGGTCCTAAACTCCTTCACTACTTGGGCGTGTCAAGTTGCTCAGTCCAGTCCTGACTTCAGCTCTCTTCTTGCAACACTGCGGAGGCAAGTTCCCGGTGCCAATTCTCTTCCTTGATTTTCTGAGCTTGGATCTTTCTGCACCATTAAAAACAGAGGCACTAATTTGAGGAATTAGCTGACGTGGTCACTTGAGGTCCTATAGCAGCTGTGGCCCTTTAGGATCTCACTTTTGCAAAGAAAACAAAAGAAGAGGCAAGAAGGTTGATCTGATAACTTCAGATGTTTAGGAAACAAAGCGTTCCGTTCCAAGCATTTAGATGTGGGGTGGAATCATGGTTCCTCCTGGGTTTTGTTCCCTATCAAATCATAACTTGGCCAACATTATCTGGCAAATGTTGTAAACCAGTGCTGTGGAGGACAGCGAAGAAACACTTCACTAATTCCGGAGCAGTTCTACAACACGAAGTCCTAGAAAAGAGGTACAGCAGACAGTATCTTTTTTGTCTATTACATGCAACAAACCCTTTGTCAGATGCTCTGGCTGTAAGGAGACAAGTACAGAAACAGTACTGCGGAACCTTGAAATCAATCTGTAATCTACCACATGTGCAAAACTGGACAATTAGACGAGTGCTTCTCAATGACTCGGGAGTGTACTGCAGATAATTTATTACTAATTGACACTCAGGGAACCAAAGTTTGAAAGTGGTTTTGAAAATATAAATTAGAGTGAATGCAAGGTCATCTTTCAGTGTTAAAAATGTGTTTAAAGAGTCCTCTGCAGGAATTTCTCTAAAGAAGAGCATTGTTTTTGTTTACGAAATTATCTCGAAGAGGCATTTAGGTATTAAAAGATGGGAGTGAAAACAAAGCCTGAAAAAGATCACATGGAAGAATCATTTAACTTCTCTGCATAAGAGGAAGAAATGTGGTTTTGTTTGTTGTTGTTGTTAGAAATAGGTAAAGCTAGAAGTGAAATAGCTTATTTTCATTTTTAAATTAATTTTTATTTTATTATTATTTTTGAGACAAGAGTCTCGCTCTGTCACCAGGCTGGAGTGCAGTGGCACAATCTCAGCTCACTGCAACCTCTGCCTCCTGGATTCAAGCGGTTCTCCTACCTCAGCCTCCCGAGTAGCTGGGACTGCAGGCGCCTGCCACCACGCCTGGCTAATTTTTTTTTTTTTTTTTTGGATTTTAGTAGAGATGGGGTCTCACCATGTTGGCAAGGATGCTCTCGATCTCCTGACCTAGTGATCCTCCCGCCTTGGCCTCCCAAAGTGCTGGGATTACAGGCGTGAGCCACTGCACCCGGCCTGTTTTTTTTTTTTTTGGAGATGGGATTTCCCTATGTTGCCCAGTCTGGTCTCAAACTCCTTCAGAAACGTCTTTGCATTCACTCATAGCTGTTTGGCCAGGAAGCCTCGGTTTCAGCCTGTCTTGGCTTTCAACATGTCTTCCTAAGTTCAGTCATTTCTCGCTTTTGATTTAAAGTAAGAGACAGACATATGACACATTTCCTTTCACTTTACTTAGAGGACATGGTAGCGTTATTAATGTCAATATTGTTGTGTCTCAAGGAATAGAGAGGCCCAAGGAGAGGGAGAGAGATGGGGGAATGCTGGTTGGTGGAGAAGTCTGACCACACACAACATTTATTCATTTATTAAGTTCACCATCTTATGTGGATGTGGATTGTGGCACCCCAAAACAAAGACAATACTAACATCAAAGAGCACTGATCGCAGATCACCATAACACATATCATAATAATGAGAATGTTTGAAATATTGTAACAATTCCCAAAATGTAACAGAGGGACGCAAAGTGGGCACATGCTCTTGGGAAAACGGCGGCGGTGGACTCACGGTGGACTCACTCGATGCAGGCTTGCCACATTTTGTAAAAAATACAGTCTCTGCAAAGCACAATAAAGTGCAGTGCAGTAAAGGGAGGTCTGCCTGTAGTGTCATCAAGGACATCTTCAGTCTATACAAATACACTGTACGGACATACCGTAGTCCTGGCTTCTGTCAGAAAAAAACTGAGAAAGACTGAAATAGGCAAGAAAAGCTTAGTGGGTGCTTAAATTTGCTTACCTGTGTTATCTCTGTCTTTTTTTATTTTCTGTAGACATGGGGTCTCCTTATGTCACCCAGGCTAGTCTCAAACTCCTGACCTCAAGTAATCTTCCCGCTTCAGCCTCCCAGAATTCTGGGATTACAGGCCTGAGCCACCGCACCCAGAATCTCCGTCTTTTATTAAGTCTTTGAGCTCTTGCACAACTCTGTAAATGCCAGTTATCCATAGAAATGCAAATGGATTGCCTCCGATAGAATGATAAGGGCCTTGAGGATAGAACCATTTTTCATCTGTGTATACATTTATTTCGCAATTCCTTGTTTTCTATATATTTTATTTTTAGTTCTTCTTTGAACCAGGTATAACATTTCCTGGTTCCCTGATTAACTAATGAGCTTAATAAAATCTTTGACATGGGTTGATTTTGTGTATCTGTATGAAAGTCATGGTTGTATCCTCTTCTAAAGATTCCTTGAAGACTGCAGAGTTATTGTGAGGATTAAGTAAATTCATGCATATGAAATCCTTAGAGTAGTGCTTGGCACCTAGAAAGCACGTCCATGTTAATGATTCTTGTTAATATCTACAGGATAGGACTCAACTCACCATGATATAATTTTTGATGTCACCTACAGTGTAAGGTCCATTAAGGTTAGGACCTTTCTAACTCCAGCACTGAGAACAGTAATCAAGCACCAAGAACCCAAGCACAACGAACATAGTACACTGCCAATAAATCAGTTGAATAATGAATAAATTAGAACAGGGGGCTGGGCTCTAATAGGAATGGCTCATGTCTGTAATCCCAGGACTTTGGGAGGCTGAGGAGGGCCATCACTTGCTGTCAGGAGTTTGAGACCAGCCTGGTCAACATGGCAAAATCTTGTCTCTACTAAAATACAAAAATTAGCTGAGTGTGATGGTGGGCTCCTGTAATCCCAGCTATTCAGGAGACTGAGGCAGGAGAATTGCTTGAACCCAGGAGGTGGAAGTTGCAGTGAGCTGAGATTGTGCCACTGCACTCCACTCCAGCCCGGGCAGCAGAGCGAGATTTCCTTTAAAAGACAAACAAACAAACAAACAACAGGGGCTGGCAAATCCATTTTTTAAAGGACCAGATAGTAAATATTATACACCTGGTGGGCCATATGGCCTCTGTTACAACTGCTTGATTCTGTTGTACAAAAGCAGACACAGGCAGTATGTAAACAAATGTGTGTAGCTGTGTTATAAACAGATCTTATGCATGGACACTAAAATTTAAATTTAATGTAATTTTCACCTGATATCAAATATCATTCTTGTTTTGATTTTTTTTCCTCAACCATTAAAAAATGTAAAAGCCAGCTGGGTGCAGTGGCTCATGCCTATAATTCCAGCACTTTGGAGAGGCCAAGGCAGGAGGATTGCTTGGGCCTCTCCGTAGTGAGATGCTCTCTCTCTCTCTCTTTTTTTTTTTCCAGGTGCTCGGTCACCATGTAGAAGTGGGCACGGGCAAAGTTGTCCTTGAGATCCCTGTCTCTAGAAAGAATTTAAAAATAAGTTGTGTGAGCCTGTAGTCCTAGCTACTCGGGAGGCTGAGGCAGGAGAATCACTTGAACCCAGGAGTTCAAGATTACACTAAGCTATGATTGTGTCACTGCACTCCAGCCTGGGCTACAGAGTGAGGCCCTGTCTCTAAAAAAATAAACAAACAAACAAATTAAAATGTAAAAGTCATTCTCATTTTAGGAAAGTGACTTGCTAATCATTTCAGGAAGATTCCATTTGCAGGAATGACAAGATGATGGCTGTCTTGGCCATGCCTGTCATGTGGGTGGGGTGGAAGTGACTGGACCCAGCTGCATCAATTGAGTCCTTTGTCATCATCACTCTTAACTGACAATCTTAAGCGACATCGATGGTTCTGTACCCTGCCTGCAAACTGCCTTAAGTCCTTCTTAGAACAAAACAGAATTATAGATAAATCTAGATCTGCTGATCAAAAAATGTGATCAAAGTCACATTGCAACATGCCTCTTCTAAACAAGCTAGGAAAATGTTGAATTATATTATACTGGCATTGGTCAATTTTATAGACCAGAATTAGACATTTTCCAGCATTAGGAAAATGGCAGATCCCTGTCCAAAAGCACAAATAGGCCCAGCATTTGATCCACCTACACAATTGAAATAGGCCCAACTGGAATCTACAGATGCTGCCTACTTTGCCTCCTGGTACCCACGCCTCCCTCCCCTTCCCTCATATTGTCTCCCAAACAGAACAAAAGCACTTGCCTCCAGCCAAGTGAGCCCTCTCCTCCCTGAGGATCATGTGTGCTTGAACACCGAGTTACTAAAGTTACACACACAAAGGTACAGCTATATTTTTGCTTAGGAGTTCATAATTCCATTTTTTTTTTTTTGGTGGGGGGGCCTATGATCTGATTTCATTTAGGGCTCAGGCAAATTTAGATAGTGGACTTTCAAACAGGAATTCCATAAAAAGTAGCATTTCTCAATGCAGGATTATAACCAAATAAACTAGGAGAACAGCTGTGTCAGGAGAATGTCTCTGGAATAAGAAGGAAACCCAAGAAGAGGTTGGAAAAGAGCTCCAAGTTTTAAAGACAAATATAAAATGTTAGAACACCTAAACACATGCAGTTTAAGAACATAGAGTTAGTCCAAAGTTCTGTTTTTTTTTTTTTTTTTTTTCTGAGATGGAGTTTTGCTCTTGTTGCTCAGGCTGGAGAGCAATGGCACCATCTCAGCTCTTCACAACCTCCGCCTCCCAGGTTCAAGCGATTCTCCTGCCTCAGCTTCCCAAGTAGCTGGGATTACAGGTGCCTGTCACCACACCCAACTAACTTTTTGTATTTTTAGTAGAGACAGGGTTTCACCACATTGGCCAGGTTGGTCTCACACTCCTCAGCTGATCCACCCGCCTCGGCCTCCCAAAGTGCTGGGACTACAGGCGTGAGCCACTGTACCTGGCCCAAAGTTCTGGTATTTTATAGATATACTGGTGAGGAAAGAGGTCCACAGCATGAGAGTGACGGTCCCAGGGCCCCAGGTCACAGGCCAAGGTTTCAAACCCAGCTCTCTTCTCAACTTGACCCAAGCTCTTTGTACAGAAGATGCAGGGAGGAAAAGGAAAGCGGCCTTGTTTTCGTCTATGGCAAATTATCAAATATTGATTTGACCTTTTACAGCTTTAAAAATATATTAACTGTATCTTATTGGAAAAGAGATGGTCCATGATACCACCACTTTGCTATAACTACAGTAATGCTTGTTTCTAAAGTAGGGCTGAGGAGTTCATAGCCTTTCCTCATAATCATGCTTGTATAAGGAGACGTGCGCAGGGGGAAAGATAGCTTTCTCCCATCAGCGCCTACCCAGGACTCAGCACATGGCAAATGCCCAATTAATATCCAAACACCAGCAGGATACAAAATAAGGAAGAGGCCGAGTGCGGCGGCTCACACCTGTAATCCCAGCACTTTGGGAGGCCAAGGTGAGTGGATCACTTGAGCCCGGGCTAGGCCGTGGAGTTCAAGACCACCCTGGGCAACATATTAAGACCCTATCTCTACAATTAAAAAAAAAAAAAGGCAGGTGCAATGGCATGCACCTGTAGTCCCAGTTACTCAGGAGGGTGAGGGGGAAGGCTCACTTGAGCCCAGGAGGTCAAGGCTGCAGTGAGGTATAATTGCACCACTGCACTCCAGCCTGTGTGACAGAGAAACGACCCTGTCTAAAAAAAAAAAAAAAAAAAAAAAAAAGAAAGGAAAGAACCAGGAGGGGGGAAGTAGAGAGCTTAGGCCATGAAAGGAAGGAACAGTTTAGAGAATCTTTGCAACTTTTCTGCAATCTTAAATTGATTTCCAAAATAAATTTTTAAATGTTTAGGGGAGAAATTTTCACAAACATCCCAATTGACCAACTTATATATATATATATATATTTTTTTTTTTTTTGAGATGGAGTCTTGCTCTGTCACCAGGCTGGAGTGCAGTGCGGCGATCTCGGCTCACTGCAACCTCAGCCTCCTGGGTTCAATGATTCTCCTGCCTCAGCCTCCCGAGTAGCTGGGTTTACAGGCATATGCCACCACATCAGGCTAGTTTTTGTATTTTTAGTAGAGACGGGATTTCACCATGTTGGCCAGTATGGTCTCGATTTCTTGACCTTGTGATCTGCCCGCTTTAGCCTCCCAAAGTGCTGGGATTCCAGGCATGAGTCACTGTGCCAGGCCCCAATTAACCAACTATTTTATCACACCTCTGGCCTTCTCTGATTTGTATCTGATTTCTGCCTGTGGACGTTGTGGTGAATGATCTTGTCTCCTTAAGCTTATTTCCTTAACTCAAACCCTCACATTCAACTTCAAATCTGATCACATTTCTGAAAATATGTGGAACCTCATGACTTGGTCACTTACTTCATACACACGTATTCATTGCCTTGCAGTTACTCAGTTGAAGTGTGGCATCGGAAGAACAGACACCAACATCTAGTTAAGATTTAAATGAAAGATATTGTTTACAGCTGATAGGAACAATTGTAATTTAGAATTGAACTGTGCAAAGAAAGTTAAGTCTAAGAAGTTGTAATCAAGGAGAATTCTTACTTCTAACAGAGGAGGTTTAATTTTTTCAGTTGAGAATCGGGTTAGTTTTTGGCAGTGACAGCAAAACAGAAATGTGTCTCTGAACCTGAGTAGCCCGCCCTCTGCTGCCTCAAGGAGGATGTTTATGTTGGGGACGGCAGAAGGAAGGAAGAATTTTACGTTTATTTATTTATTTTTTTTTTGAGGCGGAGTCTCGCTCTGTCGCCCAGACTGGAGTGCAGTGGCGCAATCTCGGCTCACTGCAAGCTCCGCCTCCCAGGTTCACGCCATTCTCCTGCCTCAGCCTCCCAAGTAGCTGGGACTACAGGCGCCCGCCACCTCGCCCGGCTAGTTTTTTGTATTTTAGTAGAGACGGGGTTTCACCATGTTAGCCAGGATGGTCTCGATCTCCTGACCTCGTGATCCGCCCGTCTCGGCCTCCCAAAGTGCTGGGATTACAGGCTTGAGCCACGTTCTTACTTTTTAGTAGACTTTATTTTCTAGAGGGCTTGTTAGGTCTACAGGTTTTTATTCTTTACGTATGCCCGTTCCAAAGTTCTCTTTTCTTCTTTCCATCTCAATTGAGGATTAGAAAGGAATTTTTAGGTCGTGTTTTCTGAACAGAGCTTCATGTTCCCGTCCTGAAGTTTTGATTTCTTCTTCAAGTTGCCATAAACTGTGGTTGTGGGTTACTAAATGTTTTAACTCTGTAACTTACTTTTAAC
Source organism: Rhinopithecus bieti (assembly GCF_001698545.2). Lineage (NCBI taxonomy): Eukaryota > Metazoa > Chordata > Mammalia > Primates > Cercopithecidae > Rhinopithecus > Rhinopithecus bieti. The sequence continues at coordinate 599,930 of NW_016813109.1, read as the reverse complement.
AAATGGAGATTGCAATCATTGTTTTTACTCCCATAAAATCCTTGACTGATCCAAAAACTGTCTCCCCATGACCTAAAGTTAGTGGCTTTTATGCTTTTTTAAACTTGCTTTTTTTAACTTTTAGGCCCCCAAACCAAGATGTTTAAAATTACAACTCATTACCCATATATGATATCATGTAAGTGTAATAAAATCTCATGAAACAGCACACCTTCACTATTTGCTTTTACAACAAACGTTCACTCTTCTGTTCTAATTCATAACCTCTAAAATGGGTTTTGACCTGCAGTTTGAAAGACATGGCCCTACAGAGAATAAGCCTTTGGGAATGGAACCCTCCTGTGACCACTCATACTCATTTGCACTGAAAGTTGACGTAGGAAGTAAAATCATATTTTGCTTATTAAAAATTTTTTTAATGTAAAAAAATTTTTTTTTGAGATAGGGTCTTGCTCTGGCACCCAGGCTGGAGTGCAGGGGTGCAATCACGGCTCACTGGAGCCTCGACCTCTGGCTCAGGCAATCCTCCCACCTCAGCCTCCCGAGCAGCTGGGACTACAGGTGTGCACCACCACGCCCAGCTAATTTTTGTGTGTTTTGTAGAGACAGGTTTTTGCCATGTTAGAGTCTGGTCTCAAAATCCTGAGCTCAAGCAATCCACCACCCTCCTCAGCCTCCCAGAGTGCCGGGATTACAGGCGTGAATCACCATGCTTTACTGAATCACATTTTACACATGGCATTTGTGCTGAAAATTCATGATGTTATACAAGTCAACTGAAAGGGAGAAAGAAAAAAACATGTATCTAGAAAAGTACGGACTACATAAAAGACAAATTAGAGTGCCAGTCTTACAGTGAAATAGAAGGTACGTTCATCATTGCACATCCAAGAGACGCTATCTGGACTCCTTAATATTTTAGTAAGATATTGTGATTATGCCTGAATGCACCCAATTAGCTAATTGTGCCGTCATTTTTGATGTCTGAAACAAAAGTCTTCTTGGTCTATATAACGTCTCACAGTTGAATGTTTGTGATTAGGAGTTTGCACATCTTAACTTGGCACACTTTGTTAATTCTCAGAAATGCAGAAAATAGGGCTGGGGGCGATGGCTCACGCCTGTAATCCCAGCAATTTGGGAGGCCGAGGCGGGGGGATCATCTGAAGTTAGGAGTTTGAGACTAGGCTGGCCAACATGGTGAAACCCCGTCTCTGCTAAAATACAAAAATTAGCAGGGCATAGTGGCATGCGCCTATAATCCTAGTTACTTGGGAGGCTGGGCAGGAGAATCACTTGAACCTGGGAGGTGAAGGTTGTAGTGAGCTGAAATCACGCCACTGCACTTGAGCCTGGGCAGCAGAGTGAGACTCCGTCTCAAAAACAAACAAACAAACAAACAAAAAAACACCAGCAGAAAATACAGGCCTGTTTGGGTTAGATTTATCTGATAGATCGTAAGCACCACTCTCTCTCCACTCTCAGGCAATAACTCACTTAGATAATAACCAACCAACAACTCACAACTACATTTTTTCTTTCAAAAAATGTAACCTAGGGATGGCTTTCTTCTCCAGAAGAATCATTTTCATTACCCTATTATTTATATTTAAATGCTGTTTCAATAAAACATAAAAACAATTTCTTTGGCTAACTGTCCCTCAAACTTTTCGTGTTTCACTTTAAACTCTGCAAATAAATGAATGAATGAATTAATTAATAAATGTTGAGAAAAAGGTATTTGGCTTTCATTGGTCCTTAAGTGCCTACAAACTTGGAAAATGATACAAATACTACCCAAACCTAGGACTTGGATTTCAAGAGCTTGAAAAGAACTAAGTGGCAATTAATTTTTTTTCCCTCATTTGAGCGAGGGCAACAATGTTTACTCACAAACAAGTCATGGGATCTTGGCTTCATTGCTTCTCCCACTGGGCCTGTTTCCATTGTAAAAGGACTTCAGTTGGCTAGATCAGGGTTTTTCATGCTTTCACCATTGGCCACAGCAAGAAAGTCATTTTTTGTCATGACCAAGTTCACATATATTCATTTTCATCCGTAACAAATTCCATGAAGCAGGCCCCATGATCCCCTATTTGTAAAAGTATGAAAAACATTGGTGGTCTTAAATTATCTAAGAATACAATTCTGTGAGAGTAGCAAGGTTAATTTCCATCTTATTCTTCTCAGTAATTCTCAGAAACAGATTTCTACTGTTTCACATTCTGCAAATGGCAATCTCCATCACAGACTTTTTAGAAGATTCTCTCCTGGTGATTCAGGAGCGCAGGAGAGAGAAATATGCCTTTTGAGGACTGTAGAGGCTGCACTGTCTGAAGATGTGGCAAACAGCAAGAGAAGTGATAGTTCTCTGATTTTCCTAAGTGGATCTCCAGCTAGTTGTAAAACGAAGCCTTAACTATCCTCTTAATTTGTCTTTTCCTGTAATACAACCCACAAAATTTCCTGCCCCATCTTCTGTCCCTTTAAAGCGGACAGCTGGCTTAGCTAGTATTTAAAAAGTTATTCCTGGTACTGCATTGAACCTAGAAGAAACAAAACACAGCAACTCTTTGCTCTGCACTATTTACATAGTTCTGCCTTACCCCAGGTCCTTCGAGTCAGAAAGCTTGGGGTGACTTGAAAAATGCCAGGGCAGACAACCAGTCTCTAAGCAAAACCAAGAAGCACCCAGCTAAAAACTTTGTTTGCACAGATGCAAAGGCATGACATCTACATGGCAGTATCCGAATTCCAAAGTTTGTTTTGTTTTTAGTTACACACCCAACCACATGCATAAAATGAGTGTAGAGAAAATGTGATCTTTCCTATTTTTAGGTTGAAATATGAGGCTCATAAAAGCAGGGCTGCCACAAATTTTCACATTCAGGGATAACTTATAACCAGGAAAAGTACCAACACCACACACACACACACACACACTCCCAAATCTAACAGTGGTAAACAGTTTTTATTCAGGCAATGAAACATGGAAAAAATATATTAGTAATCATTATAATAATTTGTGAGTATAACTTTTACAAATAGTTACTTGACATATAAAAAGGGAAATTACTGTGCATATAAAATTTATGTAGATGAATATTCCACACAACACAATCCTGATAGCAGTAGTCAATGCAGCGCTCATCCCTCCAGATGAGGGGTTCCTCACACACTTCATGGCACCCGTGGGGACACAGTGGAAGCAGATGTGCAATGAACATTTACTTGGCACATTAGTATAATGGATATCTATTGGCAAACACACACTTGCTAACAGCAATACTAAAAAGTTTACTGCTACCTCTGAGATTTAAAAGAAATGCCTGGTTCCTATCCCGATGGCTGAGAAGGACCAAGGCTGAGGCTCTGGTGTGGTCACCTACACGCTGCCCTGTATCTAGACTGGGGATGGTTTGAGTTCAGATTTGTATATGTCCATCTGAAAATTCTTTATAAATACAGAATTAGCAGTTAATGATGTGACCAGGAAATTACTGTTTTGAGTATATTTCAGATACCACTAAAAGGCAGAGGGGGAGAAAGTGGCATTTTGACAGTTCTAAAGGATCGATACAGGGAAGGTTCAGGCCACATCTCAGCTCTGAGTCTGGCCTCCTCCATACAAGTTAAAGCATTACACAGACCGCCACAGGCCAGCATTGCACGCAACATCTCCATATTAGAACTATAACCAGAATATATATTTATATAATAGCTGTAACCATATTATAGTTAATAAAGTCATTCCTTAGGAATCTTGTTTGTCCAAATCTAACTGCATGCTAAGAGGCACAGAAATGGGATTGCATTTGGACGAAAAACTACGAAAAGTGCAATCTTTAGTCTCCAGGATGCAAGCTCTGGCACTAGGGGATGGGTCTTCCCTGGAGAATGCTGCCGCTGATACTCTCTTCCAGAGGAGATCCTTTGAGAGGAGAGTCTGTTATATTAGTTTCTTTACTGTTACTCTATGGAGACTCGAGGATTTAGTGGTAAATTGCTTTTTAAAAATAACTGGAATCTGGAGGCTAGTCAAACCTTTCTGGGCAGATATCTCCTTGAAATACTTCTTTACTAAAATATTTGAAGAAGATAAGACTTCTTAGACCTTTGGCTTGACATTCTGGGATTCCCAGACTATATTGTTCTTTCATAAGCAAATAATAATAATCTGTTATCTTTTAGATTCTTCAGAATATACACATCTTTACTTTAAAATCCCTCACTTGAATCATGTAATCTTTCAAAACCTTGTTTCTATCTTCCCAACAACAGGATAAAGTCAGAAATGCAAGTCAGAGAGCAAGCTCACCATCACATGACGGCAGAGACAACAGTCAGAGACAGTTCATGAGATGGCTACCAGTTATAATGAAAAACCAAAAGGAAGTTAAAAGGGGGCTTCAGAAATTTTACTCCACTAAAAAAGAATGTGCTGAATCACTTCCAATCAGTATACACAGACTTAACCAATGCTTGCTCTTAAAAAACCCTTTTGAGCTTAGAGTGACCACTGAACCCTTTGTTACCTTTATGGAAAATGAGTGCTTCACTCCAGCTGCTTTTACCCAGCCAGGAACATTTGGGGGCAGCTTACTCTCCCTGTTTATAATTAGAGCAAATTCAGGGCTGTCTAATAAATATCTTAAGTATTTGTGTGAGAGCTGTACAAAGTATGGGTAGGTTGAAAGGGTAACTGGCTAGAAAGAAAATTCAACTTGAGCTGTCCTCCAAAACGAAACATAAATCTTCCCTCAGATTCCATACCATTCTGGTAGGCTGCCAAATCCTAGGTTTTTCAACATCATGTGCTTCTGTACTTCCTAATTTGGGCTGAGTCGAAGAAGCTAGAAACTACGTGAGAAACTGGGCTTCCCGGTATTTCCAGAGCAGTTTTACAGAACAAAAGGTTTGGGTAGGTCACTGGCTGGAAGGAGACTTCTCTAACCTTGACTGTGACTATCCGGGCAGCCACGGGGGGAACTGTTCAGTCGGCCTTACGTTGCATTCCCCAATTAAAATACTGCTGGATAAAGGCTATCTACACTTTGGCAAAGTCAAAAGCTAAAGAAATTGCTCTGGATCCAGAATCTCAACAGGATCACCTAATATTCCCAAACCACCATATAGGCCAACAGCTGCCTTCTACTTTCCTTTTTCACTTCTGGTTTGTTTTTTCTTTTCTTTTTTTTTTTTTCTTGTTGTTTTATTGAGACAAGATCTTGCTGTCACCCAAGATGGAGTGCAGTGGCATGATCATGGTTCACTGCAGCCCTGACCTCCCATGCTCAAGTGATCCTCCCACCTCAGCCTCCCAAGGAGCTGGGACCACAGGCACATGCCACCATGCCCAGCTAATTTTTATATTTTTGGTAGAGACAAGGTTTCGCCATGTTGCCTAGGTAGGTCTCAAACTCCTGGACTCAGGCGATCCTCCTGCCTCGGCCTTCCGCAGTGTTGGGATTACGGGAATAAGCCACTGTGCCCGGCCCTTTTTCTCTTCTGTAACAGGGTTTATTATTGCCTAGCTAGCACGTTATTTGGCCCTCACATGTGTTGAGGCAAACTCTATACTATATTCTTACTCTCCAGAGTTCCAAAACCCTTTTTTATTTTAAAGAAAAATAAACAAACATACTTCATTCTGCCCAGTATATTCTCTTGATCTGTACAAGCTACATTTTAATTCTCTTTGGAGAGGCGACATCTGTTAAGTTAGAATGGGGGATATTTCCTTATAATGGTCATGGCTAAGAGGCCAGGGCAAGTATCACTTAACGAGGGTCCTTTGGTGCTCCCTGTCTCCCTGTGCATCAGCTTCATTCACTGGGGTCAGGTTCTTAAGGGGTCTCTTCCACCAGTGTGCTAGGGAAGGACTGCCGTCACCTCTGTTTAACACATAGCTACTTTCTTAAACACAATAAGCTTAAAAAGATGACTGTGGATTTACAGTGGAGGCCACTATAAGCCTTTCATACTTAAAACAGATCAATATAAAACAAGTAAACATGAAAACACCAAAACACAGCAGCAAAAAGATTTAGCAATCAACATTTCTGCAAAATGCAAAATTAACTTCTTTAGCAGCAGAGGACTAAAGAGGAAATCAGTTAGACCAAGGGGAGACACATGCCCTTGGTACTATGACCACTAGGACAGCATTCATATTACACCACAAGTGACTGCTTTCAAAGCCCAAATGATTGTCAAGCCACTTCTCAAACGACACATAATTTCTGTTGTTCTTTTTTATACAAAATGTTAAGACAATAGGCTTGAAAATACAGCCTAAGCACCAATTACGATAAATGCATATTGGTAAAATGTGACTTCTGGCTTTAAAAGACATTATTGACCTCCCTGGGGCTAAAGATTGCACCCATGTGAGTAATACACTGCTAAAGAAAAATTCATTTTTTAAGATCTAGAGGTTCTCCACTAGGCACAATTCATTGTTGAAGTTGGATCATGCAACAGTTTTACAAGAGAAATAGGAAAACATATATATACTGAATATAGTGCACATCACCATGAAGACTTTCAGGGTGTAAGATTAAGACAGGAGAGTGCTTTAAAACACTTGCATGGATTTGGGTTTGCCTATTCAAATGAAAGGGAATTCATTGAGATTTATATGGAAAAATTCCATGTTGGGGTTAATGGCCCACCACTCTGAACTGAGTCCAGTAAGAGCTTGAGGAATTTGGCTTTGTTAGTACAGACCTTCTTCTTGCACTCCTCTTCTCAGTATTCAAGCTGTCTTTGTTTAAAATATGCAAAATGCACACTGATTTTGGAGTGGTTCACGTGACTTTTACTGCTCATTTTGTTAAAATTCTGTCTTAAGTTAGAAGGTAATTTTTGCTTTCTTTTCAACATCTGAAGAACAATGGGAAAAAAACATTTCTTCGCCTTATAATTGGTAACGGTGCTACCTTTTAATTAAGATCTGAGCCTTTTACAAGTAGATTTTCTTCACATATTTAAAATAGATCAAAACTCTGTCTCAAAAAAAAAAAAGATAATGAAGACTAAATGTTGATTTTGTATCAACAAATGGAGGCAGAGGAGAGTAAATGACTCTAGGGCAGATTTGCCAAACCCTAGCTTGGAAGGACTCCCATATTGTCGTTCATGCAGAAAGGAGACACTACCATCAGTCTGAGGACTAACCCTAAAGGGGCCACACCCATTAAAGCTGAGGCGTGTCCAAATACCAGGGCAACAAAATGTCATGGCAAATAGTCTTCTGCAGACATGAAAACCCAAGACTGTGGTCTTCATATCTTTAGTCCCCCAAATTCTTAAGTTGGTGTTCTGAGTCAGGACTCTATTCCAAAATAGGGTCTCACATCCAAGGAAATATCTCCTTCTGTAGACAAGTTCTTACTTAACTATGCTTCAGGGAAAAGAGCAGCAGCATCTATAAATATACATGTATGTGTGTGAGAGTGTGTGTAATAAAAGGGGACCCAGAGCCCCTTCTTGATTATAAACTGGAAGTAACAATAGGCCAAATTGTCTCCTTAAATAAAACCACTGATATTAAAAAATTAAAAGATTAAATAGATCACAAAAAAAATCAGACAGGTGGTGGAGAAGAACCCAAAGAGGAGCTACAAATTTAACACATTTGGGAAAGTAAAGATGACTTTAAAACAAACTAAACATAAAGAAATCACAAACCCAAACTCAGCAGCCTAATGGAACCTTCATATGGGGAACTGGAAGGCTCCAGCACTGTCAGGTCACACTCCTTTCTAGACTACGCAACCCTCTAGGGTTTCTTCCAGGGCTGTTGCATTGGCAGCAAAGCGGGACAGGCAGCAGTAGACATGTGCTTTTTTTAAGTTTTTTTTTTTTTCTCTGCAAAGGGGCAATTATTCCTGGATAAGGCAAGATAATTGTGGTCACAAGAGAAGCAGCCAAATGCAGATCTGTTGAGCTAACAGGGGGAGTCTCAGTCAGCCTTTCCCAGCTTTGCAATCAGCTCATCACAGATTTTTGTCAGTTCTTCAATTTCTTGGTTCTGAAAGACAAAAGACACAATTACGCAGGCCACTTTGTATTCTGAAATAAAGGCAAACAGAGTTAACTAGTCCCAAGTCTGGATATACCTTACCCTAGACATCCCAATTCAGTGATTTTTAACTTTTCTACATCAGAGATGCTTTAAAGAAAAAAAGGCTACACATCTCAAGAACAATGTACTCATAAAATCATGCTTAAATTGAGTAAAGGGTGAAGACAGTCACCAGCCCTCTGAAACTTGTCCATGAATCTCTTAGTTCCCCAATTCTCTTATTATCAGAGGAATTATCTGGGGTACTTGTCAAAAACATAAGTATCTGGGTCTCACTCAATCCATTAGTATCTCCAGGGATGCTGGAGTCTGAATCTCCTAGGGAGCACCGTTCTAGGGGCTATCAGACCCTGTGATAAAAACTCCTGCTCTTGATGAATGGATGGCACAGGTATGAGTACATAATTGGAAATGCAGTAAGGAAAATACACCAGAGACATATAAAAATGGAAAGCTAAAAATTGCTTAGTGAGAAACAGGGATTGTTGCTAGTCCTGGTTTTCACTGATCTATAGCAGTTTCTCAAAGCAGCACTGCTGATGTTTTCGGATGGGTGAGTGTATTCTTAGGGGCTGTCCTGTGCATTGCAGGATGTTTAACAGCATCCCTGGCTTCCTGCACTTTATATCAGTAGCATCTCCCAGTGGTGACAACCAAACAAATATATCTCCACACATTACCTAACACCTAACACCCCCTGGAGGGCAAAACTGCCCCCAACTGCAAACCACTGATCCAAAGCAATGAAGGGGGAGATGGCTTCATATTAATATATTGCATAAAAACAAAAAGAAAGAAAGAAAGGCAGTCTCAAGACCCCAACTAGGAAGGTGTTCTGAACTTCAGTTAAAATGCAACTTTCTCTCTGCACCCTGCCTATGGATGATTTCCACATGATGTGCTTGTAAATTTAATGGTTTGACTTGTTTGTTTCCACCTGGATCAGTTCAGAAAGGAGATGGACTGAAGTGTCTGAGCAGAAAGCCAAGGCCTCTTTCACCCAGATCTGTCATAAGCGAGTCACTGCTGAGGAGGAAAACCAAACGTCTCTGTGGCCACCCAGATCAGGCCCCTTTCTGTACCTTCTGCTGTAGGGCCCTTTCCAGGGACTCCACCTTCATCTGCTCTTTCCGGAGTCCAGCATGGAGAGCTGCACTCTCAGCCTTTGCTTTTGTTCGAACCTGAGCAATCTCCTCATTGGCTCTGTTTATGGTGTTTGGGTGGAATACAGAGACAAAAAGCACATGATTAGCCACTAGTCAAAGCCAGGATACTAACCACTGACATCTGGGAGGCACAGCCCCCAAAGAATTGACTGCATGACAAAAGAAAAAACAAAAATCGGTGACCTAAATAATCTCATTTTAATTTATAAAAATTCAATTTACAGACAACTTCAAAATTTGTATCTCACAGCAAATGATTTCTACAACAGTCTTAGATTTTTTTTTTTTTAGCCCAGTACAAAAGCGGACTGGATAATTTTGGAGACGATCACAGCTAGAGTCGGGATACTAACCACTGACATCTGTGAGACACGGGCCTACAGGGAATGAGTTTATTAATGAGAAGTGAAAGACATTCTTAAAAACCATAAATGTCAGTTGATGAACAGCCAGTAAACTGATGAAAGGATGCTAAAGCCTCATTGGTAATCAGAGGCATGTAAATTAAAATGATAAGCTTTGAAAATTGAATTGGCAAAAATTAACAAGGATAGTCCTGTGTGGGCCGAGATACAAGGAGACAGGCAGGCTCATGTGCCAATGGGCGGTTGGAAACTGGCGCTGCCCTGTGGCAGGCAATGCGGTAGTCACCAGGATGATTTAAAGTGTACACGCCCTCCAACGCAGCAATCCCACTTTCAGTTATGTATTCACAGAAATACTTCCACCTGGCACAAAGATGAGTGCACAGGACGTTCGCTGTAGTGTTACCTTCAATGGAAGAAAGTTTGTAACTGTCTAAGTGCCCATCAATAAAGAAATGCTAGAGTTCCACGACCTAATAAAAAGAATGAGATTCAGCTGTATGTTCTGACGTGAAAAAATGGCCGTGATACGCTATTGAGGGAAAAAGGAAATTTGTCTAATGTGATTCCAATATTGTAAATATTTTTTACAGTTCAAAATCATAGTATTTATACAGGCACAAAGAAAAGACTAGAGGGATATACAATAAACCTATGTATAACACATAGAGGGATCTGTATAACCTATGGAGAAGAATACACAAGAAACCTAATACAGTACTATGGGAGTGGGAAGGGGGCAGGGTAACTTCTGTTTCTACAAATAGAAATTTAGGCAGCAAAATGCAGAAGTATGTATTACCTTTTAGTTAAAAAGTCAAGTTGGAGGCCAGGCGCGGTGGTTCATGCCTGTAACCCCAGCACTTGGTGAGACCAAGGCAGGTGGATCACTTGAGGTCAGAAATTCGAGACCAGCCTGCCCAACATGGCAAAACCCCGTCTCTACTAAAAATACAAAAATTAGCTGGGCATGGTGGCGGGTGCCTGCAATTCCAGCTCCTCGGAAGGCTGAAGCAGAAGAATCGCTTGAACCCAGGAGGTGGAGGTTGCAGTGAGCCGACGTTGTGCCAATGCACTCCAGCATGGGTGACAGAGTGAGACTCTGTCTCAAAAAAACCAAAAAATCAAGTTGGATAACACTCCCCAGGATAAACTCCAAATGCATTAGATTTAAGGATTTAAAAAACTAAGCCAAAAAGTGTAAGTAAAACATGGTAGAATATTTTCTATCCAGCATGGGGAAGATACTTGTTACTATGACAAGGAATCCAGACGCTGTAAAAGAAATGACTAATACATTTCAGCACATAAAAGTAAATTTCTGAATATCAAAAAACACCACAGGCAGAGGCAAAAGACAAATGATAAACTTGAAAAATTATTCAAAATTCTTATCACAAAGGGCTGGTGTCCCTAATATATAAAATATATAAACTGACAATAGGAAAATGGGCAAAGAATAGAGTAATTCATAGAAAAGCAAATATATTAATAAATGAATGCTGAAATATATTCAGTTTCATTCATAAGATAAATGCAAATCAAAATTACATTAAAATAAATGCTCTGGGGCTGGGCGCAGTGGCTCACATCTGTAATCCCAGCACTTTGGGAAGCCGAGGCAGGCGATCACTTGAGGTCAGGAGTTCCACACCAGCCTGGCCAACATGGTGAAACCCTGTCTCTACTAAAAATACAAAAAATTAGCTGGGTGTGGTGGCGTGTGCCTGTAATCCCAGCTACTTGGGAGGCTGAGGCAGGAGAATTGCTTGAACCCAGGAGACGGAGATTGCAGTGAGCCTAGATCGCACTGCTCCACTCCAGCCTGGGTGACACAGAGAAACTCCGTCTCATAAAAAAAAAAAAATAAACAAACAAATAAATAAATAAATGCTCTGTTGCTTGCCAAAAACAAATACCTATGTTGAAATACCATTTTCACCTATTTGATTTGCAGAAAATAAAAACGTTGATCTGTTGGCATAGCTGCAGAAAAAAGAGATGCTCTCATGTATTATATAAGGCTATAAAATGATAAAAGTCTAATGGGGCCAATCTGATAACACTTATAATTATAAATTCATATATGCTTTGGTCTAGCAATTCCTCTTCTAACATACAGATCATAAAGATAACTCACAGGCATGCAAAACGATCACCTACCAGGTCACGTACTACAGCACTGTCTGTGGCAGCAAGATATTTGAATTAACTTTAATGGCTAACAGGAGGGGACTGTTAAATAAATGATACATTCCAACAATGGAATACCATTAGAAAAAAAAAGAGGAAGCTCTTCTTGCACTGACAGGGAAAGATTCTCAAAATTATATTGCTAAGCAAAAACAGCGAAGTATGCTATAATCATATAAAAAAGGAGAAAAAAATTTTAATAGGAAGAAAAAACAGAAACCAACAACAGTGATTACCTGGCATAGAGAAAAATGGGAACCCAGTGGAAGGAGGCAGGAACAGATATACCTTTTCTTACTTTTTAATGTTTTAACAATGGGAAAAGGGTTTAAAAAGTGAAATAAACACGTACAAATACAACCCGGAGTTGCAAAACAGTGAATTTTTTTTTCCTCTGTCAATCTTCCCACAACATCATGAAGAGTGAAATTCAAAATTTACAAGCTCTTACTTGTCCAGCTTTTCTTCTGCGTGGATTTTCAGGGCCTGGTATCGCTGCTCCTCTTGTTTAACTCTGGCTAAGTAATCCTGAGCACATTTCTTCAAGGCTTCTTCATTCTGTTCCAAAGCAAAAATTGAAACTGAACAGGTCATTTTGTTTCTTCTAATCTACCACGTATCAGAGTTTTCACTTTTCAAAGAATGGAAAAATCTAATTAATTCAGATATCTGCCTTTTATTCATACTCTGCAGTAATTTGAAATAGCCACATGTAATTCTTCATTGAGGAAATTCTACATAATGTCTTCATGTGTTAATTTTCAATATCATACAGTAAGGGTCAGTTATACCAATATGCCTACTTTAGGAAGGCAGTTATTCAAAACTGAATGGCAATTTGACTTCCATATTTGATAAACTGGCCAGTTTCATTTTTATTTTAATATGAAAATAAAGACATTTCCTTGCTATAATTGTGTCTGGTTGATATGGTAAAGCTAAATTAAATCAACAGGCCCATTTATATCTAAATTTGAAATATTATACTTAATTCTTCTAGAATATGCAGCTTGAATTTTTCAGTGACATGGAATTCCTTCTAATCCCTTTTACTAAAACTGAAACGGTGAATTATCAGAAAGAACATTTCTAGAATTCACCTGAGGTCTGAGGGTTCAATTAATAGTTCTTGCAGTTTACGCCACAGCCTGGGGTTTATTGGCTTGACACAGGAGAGGAGTGGCCAAGACATGGCCACCCATTGGGCCAGATGCCTGACCAACCAAAGAAGGAAAATGTGGAAAATCCAGCTTCACTGGAATAGAGGATACAAGGCCAGTAGGTCCTGAGCTCCTATTTAAAAGGATACCCACAACGTCTGGCATATGTATTTGATGACCAGTTACCAAGGAAATACACCATTGGAAATACACCAGGAGACAAAGGGAAAAAACACTCTTACCTTCTTGAACCCTTCCAGAACGCCTTTCAGGTTCTCGTATCTCCTGAAGAGATCAGAAAGGGACCTTTCCACAGAGTTAAGGTCGGCCAGGGCCTGTTCCTTCTCCATGGTCAGTTGCTGGAAGCTTTTCTGAGAGGTCATACTTGTCCTTTGTTCATCTTCTGGGAATCACAAGTCAAAACGAACGACATATTTATTCAACAAATAGAGACTCCCTAGAAGCCAAGCAGTGTTCTCGGTGATAGGGCTACAGCTGGGGATGTGACCAAGTTCCTGCTCTCACGGCTTACATTCTAGTCAGGGGAGATGCATGGTGACAAGCGATGGGGAAAAATCAAGGCAGGGTAAGGGGGAATGGGGGTGAGGAGGGGGCTGTACAGAAAGTACCCGCTCTCAGGGGAGAGATTCGAGCAGAGACCAGACAGAAACAAGGGTGTGAACCATACAGCTACCTGGGAGAATATTCTATAGAGAAGAACAGCTGTGGTAAGGCCCGGAGCTGGGAAGGTGTTAGGTGATGTGGACAGTAGAAAGTATCATTTCACTAATTTAGTGGAGAAAGGCCAGACTTTGGTTTAGGGAGTCGATCCTTATGCTATGGATGAGAAGAGACTCTAAATTCAATGCAGGAGGCTCAATCTCTGTTGTTTTGTAAAGGCACCACTGGGTCTGATGCAGAGAAATTACAACCTGCACTAGAGTAAGAACCCTGCACCAAAACAGGATGCTCCCAGCGGGTGTTAATGATATGACCAGGCCACCAACAGTCACAGAATTCAAGGCCTGCCATCCTCTAAAATGAACCTAACTACAGTTGACCCTCATTATTCACCAAGTCCATATTTCCAAATTCGCCTACTTGCTAAAATTTGTCATCCTAAAATCTATCGTCCTGCACTTACAATAGTCATTTGTGGATGTGTGCAGAGTGGCAAAAATGCGTTAGTCACCTGATAAGCACGCTCTCAGCTGACAGTGAACAAAGCAACACTCTGCCTTCTTGATTCATTCCATAAACAAGTGTTCTTCTTGTGGTCTATTCGGGCCACGTTTGTTTCATTTGTGTTCTTTTGCTGGAGACCTCACTGTTCTGAGTGGCCTCCAAGGGCAGTGCTACAGTGCTGTCTAGTGATACTAAGCACAAGAAGACAGTGAGGCTCCTTAAAATACATACATTACAGAAGCTGTGTTCAGATGTGAGCCAAAGTGCTGCTGACTGTGAGCTCAATGTTAATGAATCAACCATATATATTAAATAAGGTGTCTTTAAACAGGAACACACATAAGACAAGGTTATATACTGATCAGTCAATGAAAATGTTGTGGCCAGATGCAGGAATCTAACTCTGTCTTTTCCCTAGGAGCAGTGTTTATTTATTTATTTTTTGACATGGAATTTTGCTCTTGTTGCCCAGGCTGAAGTGCAATGGCACGATCTCTGCTCACCACAACCTCCGCCTCCCAGGTTCAAGCGATTCTCCTGCCTCAGCCTCCCGAGTAGCTGGGATTACAGGCATGCGCCACCACGTCCAGCTAACTTTGTATTATTAGTAGAGATGGGGTTTCTCCATGTTGGTCAGGCTGGTTTCGAACTCTCGACCTCAGGTGATCCACCCATCTCAGCCTCCCAAAGTGCTGAGATTACAGGTGTGAGCCACCACGCCTGGCTAGGAGCAGTGTTTAGCATTCACTAATTCGGTGTTTGCAGCAACTTTACAGAACATACCTCCCACGAATAATGAGACGACTGTATCTAAGTGACAGACAAATAAAAGTTTGTGACATGGTCTGAAAATCATCCAGGCATCCGGCTATGGTCTTACAGTTTATGCTACCCCCAACCCCAAATTTGTGTATTGAAACCTAATCCCCAGTGTGTGAGTATGTTCAGGGTGAGAGTGGGCATGGAAGGGAATTTGGGAGGTGATCATGTCAGGATTAGTGTCCTTATAAAAGAGACCCCAGAGAGCTAGCCAGTCCCTTCTATGAGGAATGGGCCCTCCCCAGACATCTCATCTGCGGGCACCTTGAACTTTCCTGTCTCCAGAGCTATGAAAAATGTTTGTTGTTTATAAGCTACCTAGCTTACAGTATTTTGTTATACCAGGCTGAATAGACTAAGACAGATCCTATGGCTCATACCCTCGAAAAACAAAATGTTCTCCTTACCAATCATTTGAGCAATAGTCTTTTCATATTCAGCTACAATTTTCCTAAATGAGAAAAAAAGAACTTATTACCAGGGGAGGATTTTCAGACAATGAAAGTTGGAGAAATGCTGCCCCAAACAATTAAGCACATTAACGTATACCACCAATTTATGTAATCCATTTATCTGCTTTGGGGCTCTTGTTATCTCTCTCTCTCTTTTTTTTTTACATTATATAAGGTTTCTTAAGGTTCAAAAAAGGTTTCTGTTAAGATTTTATGTTTAGTCAAACTTACATTTTACTTATAGAAACAACTGCCTTCCCTTTCTCTTTGCACCTATTTGAATATCGCAAGGAAATAGATTCATTTTGCTTAGACGCGTCAATCTTTTACAAACTAAGTTAAAGATATTCTTCTGGGCTCTTCCTAAGAGATGCGATCTGACCTTAGGCTTTCCTGACCTCAATCCACCCTTTCAGACACTCTACCTCTGATTCAGTTACAAGTTTTATTTTGTGACCTAATTCCAAAAGTATTTCACTTATTCGAAGACTTTAAAGATCATCCTCTTGGGTTAACCTTTCTTCTAGTGAAGAGTGACAATGTCCTTCTGACCCAGTCCAGTGCTGGGTGCTCTGTGAGCCACATCACGTCCTCCTCTGCCCTCCATAGTGGTGCCCCCATCACTTTTGACGTCATATCCAAGTTGGTTATTATGTATGGCTACCACTCTCTCAGAGCAGGAATGTCCCTTCCTTTCCATCAAGCCCAGCAAAGGGCCTTACACCCAGGAAATGCTTAAAAGACAAATAATACAAGAGCAACAAATTAGAGGGATATATTTAAAATGTTTTTTAATCATTCAAGTGTTGACCACACAGTGTGTGAATTATTTACGCCTTTTTTTCTCCTCTACTTTGATTTCATCTTTAGTCATTTCATGGCTCATAACTCTCTTTTCTAAAAGTGAGGAAAATAAAAGATTTTAATTTCAAGTCAATCAATTTTGTTTCTTGTTAACAAGCTTTCTATCATCTATTTGGTGGTTACATAATTTGAAACTGTCATGCATAATTAATTTTGTAGAAGTATTATGGACCAGGTGCCGTGGCTCATGCCTGTAATCCCAGCACTTTGGGAGGCTGAGGCAGGTGCATTGCTTGAGCTCAGGAGTTAGAAACCAGCCTGGGCAACAGAGTGAGACCTCATCTCTAAAAAAAATTACACAGGCATGGTGGTGCATGCCTGTAGTTCCAGCAACTTGGGAGGCAGAGGTGAGAGGATCAGTTGATTCCAGGAGGTTGAGGCTGCAGTGAGCCATGATCACACCACTGCACTCCAGCCTGGATGACAGAGTGAGACCCTGCTTCAAAANTTCAAGTCAATCAATTTTGTTTCTTGTTAACAAGCTTTCTATCATCTATTTGGTGGTTACATAATTTGAAACTGTCATGCATAATTAATTTTGTAGAAGTATTATGGACCAGGTGCCGTGGCTCATGCCTGTAATCCCAGCACTTTGGGAGGCTGAGGCAGGTGCATTGCTTGAGCTCAGGAGTTAGAAACCAGCCTGGGCAACAGAGTGAGACCTCATCTCTAAAAAAAATTACACAGGCATGGTGGTGCATGCCTGTAGTTCCAGCAACTTGGGAGGCAGAGGTGAGAGGATCAGTTGATTCCAGGAGGTTGAGGCTGCAGTGAGCCATGATCACACCACTGCACTCCAGCCTGGATGACAGAGTGAGACCCTGCTTCAAAAAAAAAAAAAAAAAAAAAAAAAAAAAAAAAAAAAAAAAAAAAAAAAAAAAAAAAAAAAAAGTAGTATTATGAATTCCAATGTCTCTATTATTGGATAAATCTTATTTTTCAGTATTCTAAATGGATATTTTGATACAAATTTCTGTCAATTCTTCTAAGAAGATAAGAATTATGTGGGTTCTGTTTACATGTTATGTTCTGGACAACACAAGATAAACTACAGTATTTGAATATAATAACTGGTTACCAGTAACTCCTGAAATAACATTCTCAATCACAAAGCAAGATGCAAACAGCAAAGCCTTCAAGCTCTCAACACTTGGTTCTGTGGCAAGCAAACACTGTCATCACTTCATCTGTATCAAATCTAACAGTGCATAAAAGTATCCAGCCCCTCCCCAAACCTCCAGTCTAACCTCATCTCCAAAACTTCTTGCCGGGTCTCTTCATATTTCTTCTTCCATTCATTTGCTTCAATCTCTTTAGTGATTATCTAAAGTATAATAAAGCTTAGTTTTACCCAATCTATTACAATTTGCATTTGAGACTGGGAACTGAAATAGCACACAAACACGTCTAACCCAAGATACTCAATCTATATTAGAAATATAAACCTCAATATTTAATGTTTGTAAACATTTGGAAAAGTGTACTCTAAGCCACACAGGATGCTGGGATGTAAACACGGGAATAGAGATGAGTAGAACATCTCCCAGAAATTCCAAGTGGTATTTACGGCGTCTGTGAACTTTACCTTGGTCCAGGGTCTAGCTCTCAGCTCTGCAGGGCCAGGCCCTGACTGGGACAGACACCAAGAACAGAGCCATCTGACTGGCAGGTATTCACTCTAAGGCCATGTAATCGCGGCTGATGCCAGGCCACCAGAGAATGAAACTACCACAAAATCAGAGCATTGGAAGTTGGCATGAGCAACACATTATCTTTCTATAGAGATTTTTGACAGCTTCATAAAAATGGAGTCAGAAGGAGGGGCTCAGATGAGCTGGCTACATCTAGCTATAGCATCCGTCACCATCAGTAGAGTCTTGCTAGTTAGCCTGGAACCTAGGCTCATATTTGGGATGCTCTTGCTAACTGGAAGGAAATATTCTAAATTCATTGCCTCAAACTCCATTTGCCCTGGGCAGGGCTTGCATGGGCAGCCATGGCGCTCCACTTACTGTACTTCCCTGACCGTGCCTCTCTCTTCCTGATTGGTAGTTTCGTTATATTTATTAGGATCTCAAGAACATAGAAAGATGCATCCTGTGTGCTTCAGGTAATCAGGCATCTCTTTACTTTGATCCATTAGGTGGTGATCTCATAGTTTAACTCCCAGGAAAAAGATCAAGTCATTTTTCTCATTTACAAGATTTTGGCCAGGCACAGTGGTGCATGCTTGCAGTCCCAGCTACTCAGGCGGCTGAGGCAGGAGGATTGCTTGACCCTAGGAGTTCGAGGATGCAAGGAGCTATAATAGTGCCACTGTACTCCAGCCCGGGTGACAGAGTGAGATCTTGTCTTTTATTAAACTTTTATTTTTCTGAGATGGAGTTTCGCTCTTGTTGTCCAGGTTGGAGTGCAATGGCGCAATCTCGGCTCACCCCAACCTCTGTCTCCCGGGTTCAAGCGATTCTCCTGCCTCAGCCTCCCGCGTAGCTGGGATTACAGGCATGCACTACCACGCCCAGCTAATTTAATATTTTTTTTTGGTAGAGACAGTCTGGTCTCTACTAAATTACCGAACTCAGGTCTCGAATTCCCGAACTCAGGTGATCTGTCTGCCTTGGCTTCCCAAAGTCATGGGATTACAGGTGTGAGCTACTGTGCCAAGATTTTGTCTCCCAAAAAAAAAAAAAAAAAAAAAAAAAAAGGCTTTTGGTGGGTCTTCTTACCACTGCTCCCAAGTTTTGAAAAACAGGACAAGCTGACATCCCTCATTACCAACTTGATGCTATTTTATAAAGCTGTAAAAGACCTACAGCTGAGGTGCTTAACCACTTTCAGCATAGTATAAAAATTAAAACTAAAAAAAACTATGTAACTAAAACTACAAAATAAAATTGCCACACAGTCCTTTAAGAACAGGTGGAATTGTCAAGAAACACACAAACCAAACACACAAAATACAGCATAGAAATAGGACAGGAGAGGGTGGGTAACTGATTAATGGTACACAACATTGTCGTTCATATTTTTCAGATAACCAGGAAAGGCCTAGCAGTGATCAATTTTGAACAAAGGCTGTTAAAGAAACACTATACAGGAATCAGAGAGTTGAACTGTTTAAAGAATAAATGAAAGTAGGAAACAACTGTGTATTACTGCAAAAAAATTACAAATGTTTAAGCATGAGTATATATCCTCTGTAAAATAAAAGCACTGATTTCGTTACACATGTGAGCAAAGCTGGCAAAATTAGATATTTTAAATGTCAGGACTGAAAGATAAAGAAGGGTACAAAATTCTTAAGAATATTTCAGATTGTCAACATTTTACCCTGGAGACCAGAATGTCAGGACTCCAGCACCACTGCCACAGGGGGCCCTTTTTACGACCTAAACAAGCTGCAGGTAATAAGAACTTCCAGCCTGGGATAACTTGAGCCAGCAGAGATACAATCTACCTGCTGGTACATGGGCCTTACAAAGAAATGGAGTGATAAGCAGACCAAATAGGAGAGCTTTTACCTCTTCTCTTATCAAGGTGAGCACGGCTGTCTTGTCTGATTCGCTGAGGCAGATCCCATCCAGGGGGCTCTCACCTCCACAGGACACTGACACAGCAGCCTTCTCTGCAGAGGACTCCAGCAGCCCCTGTGGAGAAAGGGATTACATTGAATACATCAGCTTTCAGCTTCTTAACCCCAGACATCCTTCAACAACTTCCTCATTATTAAATTGATCACACCCTTTAAAACCATGTTTAAAGAAAAGTCAGCGGACGGGGAGCAAAACAAATCTAATTATGGAACTAACTAAAGAAAAACTGTTATAATGACTCTCAGAGTGGTCTTAGCTTCTGTTGAAAAGATAACCTAGAGAAATTTTATTCTGATCTAAAAGGGAGAAAGTGTGCTTATAATAGTAGTCAGTCACCAAAGAACCACATGGATGACAGAGAAACACACCCATGATTAAGTTTCTGGGGATAAGCTCCATGTAAATGGAATTTTCTTTTTTAAAAAAGAAAAAACAAAAACAAGTGACAGCTGCTCCTGTTGCATATTGATGCTTTGTATGTATTTTTATTTAGCCACTGCAGATGGAAATGTTTCTAAAATACTAACTTTCAGGCCTAAGGAAGCAGAAATAGCAAAAATATTTGAACTCTTTGAACTCTCACCCCCACGCTTTCACCCGGATGATTCAGGATCATCCTGAACTTCCACTGCTCTGCGGAGACCTCCTGCGGTAACCCTGCCTGCTGGGTGTGTGCCACTGTTGCCCATATGCAAAATGGCCATACTTAAGTCAAGGTCCGTGCCTGTGCGTTGATTCCTCCTTGCTACTAAGCTTTCCACTCCCTTCTGGCAGCACTTCACTCTCTGAGGTGCTTGCTCACTTCTATCATAAACTCAGGTTCCACAGCGAAACACTGGCAAACTTTTTTTTTTTTTTTCCATGAGAACACGGACTTTGTACTACTATTTTCCTTCCTAAAAGATGTTTTTGGCGGCTATTCCTCCCACCTATGGAAGTAAACTTTTTATATAAATGAGTCATCTAATACTTTGGGAACATCCAAAATGCCAAAATGACCTGGAATAATCTTAATCTTAAATGTGGGATAACTAATCAATTAGTTATTGATTATAATCAATCAGTTACATCTTGTGTGAATCAACACTAAACAGAAAGTCCAAGGTGAACGTAGACCAGTGCCTTTTAAATTTTTCAGAGTCATTATATAGTTTTACCCTCTCTCTAGAAAATGCTCAGAAACAGAATTTTAGCATGCGGCCTCACAGACCTCAGCCACGGGCCCAAAACAGAAACCTGTCTCAAGCCACAGAAAAGCAAAATACAAAAGCCACAAGCCGGCAGTGCCCATGTTCCAGCAGCATTTGGGGGAGGGCAGCCCACCATGCCAACACAAGTCCAAGGTCCCCACAAAACCTCTCTTTTCTCTCTTGGGATAGATCTACCACTAGAACCAGAAGGCACTTGCAGTGGGCAGCCTCTAAAATGCCCCCCAATAACCCCTACCTCCAGTACTAATCCTCTCCCTCTGTAATCTCTTCAAGTGTAGGCTGGACTTAGTGACTCATTAGAATATGGCAAATGTCATGGATGTCACTTCTGAGGTTAGGTTCTGAACAAACTGACTTCTATGTATTGAGAAGCTACAGGGAAAGGCCCATGTGGCAAGGAGCCGATGTCTCTGCCGACAGCCAGTGGGGACCCGAGACTTGCTAACAACCACATGAGTGAGCTTGGAAGCAGATCCTCCCAGGATCCTCCCTAAGTCAAGCCTGGATATGACTGCAGCCCTGGTCAACACCTTGACTGCAGCCTGCAACAGACCCTGAGTCAGAGGCACCCAGCAAACCTGCCCAAGATTCCTGACCCACAGAAACAATGAGATAATAAACACTTGCTTTAAGTGTTGGAGTAATGTGTTATACAGCAGCAGATAGCTGATACACACCTGGACATCTGAATCATCTCATTAACTTCCTGTGCCTTGTTTCTTATCAAGAAACTGTTACTTGCTTAAAGGCAGGTAATACAGGAGGTCAGGTTGAGACTTGATTCACCTCACTGTTACACTTCTGATTCTAAATTAATAACATTTCATGGGTCTGTCTCTTGTGAGTTCTTAGTTTAAGCCACGAGGTTGAGTCAACTTTAGGAAACAGACTCTCCGTGCTTTCCATGGCTACCAGGTTCGTGAGAATTTGGGAAATAAGCCCCCTAAAAATCTTCATAGCCAGGAAAACATCAACGTCCATTACAGAGTTCAGCATCCCATTCATTTGTTAAAAGGGTAAATGAATTCAGTCTGTCTGCTTAACAACTCAATGCTAACACATGTAGGGTCCAGAAGAGGCAGCATCCTGAGCAGGTGGTGGGAGATTAAACCTTAGATGGTGTTTGATGTCTCCAGGTGAGTGGGCTCTTCAGCCTGCCGGCTTTCCCCAGTCACTCTCCTCTCTGCCTGGCCACATTTACAAGCCTCACTACTCAAAATGCAACAATACTTACAGGTGTAAGGGCAGGAATGTATGCCCTTGCCTACTTTAGCCATCTTTTCCAGTCTCCTAGGATTTAACTTTTTACATTCCTTAGTCCTTTAGGTTGCTTATCAAAAAGTGCACAGGGGTGTCCAAGGAAGAGAATGCAGTCATGGGTTCTTAGTTTCTGTTTCTGGTTGGGCCAGTAAAGCCCCTTCCTCATCCCTCTTTTCCGCTTATCACTAGAGACAGAAACTAAAAACCATGGCTTCAGGCTGCTAATAGCCTAAAACGAAACCAATCAGAACAGCAATAACAACAACAAAATTAAGCAAGCTGGACAAGCTTGTTAGAGAATTGGCCAGAAGATCTCTTTTAGGCCTGGGCCATCTAGTATGTCTTTAATGAAGATGCTAAATCAATCAATCACATCTTTCCAAAAGGGCTTCATTTCATGTTTGCCAATGCTTCTCCCAGTCTCTCAAAACGTTCACAACTGAGGACCAACGAAGACCAGTAGACAACAGAACTCAATGTACTCCTGGTTGCAAATTTACAGTGAGCACAGATGCCACAGATTCCCGTGGCTGTGTCCTCGCAGCAGAAGAATTCGCACCACTAATCTGTGGCAGTGTGCTGACTGTGCTCATTTGTCCTCGATCACAACCGAGCAGTACCAGCCCCTGCCGTACTCTAACATAGAGACATGCCCGAAAAAGTCAAATGAACTCACCTTTTAAAAAATTTTAAACTTAAAAAGAAAAGTTAATTTCTTATATGAAAAATGCTGTGGAACAACAGCTGAAAAGCAAGGAGAGACTGACTCCCACCACTGATTGTACTCTGGCCTCAGTCCAGCCATCACCTACCGCTGGGCACAAGACCGCATTGGAATGAACTTCAGAGCAACACGGAGAAACTTAAAAAGTGAATGCTGGATTATATAGATGATTTTTTCATTCAATGTTTTGCATGGTGAAATTTCTTTATACAATGTTTATTCAATGTTCTAAGGAAGTAGGAGTTAATTTATGTTGGGAAGTTCAAATGGAGTTGCTTTTAAAAGGTCACAGCATATGATATGTTCCTCACCAGCTGCCTTCAGAGACAGTGTTTGCCATTTTTCTTTTCACTCTTCTTTTTCACTCTTATTTCCACGTGTTTCCTATCAACACCACACCAGTGTATTTTAACACAACAGTGTATTCTAGCACACCACTAGTGTATTCTAGCACTTTACAGCTTAAATCTTTCACGTTATCATTTTAACTTATCCTTACAACCATTTTGATGAGGCAGATGGGTGCTACTCATTTTATGGATGTATCAGTGGGGAATCAGGAAGTTGAAAGTTTAAGAACTGAGTAAACAAACGGGCCGGGCGCAGTGGCTCATGCCTGTAATCCCAGCACTTCAGGAGGCCAACACGGGTGGATCACCTGAGGTCAGGAATTTGAGACCAGCCTGGCCGACATGGTGAAACCCCGTCTCTACTAATAATACAAAAATTAGCCAGGTGTGGTGGCGCATGCCTATAATCCCAGCTACTCAGGAGGCTGAGGGAGAACTGCTTGAACCCAGTAGGCGGAGGCTGCAGTGAGCCGAGACTGTGTCACTGTACTCCAGCCTGGGCGACAAGAGTGAAGCTTGGTCTCAAAAAAAAAAAAAAAAAAGAACCGAGTAAACCAGCCACGTGCGGGGGCTCATGCCTGTAATCCCAGTACTCTGGGAGGCCGAGGTGGGCAGATCGCTTGAGCCCAGGAGGTTGAGGCCAGCTAGGTAACACGGCAAGACCTCATTTCTACAAAAAATACAAAAATTAGCTGGGGGTGGCGGCATGCAACTCTAGTTCCAGCTACTTGGGGGGCTGTGGTGGAAGGATCACTTAAGCCCAGGAGGTGGAGGTTGCAGTTAGCCAAGATCACACCACTGTATTCCAGCCTGGGGAACAGTGAGACTGTCTCAAATAATAATAATAACAATAATAATAAAAACCTTAGTTAACCCAATACATCTGAAATGTTATCTCAATATGTAGTTAATATAAAAAGTTGAGACATTTATGCTGCTTCTTTTTCTGAGTAGCTACAGTTCAAGTGTGCTCAACAGCTACCTGCAGCTAGGGCTACTCTACAGAACACTGCAGAGACTACGTGTTCCTCAAGTGAAGAAACTATCTTATTTACATTTTATCCTCATCACCTAACACTGACCAGAATTTAACAAATTCACATGGGCTTCAAAACAAACACTGAAAGAAATCTGAGCCCCACCCGGCCCTCCACATTCAGGAACTTACAAGCACAGTGGACCCGTCTTCTTCCATCTTCTGGCACGTCTCCTTCTCTATGCCTAAGACAGAAAGTCATTTTTATAGTTATCCCAAGAAGTTGGTTCCTTTCCTCCCTAGTGAAAGGCTCTTGGAAACGCCAGTGCAGGCCGAGAATGACTACGAACACATGAAAAGCATTTTAAGATTTTATTTAAAAGGAACGCTGGCATTTTCTTGAGCGTTGTTATAAGTCCATGGCATTCAGAAGAGGAGCACGTGGTCAGTCGCCAGAACAGGTCGTCAGCCTTCAGGCAGAAAGAACAGCAAGGCTGCCCCCTTGTGTCCATTTAAAGTTTGGAAAAATGCGTTGTACTAACTGTGGCATTATTTCAGAAAGGGGACACTGTGTAACACTGATTTTTTTATCATCAAGTTGGAGTGAATTTAAATTCCAGCCCAGAATGGTGGCCTTGATCTAATTAATGCAGCAGATAAGATAATAAGCTTTAAAATTCAAGCCAGCACAACTAAACTCATTCTCCCCTCCACACCCTTCAAATGGGCTACCTTGTCTCAGGTCTATCCTCTACTCTACTAGGGTAGAGGGTGACATTTAAAATAACCAGAAGATGGCTGGGCACGGTGGCTCATGCCTGTAATCCCAGCACTTTGGGAGGCCAAGGTGGGTGGATCACCTGAGGTCAGGAGACTAACCTGGCCAACATGGCGAAGCCTCGTCTCTACTAAAAATACAAAAATTATCTTGGCGTGGTGGCGCATGCCTGTAATCCCAGCTACTTGGGAGGCTGAGGCAGGAGAATCGCTTGAACCTGGGAGGTGGAGGTTGCAGTGAGTTGAGATAGCACCACCACACTCCAGCCTGGGCAACAAGAGCGAAACTCAGTCTCAAAAATAAGAAAAATAAAAAATAAAATAACCAGAAGATACACTCATTAAAGTAAACATAAAAATACAGAAAAGCATATAAAAGTTTACAATCTAATGTTACAATCCTCCACGTGGCAATCACTACTATTGTTGTCAATAGCTAATTATTTAAAACACAAATGTGACCATCACTCCCTTGTTCAAAAACCTTCAACCTCCCCCTCCCTACCTATAGGATCAAGCCCAGATTCCACGTCACGACCTTGTTTCCCACTTGGCCAGGTACTTACAGAAAACAACCAGGCCTTTTACCAACATGTCAGCTTCCTTCCCATGGCTGTGTAAAAGTCTCGTTTCCTGGAGAACATCTAGTAAGTATCCATCAGGACCCAGTTCCAAGGGGACACTCCCCAGGACACAGTCAGGATTCACCTAACAGGGCCTGTAGCCACTCCCACACCCAGGACCGCAGCCTCCACTTGCCTGTGATGTGGCTGATCAGTTACAATGTAACCACTTGTTCAAATCTGTTCCCTTTGCTGTTGCTAACTTTGAAGACAGCACTGTATGCACAGGGTCCCAGCTCTCTACATAAATTTTTGTTCAAGGAATTTCCTCCAGTGGGGAAGAATATAATTCAATAAATGTTTACCATGTACTGTGTCAAAGGTGATTCAAAGATGACTGTCTGGTAGTCTCCAACCTCAGTAAGTTTATAATATTACCTTCCTGTAATTAACACACTGCACTAGGTACTGTGGAACAGGAAGGGGGAAAGGAAATGTGGGAGCATAAAGCATGCTGCAGAGACCTGAAGGGATGTGCAGATCTGTGTAGGAGGCGGCAAAGGAAGACACTTCAGATGGAAAAAAACCAAGGCAGGTGTTAAGAATACTCAGGATTAACCCCAAGAAACTGCGGGAATGGCAAACAAGGGCTTAGGGAAAGATGTCAGGGCAGAAGGCAGTATAGGAATAAATCAGGAACAATGCCTGGCACATTATTTTACATACGAGAGACTGAGGCCTGGGATGAGGAGGAGGCCGGGGGAATAAATTGCTCCAAGTTCTTACTTTCCATCTGCTTCCCTGGCTTAATGGCAGATCATGACTTTTAAAATTCTATGCATAAAAGCCCACAAATAAAATTATGTTAAGAAGATCTGAGTTTTTAATAATGTTTAATGTAGTCAGGAACACGGTTCTAAACTTTTCGTAAGTAAGGTTTAAGGCCAAGGACGTAACTGGGGTCCCAAAAGAGGGGCTTAGCTCTAGAATGATCTGACAAGTCCATCAGTAAGAGGTTTCAGCCCTGATTAGTCCAGGTTCCTCATTAGCATGTTACAAAAGATTTTACAGTGCACTGGTCAATCTCAACTTACCACTGGTCAATCTCAACTTACCACATCTGTACCAGAAAAATTTACAGTAGCCTAGTATCATGAAAATAATCTCTGCATACTTTGGCATTGTGGCTAAAAGACCATGGAACCAGACTGCTTAGAGTCAAATGTAGTTCTGCCATTTACTAATGACGAGGTTCAGAACACACTTCACCAAAATGTGGTGCCTTCGCATTAGAGGACACAGCAGAAGCAGGGGGGTCTCTCAGCCCCTATCCTGCCCTCTTCCCTGAAGCAGGCCATAAAGGAATCCCTCAGACCTTCCCCCGAAAATAGGTCATAAGACCTCATTACAGAGGGACCTCCTTGTACACAGAGAAAAACAATGTCCTTATCCCGAAAGACACAGACACCAAGAGGAAATGAAACAAACAGGACTTGCTAAGTTCCCCTGGTTTATTACCATAGATCATGCCCTTCTGTCCTCCAATTACACTTCTGCACAACTATCTGTAAAAGTACAGTTTTCCCTGTTCCTTTGGGTATTCATTTCTGGAGGCTCTCATGTCATGTAAAACTTACGTTAAATACATTTGTATGCTTTTCTCTTGTTGATCTTTTGTTAGAGATGTCTCAGCCATGAACCTTGTGGTGGGTGAGGAAAAAGATACTGCTTTTCTGTCCTACCCTAGCCAAGTGACTTTAATCAAGTCACTTAACTTCTTTGACTTACTTTGTCTCTCTGAAGAAGGGAGAAAAAGGTAACACCTTGCTATGAATGAGTATATGCAAAGCACTTAGAACAATGCCTGTACATGGTAAGGCACCATACATGCTAGTTGTTATTTCTCTAAGTTAAACAATGAGTATAACAATCACAAAAAAGTCAAACGTATGACATATTTATAGGCCATTTGATATAGTTTAAATATTTGCCCCCTATATCTCATGTTGAAACCTGATCAACAGTTGGAAGTGAGGCCTAATGGGAGGTGGCTGGGTCATAGAAGCGGATCCCTCATGAATAGCTTGCTGCCCTCCTTGTGGTAATAAGTGACTTCTTGCTCTGTTAGTTTCTGTGAGATGTTTGTTAAAATAGCCTGGCATCCTCCTCCCCCTCTCTTCCTCCCACCCTCTCGCCATGTGACACACTTGCTTCCCCTTGCCTTCCACCATGATTGGAAGCTTCCTAAGTCCCCCTCACTAGAAACAGGCACTGGTGCCATGCTTATTCTACAGCCTGCAGAATCATGAACCAAATAAACCTCTTTTCCTTATAAATTAGCCATTCTCAGGTATTCCTTTACAGCAACGCAAATCAACTAACACACCACTATACTTTAAGAGGTGGCCATATTCACATACGATTATACAAATGAATTAACACACCACTATACTTTAAGATATGGCCATATTCACATACAATTATAAAGAAATTCAAGGAGTCTCAAACACATCAGCATCTCCTATACAACTTGTCACAAGTATCCCTACGTTCCTAGTACTTCAAGAAGCCCTTTTTTTGTGTCCCTTTTCCGGGTAAAGAAGCAAAGCATAGGTCAGCATCCTGAATCTATCCTTCAAGTGACCCAATTCTTTAATCTCTGTAAGGCGCCTCCTGCTTTATTAGGCTTTCAGGCATTTCCATGCTTATGTACATTAGAAAGATGAAGATATGCTTCCATACCTGCTTCTGAGGATGAAAACGCATGATTTATGGTAGACACAGGAACATTGGAACATTCAAAGTACTCCAGGTCTTCCTCTGGCTCACCTTTCACCTCGGCCCCAGCTGATTTCTGACCACAGGACGTGGATGCCAGTTTCTCCTCATCGGTAGCATGGCCATCCCTATTAGAAATGTCTGAAATCTGGGAGATCACTGCTCCTTCATCCTGACAAACACAACAGAGAAGATGCTATCCTTTAGGAGGGCAAGCAATGGGGAAAAGTGACATCCCATGAATGGAACAAGGTAGACACAACTCCATACAGATATGTGAGAGGTTAACCACAGATCAGGGTACAAAGCAAGGAGGAAGTTGGAGTCTTTCAATTGTGAGATACTGTTTTATAGAACCTAGTTTCTGTAATTTGAGTCTGAGGTTTCAAAAAATGATCTTCTCTAGGTTAAGTTTATAAGCAAGCAGTTTAAGTGGTTTAAGACAATGGTTTTCAATTTTTTTGCTTGTATACCTTCTAATTTTAAAAAAATCTATGCACCCCATTGCATTTTCAAGTGACAGCTAAAACTTTTGGCATAAGTTTAAATAATTACAAAGAATGTAATATCTGGAATGTTCTAAATATTGAATTTGCTTAATTAACGCTATCTAGTTACCTTGGTGATTTGATACCATACGTAAATTTACACTAACAAGTTCCTGAATAAGTCAGAAGTTTATGTTATTCCTTTTCCTCTCTAAATCTGTATTTCCATTTCACTTCCATCATGAAATCCAAATGAAAAACATCTGCATGACTGAAAGTCTTTTAAAGGTCTCTATCCAATGTCTCTGTGAAACTTTTTTCTTTGACTATAGGTCTTAAAATTTTTTTCTGCTGGAGAGTTATTATATTAATGCATAACTCATTTTCAAAATATTGTAAGTTTTGATAAGTATTATCAGACACAAAAGTACGTTGTTATATCAATTACAAAATGTTTTATTGTACTAATTCTTAAAACTTTTACAGTGCAATAAATGGGTTTTATTTTATATCCAATAAATGGGTTTGGGGTTTCTTTTTTTTTTTTAAAGAAGACCAAAGATAAATTTCTCATAGTTCTTGCTGCCTACTTTAGCAAAATCTGGGAGAATCTTTTACACATTTGTAACAGATGAAAAATAACTCAGATTGCAAATTTCCCCCACCACACCCCTTTTTTACATTTTACATCATATACCAAGTTTCTGGTCCAAATTGTATAGGATAAGTTATGTTAAATTGAACTCTATTAAACAATGAATGTATTCCTGTAATAAGTATACTGACAAAGTTTTGAAAAGAACAAAAGGATCTCACTGCAATCAGATGGTCCTGGGTTTCAGTTTATTTGTTTTGCAATTAGTCTATACGGTCATGGATGGATACTATTTATTGCTAGAATGTAACAAAGGTCAATATCAATTTTATTCCTGGTTTCTATTTTTATAAATATAATCATTAAGAAACCTTATTTATACAAACAATAGATGAAACAGAAGGTAATTCTTTCTGTAACATAAGTGCCTTTCAATTCTTTGAACCCCTTTCCAAGTTACGTGCCCCAAAAAATCTATCATCAAACATTATTTTTAGATCAGTTGACAACTCAGGTTTTCCTCTATTGTTGAAAGCAATGAATTAGAAAACCATCTGACTTAAGAAAAATACCATCCAGTTATTAGTCAATTATCTTCTTAGCACCTACACCAATATTTCAGATCTTCCCTTTGGTGCCCTGGAGACTTTCACCCCCTGTGGTGATGGCGATGCATCTTTGTAGCACTTAAAGTGGGAATTTTACCAAAAAAAAAAAAAAAAAGTCATTGTGAAAGGGTTCCCTTGTCTTCAGGTACCTTCTCTTCAGGGACAGTAAGGATCTGCTTAAAACTGAGTACTCAGGCACCCATTGGAAAGTCCTTTTGAACCACCCACCAGGGGGATGCAAACTCCCACTGGGGGACCCCTGGTCTAAGAGAAGTTCTGGGGATGGACACAGACTCACCTGGGAACATGCATCCAAAGTGAGAGACTGAGTTTCATGCTTCTTCACCTTACAGCCACTCCTAGAAAGAGAAGAAACACAAACAAGCCAGTTTGCAATCACACTGACAACTGTCAAGGCATGAAATGGAGCAGAGAGCAGTGTGTGCGGATAGAAGCCAAAGCGTACAGCACCACACAAATCATACATCGCCGCATGAGAGAGGCAGGGACACCTTTTATGCCTCTGAGTTTTCTCCAGAGAGACGAAGTAAGTAAAGACCTACAGTGGGGCTCATTCTCTGAAAAGACCCCCTCCGCTTGCTTCTGTGAGTTGTCAAACAGTAGCACTCTTATGTCTATGGTTTTTAATTACACGCCACCAAAAGCTTTTCAGACAGTAGAGCCTTAGCAGCTGGAGACATTCAGTTCCTCTGAGCCTCACTCACTTGGCTTTGACATTCATTAGAAAAATCATCACACTGGACCAAATTCTTTAAAAATTCTTTATTGCGCTAAAACCCATAGACGTCTCATAAAACAGTTCCAGTTAAGACTTGTGTGCTCACAGAGAAGAACTGTCAATAAAAAGTATAAAAATAAAAATATGTGGGTAAACTGTTACCATTTCTATTAAGTAGTAAGATGGAAGATGAATGTCACATGCTGCACAAAGCCTGAAACTGGGGAAGCTTGAACCACCTGTTATTTGTAGATTAGCACACAATTTGTGATCACAGGACTAATTCAGATTCTCTTCTAATAAACTTAGAATTTCCAGTAAAAACACCACTGTGACCAAAAAAAAGAGAAAAAATTATTTGCAACTTTTTTCTTTTGTGAGAAAAAATACAAAGACAAGCACATAAGTTACCAGAATGTGCATAATCACTAGTTCATGATCTTCTTTCCCTAATCTTCTTACTGAGTGCTACCCTCTGCCACCAAACTCAAGTTGAGCTGACTCAGTAAAATTTATTAACTGTTCCAAGCCAGTAGCTTTATCCTACCAAAAAAGCCAATGATTTCCAATATTAAATAGCAGAACAGTCCCTCAAACCACTGCTGCGATGATCTTGGGGCCAAGCCAGCTTTTGGTATTGTCAAAGCGCCACGTGACACCTGCCAAGCCAGGGAGCGCAAGCTCTAGCACCTAAGGTGTAAAGACCAAGCCCCACTCCCTTAGGTATGGACAACTGCAAGGCTAAGCTGACTCATGAAGTGACTGATGAAATGCAAAAAAAATCATCAGAAGATCAAACTCAGAATTAGAAGCAAACATGCTATGGAGAGATGGCTGGGGGAAGGGGGAGAGGAAACTGCCAACGGTCCCAGTGACAAAAGAAACAGCAGTACTTACAACAGAAAACAGAGAAATTTCACTTGTTCAGTAGTCCTGATGCACCAACCAAATTAGAGACAAGAAAGAGACAGACAGATGGAGAAAAAAATCATGTAAAGACTGGAATATTCAACTCTAGTCTGGCAGATGTAAAAGCTGCACAATTCTTTCTATGAGGTGAGATACAAATTAAAAATGTATTCATGAATGTTATCACTAGTGAGTGAATGATGAACAGACCTCATCTACAAAACAGACTGGTAGAAACACTCAGAAATGCCACAAATTCAAATTTATAGATGAAAAATAAACTTCCAAGAGGTCTAGCAAGCCTCTCTTCTAAGAAGAACAAGACGACAAGATTTTTGATTGCATAAGGACTTAAACCCCTATTAAGTGTATTAGATCAAGAAGTTCATTCAACAAAAACAGAATAGGGGAAAAAGGTTACTGGGTGAGGGTGGTAGGACTCGAGAGATGGTGCTTCTTGCTGCTGAATATAAAGTGTAGAATAAATTACCCTTTCTTTGGCCCAGATTTCATCTTATTTAATGCATTGGTGGCATGCAACTGAAAGATCCACAAATGACTCCTTATCAACTTCAGTAGGCAGAAGCATCCCACATTTAGGGGAGGAAGTACCTAGGCAGTGATGTGCCCAGTACATACCCTAAGTGCTGTCTAGAGAGAAGTAACCAACCTTAAAAGCCATGAAAGAGGGCACCCAATCAATAATATTTTCCAACAACCATTTAACTGCTTATATACAATCAAGGAACAGATCGAGAGCTACTAATGACATTACTCCCCTTAGCCATTCTGGGGCTGCTGAGGAACTGGTTCCTACATCTCTCTACTTTCTTGGTCCTGAAGTCGATCCTTCTGCTCTTTAAACCTCTGGGCATCTTCCTTTCTGCTGTAAGTCACCATGATATCCAGAGTTTTTCTTTAAGTCATAGCAATGCTGAGAAGCATTTCCCCAACCGATCTATAGTGAGAACTACAAGCACAGTGCTTCTCATACTCCTTGTACATATTTCATCCTGCATCTCATTGGTCCTTCTTTATATCTACATTTTACTCAAACTTTTTAGTAAAATGTCACAGGGCCACAAAAGGATACACAGTCAGGTACCATGTAATGACATTTCAGTTGTGTATACGATGGTGGTCCCGTAGGGTTATAATGGAATTTAAAAACTATTGTCTAGTGATGTCCTGACGATCCTGACCCAGGGTAGGCCTAGGTAATGTGTGTGTCGGTGTCTTAGTTTTAACAAAATTTTAAAAGTAAATAAAGAAATAAATAATTTTACACAAAGAAAACTTACGGAATAGGGATACAAAGAAAGAAAATATTTTGTATAGCTGTACCATGTTTGTGTTTTAAGCTAAGTATTATTACAAAAGTCAAAATTTCTTAAAAAATTAAAAAGTTGATAAAATAAACATTACAGTAAGCTAAACTTAATCTATTAATGAAGGAAAAAAATTTAAATAAATTTAGTGTAGCTGAAGTGTACCGTGTTTATAGAGGCTACAGTAGTGTACAGTAATGTCCCAGGCCTTCACATTCACTCACCACTCACTGACTCACTCAGAGCAACTTCCAGTTCTGCAAACTCCATTCATGGTAAGGGCCCTACACAGGTCTATTATTTTTTATCTTTTATACTATATTTTTACTGTACATTTTCTATGCTTAGCTATGTTTAGATACACAAATACTTACCATTGTGTTACACTGCCTATAGTAGTTTTGTTTTGTTTTGTTTTAAGATTGGGCCTTGCTCTGCCAGCCAGGCTGGAGTATAATGGCATAATCATGGCTCACGGTAACCTCAACCTCCTGGTCTCAAGCAATCCTCCTGCCTCAACCCCCTGAGTAGCTGGGACTACAGGTATGCACCACCACTCCCAGCTAATTAAAAAAATTTTTTTAAAGAGACAGGGGACTGGTGGGGGGCTCTATGTTGCCCAGGCTGGTCTTGAACTCCTGGCCTCAAGGGATCCTCCCACCTTGGCCTCCCAAAGTGTTGGGATTACAGGTGTGAGCCACCACACCTAGCACCTACAGTATTCAGTATGATAATGTGCTGTATAGGGTTGTAGCCTAGGAGTAATAGGCTGTACCATATAGCCTAGGTACGTAGTAGGTTACACCACCTAGGTTTGAGTAAGTTCACTTGATGATGTTCACACAACAAAATCACCAAAGGATGCACTTCCCTGTGGCTTACCCTGTGGCTAAGTGATGTATGATTGTATTATCATCTACTCAAGTTTTGTGATAAAGTAATCCTGTAGCAAAGTTAAACTGAAACTTGATATGGAATATGACCTTAGGTAATTATACTGAAAACTCCAAGGACCTTGCAAAAGTCAGATAATTTCCCAGGAGAGATGGGGGATTGACTAAACCGACTACTTTACTCAGTTTTAACTGATCATGTAAAATATTCTTGATTCTTATTAAAAATTTACCTTCTGGGCAATGAGCCAGAAATTACACATGGAGACAAGAATTCTCATCAATTTTTAGTGGTAGGTTTGTTTCCCAAAAAAGTCACAGCTTTCTGTTTATGTAAAAAGTCTTCTTTCTACAAGACCCTTTTGGACCATTTCCCACGTTATTGATGCTACAGAGGTAAGTTAAGTTACAGGATTGGAATTTCTGTTTTATCCATAAAGAATATGAAGACGGTGGCCAGCACTGCATTTGAATTGTCTATAACATGACTCCTAACAGCCCAGCCAGGATTTCTGAAAACCATGAAATCTCTACCTGCCTATCTCATGTCATTTTTTTTTTTTTTTTTTGAGATGGAGTCTTGCTGTCTTGCTGTTGCCCAGGCTGGAGTGCAGTGGCGTGATCTCGGCTCACTGCAACCTCTGCCTCCTGGGTTCAAGCAATTCTCATGTCTCAGCCTCCCGGGTAGCTGGGACTACAGGTATGCACCACCATGCCCAGCTAATTTTTGCATTTTTAGTAGAGACGGGTTTCACCATGTTGGACAGGCTGGTCTCAAACTCCGGACCTCAAGTGATTCACCTGTGTCAACCTCCCAAAGTGCTGGGACTACAGGTGTCAGCCACCACACCCAGCCTTTTTTTTAAAAACATAAAAAAGTCTCTAGGGCCAGGGGAAAAGAACTTAGCTGATTAAACTGAGGATTCAGAAATAAGGCAACAATTGGAAAAGGAAACCTCTGGTATTTCCGATTCCACACAACAGGCCAAATAGTGAAGACTGCAGGATAACATTACGAGCTTTGTATCAACCTTGGTGCACCTCAAAGGTAAACTCAGTTCACCAAAGCCAAAAGTAGCCAGCTGCCAAACTCACAGAGAAGACACAGAGCACGACACCCAGCGCCCACTGTCACTCACGTTATTAAACGCGACTTTGCCTTCTTGGGTGATTCTAAGATTTCATTAACATGATTACCAGTGGGAGAACAAAAGTCACTGCTTGTTAAGATCGTAGTTGGTTTAAAGGGATCCACAGATTCGTCAAAGTTATCTGGGTCAAAGTGGTAGGAACCCTCAGAAGACATGGATGGGGAGTTCTGCAGAACAGAGTGGCTCCCAAAGGGGTTGAAGCTGGCGTTTTCCCACTGACTAGGATCTAGCTTGGAAGATGTTTGGGAGAGAGGCCCGTCACGTGCCACTGGGTCTGTAGGCTGTTCTAAACCTGCTGACTTACTGATGCCATCTTTTTGCATCTTGGGAATCAGTTTGCTACCCGGTTTCCTGCCAAGCTTCCTTGGAAGGGCTTTCCTGGCCTCTATGTTTCCCATATCTTCTGTGAAATCAAACTCAAGCTTGAGAGGTAAGCTCCTGGACTCCTCCCCCAGCTCAACCCCTGAGTCGTTTGTGTCACTACTGAGAGTGCCGGGAGTTTCTTTAAGGTCAGGGGGAGACTTCTGGAACCTGGCACCTCCTAGCGAAGAAGGACTTGTGTTCTCATCCAGCTCTTCGGGACTGAAGTGGTAGGATGCTTTGGGGAAAGGTGTATCCTCCACAGCAGCGTCGGTGTCTGAGAACTCTCCTCCAATTGCTTTCTTCCTCAGGGGGACAGGCTTGGGCTTTCTCAGCTTGCTTCTTCTGCTGGGCACAGGCTCTGGACAGGAGTTGCCAGCTTTCAGATCGGCTTCTGTGGAGGCCTCAAGGGTGACCCCCATGCTGCCTTCCGTCATCGCCTCGTCCTGGAGGGCGTCTGGCGGGCTGGAAGGCAGAGCCTTGCCTGAGATTGCAGTTACACAGCCATGAGCTGCTTTTGCTCCAAGGGCTGCCGAGATATCCGTGGAATCCCTCGTTTCTATTGAAAACGGCCTCACAATGGAAATTTTGCTAAAATCATGTTCAGGCTCCTCTTTGAAATTCTTGACTGAGTGAGAGTCAATGGCCTGCTGTGGCACTTCATTTTCTGAAGGTTTAGAACAAGTCTTAGATGAACATTTTTCAACCACTTCTGCTACAAGCTCTTCATCAGCTTCTTGTGATTCTACAATGAAACACAAAACCATCTATTAAAGAATTATCTTTCTGTCATTGGTAAATATCTTTTCCTACCTGAATTCATATAAACAAATAGCAAGTTCTTCCCCTTTTGCTTTTATTAACCATCTCTAAAGTTCAGCAAGGATGGCAGCACAGCCTAAAAGAGAAGAGTAGCACAACACCCTAAAATGAATTTTCCTATCCCAAGTTGTGTATGCGTATTATCCAAGTGATACAAATGGCAAGTACACCAAAAGGACTATTTAGAAAAAGGATAAATAGAGCAAGAGTCTGCTGCAATGTATATTATGTGATGTTAACATTCTGTAAGGTAAAACTGGTCTGGAGGAATCTTTAGAAATCAATAGCTACAGTGCAGGGAGTCAGATTGGCGCTGAGACAGTTCCTAGGGACAGCCAGACAGCTTCAGGGTCAGAACCTTATGCAGTGAACAGATTTGAATCTTTGGATGTTAAAAACACAAGTATCTTGGGAGGCCAAGGCGGGCACATCATGAGGTCAAGAGATCGAGACCATCCTGGCTAACATGGTGAAACCCCATCTCTACTAAAAATACAAAAATTAGCTGGGCATGGTGGCACATGCCTGTAGTCCCAACAACTCGGGAGGTTGAGGCAGGAGAATCACTTGAACCCGGGAGACGGAGGATGCAGCGAGCTGAGATTGCACCACTACATTCCAGCCTAGACTCCGTCTCAAAGAAAAAAAGAAAAAAACCCACAAGTATCCACAGAACAGAATTTAAAAAAACTGTTTCAAAAATAAATTTAAAAAATCTACTGTGACCAACTCAGAATCATCTCTCTGTAGACCTAAAAACTAAAAGAACCAAATAAGAAAGCTAATTTGAAAACCAGATATGGAAATGGTTTTAAAACAAATAGCCCTTATTTCACTAAGACACAAATTATAAAACAAAAAAGTTATTTTTTCTTTAGAACCTCTGCCTCTAAGCCAGACCAGGAATTCTCTAAATCACTTGTGAAAATAAAATCCTTTTAATTGTGGTCTTACTAGGATAAGTGCTGCAAATATTAGGAAAGTGTGAATGAGGTAATTTCATTAAAGCACAAAGTGATTTCCTGACATAGATATCTGAAACAAGAGTAGCACAGAAAACTCAGTGAATTGGTTATAATATCTCATGATTTTAAAGGAAATTAAGAGATGATCCTCTAATCCTACTTCCTAATCCTAATCCAGGGGCAGAGTCAAGAACCACTGGAATATCATAGCAATAGTTTTTATTTTTGTTTTTCTTGAGACAGTGTCTCTGTTACCCAGGCTGGAGTGCAGTGGCCTGATCTTGGCTCACTGCAGCCTTGACCTCCCCAGGCTCAAGTGATCCTCCCACCACAGCGTCCCAAGTAACTGGGACCACAGGCATGAGCCACCAAGCTCGGTTAATTTTTATTTTTTACGTAGAGATAGGACAGCCAAGTTGCCCAGGCTGGTCTCACTGGGCTCAAGCAATCTGCCTGCCTTGGTCTCCCAAAGTGCTGGGGTCACAGGTACAAGCCACTGCACCAGCCTGTTTTTTTTTTTTTTTAAGGGGTCTCTCACTCTGTTGCCCAGCCTGGAGTGCAGAGGTGTGATCACAGCTCACTGCAGCCTCAAACTCTGGGGCTCAAGCAATCCTCCCACCTCAGCTGCCTGAGTAGCTGGGATTTAGAATAGTTTTTTTAAAGCACTCACACACCTTTCTCATGAATCTTTTATGATTATTATTGGGTAGTGGTTTATAAATTATACTTCACAAATATACTTCAGATATTCTACAAATGTCCAATTAAAATTTTTCTTATAAATATTATGTTTATTATTAATACTAAGTCTCAGTGCTTCATAGCCAGAATTTGGTTTAACATATTTCAAAAGGATTTTTTTTAAAAGAGATAGTAAGTATCGCAAAATCTTGGTAACTGTTGTCCAGGGATAGGTATATGGGAGTTTTCATTGTATTATTTTCTCTGTTACACACTTGTGAAACTTTTCATAATAGAAAGTTTAAAAACTCAACTGCAATACATACAAAATTTTAACAAGAACATTTTAAACTGTACTGACAATTTCACTTATGTGTACAGAGTCTATTATCTCTGTCCATGTATGCGAACTGTTTTAAATGTGTTATTGTTTCTTTGTGCTGATGATGGGGATGCAGACAACTGAAAACAAGCCATCAATACCCTAGGGCTGCAAATATCCATGTGTTTCCGTGTACAACTGGCTCAGTTAAAAGACAAGCCAGTTGTACAACACTGAGTCTTGATTATATCAAGGTTTAGATAGTTATCACTCCTTTTAAGTGTTGGTGCTTATTGTCAGCTTTTTAGATTCAACACAGATGGTAAAAATATGTATTTTGCCTTTGTCCTCAGTCCCTGGCACGGAGCTCCTACAACCCCTGGAACCTGCTGACTGGTCAGAGTGTCTTTTGTGCGCTAATGAATAACTAGGTGCTGGGGGTCCCTTGACAGCTGCAGGAACGGGTTGGTCACCAGAAAGACCAAGCCAAGATTAGAGGGTTGCAACTTTCAGCATCGTCCCCACTCCTTCTGAGAAGGGCTGGAAAATGAGCTTAATCACCAAGGCCAATAATTTAATCAATCATACCTATGTGATGAAACCTCTATAAATACTCTCAAAGGACAGGGACAGGGAGCTTCCAGGTTGGTGGACACGTTGACTTACTGGGAGGGTGGTGTGCCCAGAGGGCGTGGAAGCTCTGCACCCCTGCAGGTATGGGGATACCTTGCCCTATGTATCCCTTGCATTTGGCAGTTCCTGAGTTGTAACCTTCATAATAAGCCAGTAAATATAAGTATTTTCCAGAGTTCTGTGAGTCGTTCTAGCAAATTACTGAAACTGAGGAGTTCTGAGAATCCCCAAATTTATAGCCAGTTGGTCAGAAGCACTGAGACTTGCGACTGGTATCTGAAGTGGCGGCAGTCTCGTGGGACTGAGACCTTATCTTGTGGGGTCTGCACTAGATAGTGTAAGAAATGAACTGAATTCTTGGAAACCCAGTTGGTGCTGGAGAATCTGAGAACACCCAGAACAGGAAATGTGCCTTTTAACAGTGACTATTTAAGAGACACAGCACTAAATTATCTGAGATTTTTTAAAATGATACTTCTAAATATCTCAGTTTTGTATTTTCTACCAAAAAGATTTAAACTTATGAGGAACCACTTTATGTACTATTTCTAAAATTTACATCTATAAAATTAATAAATTGGATGAATTGTTAGATATTGTTAATAACTCAAATCTGAAACACAAATTCCCCTCTGCTCCTCTTTCAGACTTTTGGAATAGTTTAATTAAGGCATGCTCTCAGGCACTAAGCTGAATTATTAAAAAACTTATCTGCAACTACTGACCTGCATAAATCAAGGTTCTTTCAATCATGTAACTCAAACACTACTGAAATAAATTCGATTTTTTTTTTTTTTTTTAACACAGTCTCACTATGTTGCCTAGGCTGATCCTGAACTCCTGGGCTCAAGCCATCCTCCCGCCTCAGCCTCCTGAGTAGCTGGGATTACAGGTGCATGCCACCACATCCGGCTTAGTTTTTAATTAGACTCTGATTTAGTTATTTTGTATGTTTCAATCTCACAAATCTCATTGTTTTTAAAACTAATGTTTTAATCTTTACAACTATAATATATGTCACCTTAAAGTCTATTATATACTAGAGTCCACATAATTTTTTTTTTTTTTTTGAGGAAAAGATTCTACTGCCTTAAGATTTTGAAAACTATGGTTAAAGTGGAAAGTGCATCTCTAAAAATGGTGATATGGAAGTAAGTGGGGATGAATAAGCCTTCTAGGAACTTAATACACGTGTCCTTTTAAGGAGAACTTCAGCATCTCTCAGTTGTACTACAGATGACCTCACTGTAAATAACAGATCTTGAAAATCCTATACAAGAGGTTGTATTTTAACGTCTTCATCCTGGTGCGCCCAGGAGTAGATGGCGTGGCATGGTGGGAGAGCCACCCTTTCTATATGCTGACAAGCAAGAAATGGTCCTGAGCCACTGTTTCTCCATCTAGAAAACTATTTTATACTACATTTTACGATAAATCAAACTGATATACTGGAAGAACTTGTTACCTAACTAAATCATGATGGATTTGGTAAAAATAAAAATTCTACTTCTAAAATATTGGTATTATACATGTATTTTCTTGTGTACAATTTATAAAGTGATATTCACCCATAAACTAATTAGCCTATATTAAATGTTAGGACAAGAACTACCTCCTTTCATTTGCTTTGGATTTGTTTTCCAATGGATTTTCTTATCTGGTTATTTCAGTACTTTGGTCTATAAAGAGGTGATTCTGGGCCAGATATGGGAGGTTTTCCATTTATTTTTGAAACAGTCTGATTACTTAAACCCTGTTCTGTGGAATAGGGAATACAGTTATGTGTTCGTTAACAACGGATTCTGAGAAATCTGTCATTAGGTGATTTCGTCATTGTGCAGGTCACTGTGTGATCATTATAGAGTGCACTTGACACAAACCTAGATGGTATATTTACTACATACCTATTGTATAGTCTATTGCTCCTAGGCTACAAACCTGAACAGCATGTTACCGTACTGAAATACTGTAGGCAATGGTAACACAATGCTAAGTATTTGTGTATCTAAACACAGAAAAGGTACAGTAAAAATATGGTATTATAATCTTACGTGATCACATCATATATGCAGTCAGTCACTGATCAAAACATCATTATGTGGTGAATGACTGTATTTGTATTTTTAACTTCCAAACATTCAAATCTGCTCACTGCATAAAATTCTAACCCTGAAACTGTCAGGCTGTGCCTGGAAACTCAGTACCGATCTGCATCCCTCACATTTAAGCTGTTGATGTCCAATGGCTCCTCTGGACCTACAGAATGTTAATACCACATCAGATACACTGCAGTAGAACCTTGCTCTACTTAGTCTTTTCCTAAATAAATTCTATTTGCATTATCTAAGTGATAAAAAAAATCAACAGATTCTCTCTCAAGAATCTGAATTAAGACAGTAAGTGGATCTGTAGGAGACTGAGGTCAGGATAAAATAGAGACAGAAGACCATCCTATACCAGTTGGGAAGTGATAGAGAACAGAGGTAC
Source organism: Rhinopithecus bieti (assembly GCF_001698545.2). Lineage (NCBI taxonomy): Eukaryota > Metazoa > Chordata > Mammalia > Primates > Cercopithecidae > Rhinopithecus > Rhinopithecus bieti. The sequence continues at coordinate 558,424 of NW_016813109.1, read as the reverse complement.
CTGAGGACTTTTCAATGCCCACAAAGGCCTACCTACACTGCCCCAGCTTAATTTCCATGAAACTCCCCTTTCTCAATGATGTATACGTATTTAAGCTAGTCTGAGTGGATTTCTACCCTTTGAGACCAAATGTATCCAAACTAAAGTGCACAGAGAACTCAAGTCCCAAAATTCTGAGATCAACTGATGTCACCTAATGAGAGACAAATACATAAATCCTTCTGATATGAAAGGATGGGCATTACAATCACGCCCTATGCAATGTCTTCAAGGAGCTCAGAGATGAAGAGCAAACCTGCACGTAAGTACAGGATGAGAGACCTACCTGAACAACCGGCCAACATTTTCTTACACACGATTGCAGTTAACTGCAAACTAAATACAACCCATGGTGGCATAACTGAGCACAAAGCAAATGCAATCTCAGATCCCATTAACAGATAAACAGAAACATCAATGACAACAGTATTGAGTAAAATGCACTGAGGGTTTGGATGGACCAGGCAATGGGCTACTAAGAGCTCACCAGGATTATCCTAATTGAACCAAGACACCAGTCTTTACCAGTAGGCAAACCCAAATCTGTCCAGACTCTAAGGCCTGGGTACTAAACCACAGATTAAATTCATCTCTTGATTGCCAGAAAAGTTTCTTGTAGTCTCCTCGATTACACAACATCTGGGATTGTGAATTCAGTTAAGATTCTGAATTCAGTTCTAAGCTCCTCATCTTAAAAAAATTGTGAACAAAAATGAATGTCCTTAGAGGAATGTGGATCAAGGTGGTGTATCTGTAAATAATCAGTCTAAGATATTTGGCCTAGAAAACTAAGAAACACTATAGAGTCTGCAAATATTTTAAGGGCACTTGAGGTAAAGGGATTAGAATTATTGTAGCTTCAGAGGATAAAATTAGGATCATGTGGACAACTATTAAGAGGAAAGTGGATTTCAACTCAGTATAAGAGAAAACAAACAAACATGCATTGAGTGCAAAGAGAAGCCAGCTCCCTATCCACCAGGAATGGTCCACTCCTCCATTTCACTCACACATTCACTCAGTCATTCAACAAATACCCAAAGCATTTTTACATACTGGGCTCTGTGCTTGGCACTGGGGATGTAACAGCAAGCAAAAAAGAGGAGGGCTCTGTTCTCATGCAGTTTAGAGACTAGCAGGATAGAGAGATATTGATTAAATAATTACTGAAAGAATGAAAGAGAGAAATGAGGCTGGGAAAATAGAAAGGCATCATGCAGGCCTTGTCAAGAATCTGGTTCTATTCTAAGAGCAACAGGAAGCCATAAGGAGTTTTTAAGCAGCAGAGAATATACTCAGGTTTATATTTTGAACAGACCCCAGTTGCAATGTGGAAAAGGATTAAAGAGGGTAAAAATGGAACACGTAAAACTGCTAGTATGTTATTCTAGGGGCTTTGACAAGGGTGATGCTAATGAATAGGAAGTATCAGGAGAACCCACCCCCAATATTTCAACATAGGTTCTTTCCATTTTCCCTAAGTGTCAGCCAATCTGAGAAATAAAGAGAAAGAGTACAAAGAGAGGAATTTTACAGCTGGGCCGCCGGGGGTGACATCACATATCAGTAGGTCTGTGATGTCCCCCGAGTCGCAAAACCAGCAAGTTTTTATTAAGGATTTCAAAAGGGGAGGGGGTGTATGAACAAGGAGTAGGTCACAAAGATCACATGCTTCTGAGGCCAATAAAGATCACAAGGAAAAGGGCAAAGCAAAGATCACAAGGCAAAGGGCAAAATTAAAATTACTGATGAGGGTCTATGTTCAGCTATGCACGTATTGTCTTGATAAACATCTTAACAGAAAACAGGGTTCAAGAGCAGAGAACCAAAATTTACCCAGGCTGGAATTTTCCCCCCTCCAATCCTAGGTAAGCCTGAGGTACTGCAGGAGACCAAGGTGGGTATTTCAGTCCTTATCTCAACTGCGTAAGACAGACACTCCCCAGAGCGGCCCATTTAAGACCTTCCCCCAAGGAATGCATTCCTTCCCCAGGGTAATTATTAATAATTCCTTGATGGGAAAAGAATCTCTCTACTTGGCATGTACCGTTTATAGGGCTCTCTCCAAGAAGAAAAATGGCTCTATTTCTGCCCGACCCTGCAGGCAGTCAGACCTTATATCTGTCTTCCCTTGTTCCCTGAAAATAGCTGTTATTCTGTTCTTTTTCACAGGGCAGTGATTTTCATATTTTTTAAACACACATGCTCCACAATCAATTTGTACAATAGTGGTTCCTGGAGTTGACGTACATCCTCACCTTACGAAGATAACAGGATTAAGGATTAAAGTAAGGACAGGTGTAAAGAAATTATGAGTATTATTTGGGAACTGATAAATGTACATGAAATCTTCACAATTCATGTTCAGAGACCGCAGTAAAAACAGGTGTAAGAAATTATAAAAGTGGCCGGGCAAGGTGGCTCAAGCCTGTAATCCCAGCACTTTGGGAGGCCGAGACGGGCGGATCACGAAGTCAGGAGATCGAGACCATCCTGGCTAACATGGTGAAACCCCGTCTCTACTAAAAAAAAATACAAAAAACTAGCCGGGCATGGTGACGGGCGCCTGTAGTCCCAGCTACTCGGGAGGCTGAGGCAGGAGAATAGCGGGAACCCGGGAGGTGGAGCTTGCAGTGAGCTGAGATCCGGCCACAGCACTCCAGCCTGGGCGACAGAGCGAGACTCTGTCTCAAAAAAAAAAAAAAAAGAAATTATAAAAGTATTAATTTTGGGAACTAATAAATGTCCATGAAATCTTCACAATTTATGTTCTTCTGCCACAGCTCCAGCTGGTCCCTCCGTTCAGAGTCCCTGACTTCCCACAACAGGAAGAGAAGTTATACTCTAGAGAGGAAATAAGGAGGTGAGACTGATAAAGCTGGGTGATAAGCTGGATACAGGACTGAAGTAGGAGGAGGTAGCAAAGATGATGGTAAGTTTGAGCCTTTGAAACTAGAAGACTAGTGCCATTCAGTGAGATTCAGGAAATACTAGTAAAAGCTTAGGGACTGTTGAAGTGGGGCCATGGGTTTGGCCTTGGACATGCTGAGATCTGTTTCAGGTTTTTTTTGTTTTTTTTTTTCCCATCATTCCACACTTCATTTCAAAAAAAATTTAAACATAGCTTAAATACATTGCTATACTTTATTTATTTTAGAGAGAGGATCTCACTCTGTCACCCAGGCTTGAAGACAGTAGCGTGATCCTGGCTCACTCCAATCTCAATCTCCTGGGTTCAACCGTTCCTCCCTCCTTAGCCTCCTAAGTAGCTGGGACTACAGGCACACCACTACACCCAGCTAGTTTTTAATTTTTACGTACAGATGAGGGGGTCGTACTACATTGCCTAGGCTGGTCTCAAACTCCTGGGCCCACATCATCCTCCTACCTCAGTCTCCCAGAGGGATAGTATTACAGGTGTAAGCCACCATGCCTGGCCTGTTTGGGGATTTTGAAGCAGAGATGTTGAATAGGTAGAAGTATGTTCAGAGAAGAAATCTGGGCTGGGAATAATATTTGACATCACCAGAGCCATGGATATAGATGTGATCACCGTAATTCACACTGAATACAACATAATAATAAGTGATATCCATTCTACACTTTCATCTTTGAGCTTTAACATATTTTAAATCCTAATTTTAAGTTTTAAATACTTATTTATTTTTTGGAGACATGGTCTTGCTCTGTCACCCAGGCTAGAGTGCAATGGAGCACTCATAGGTCACTGCAGCCTCAACCTCCTAGGCTCAGACAATCCTCCTGCCTCACCCTCCTGAGAAACTGAGACAACAGGCATATGGCCAGCGTGCCCAGCTAATTAAAAAAAGAAATTTGTAGAAATGGGGTCTTATTATGTTGTCCATGCTGGTCTCCAACTCCTGGCCTCAACTGATCTTTCTGCCTTGGCTTCCCAAAATGCTAAGACTACAGGTGTGAGCCACTGCACCCAGCCAGAAGTTTATTCAAAAAAAAGTTTACCTAAAAAATATGAATCTAAGATAAGATAAAACCTGAATTTTAAACAGATTTTTAAATTAAAAGAGTAATATTATTGATAATTACATCATAGGTATAATGACATGATCATAGGTGGTATCATGATATCTGGAATTTGCTTTTAAAAATACCTAAGTAACAAAATGAAAAAACAAAAAAGGGAGGATGGTGGAAGCAAGCATGGCAAAATCTTGATAGTCCTTTATCTGGGCAATGGGAATACAAGTTCTACTTTTATATGTAGTGTTGGAAGCTGATCCTAGTTTTTTAAAGATTTTTTACAGTTACATAATTTCTCTCTCACTCTCTTTGTCATGGACTCCTAAACATTTACTACCATTCTCCTTCATAGGATCCCAGGGCCGGAATATCCAGGGCTATGTGTTCTTTCCCTATAGCTTCCAGAAAACCTAAGGGTTAAAGGGAAGGGAAGTAAAGCGCTACCAACACTCAGCTGTCAGGAGCTGAGAAGCCCTTTTCCCCTCCTTCTGTAGGTCCCACACTCATCCACCTCTTGGGGTTCTTTTTTTTTTTCTGTCACCCAGACTCCTTCACCATCAATCCCACAGCCCCCAAAGAAAGGAGTCTATGAGAATTACCTTTTGCCAAACTCTCTCCTAGCTTTCTATTTCTGCCCTAATCTCTGTAACACAAGGACAGGGCCTTTCCCGCTTTCTTCCACATGTACCCACTCCTTTTAGAGTCTTCCTCCTCTCTCCATTATCTCCACCAGCTGCTTTTGCCAAACTGAGTCCCTGAGATTCTCAAAACGGGGTGTGCACCAATCAGTGACAAGGGCAAAGCCACTTGAGAGCCGGGGAAGGAGGAGGAAAGAAAAAGGAGCACATCTCAGCACAAGACAAAAGCTCTAAGTCTGACCCTGTCCCAGCAACTGTCCCTGGACACCAAACGCTCTGCAGTTTAAGAACAGCCGTGTCATCTCCTCACCCTACACCTAGGAAGGGTAGTACTGTGGGAGATGGCTTCACCCCCACATGCTCCTCTCACTGGTACTTGTGTTCCTACATCAGTTAAGCAGCTGGGAATCAAGAGATTTATGCAAAGTTAGCATCAGTGACAGTGAGCCTTATCTGCTACATTGTAAAACGCATGGCCCTGTCATGGTGGAATGGAGAAGGAAAACAAACACCATCCCACTCAGTCCCCAGGCTGAGCAGAGGGCTGAAGGAACTCCACTGAAAAGACACCCCCGCTGAGTCATTTCTTGGCCAGCTCAGGGCAGGTGCCAGGTAAATAAACTTGGTCAGCCCTACACCAAGTCACTGCATTCGCCATATCTCCGTCTGGCACCTTCAGTCACCAAGAGAAGGTCCAAACAGGCAGAGGCAGTGGGTGGGAGAGGAATGCTCATTTACTTAAACCAGTTTGGGGAGCCCTGAGAATAAAAAAAAAAAGAGAGAAAAACAAACTAACCACATAACTTGAAAAGGTATGTTTGGGTAAGATTCTATTTGCATTTACACTATCAGCAAGTGTCTCAGTACCAGCTGACCCCACATACCTAGTGCTGCCCTAAAACGCTAGGCCAGGCCCAGCAGCTCGCGCCTGTAATCCCAACACTTTGAGAGACCAAGGTAGGGGATTGCTTCAGCCCAGGAGTTCAAGCTTAACCTGGGCAACATGGTGAAACCTCATCTCTACAAAAAACAAAAGTAAATTAGCCAAGCATGGTGGCACATGACTGTAGTCCCAGCTATTCAGGAGGCTGAGGTGAGAGGACCACTTGAGTCTAGAAGTTGGAGGCTGCAGTGATCTATGATCACACCACTGCACTCCACCCTGGACAACACAGCAAGTCCCTGGGAAATGAAAAGAAAAAGGAAAGGAAAGAACCTAAACTTCAAGTATCCCACCACAAGTAACTTTTAGTAATAAGTTACATATCCAGATCCTCAGTAGGCTCCAGGTCCCAATCTCCCATAACAAAGAGTTTGGGCCACAGCAGTCAGGCCTTGCTTTTCATCTGAAAGCACTGTTATGCAACTAACCTACCTTTATGGGCCTTTCCATTTTTATAGAAATCCTGTGTTCCCTAAACACCTTCTTCCAGGGCACTGTTAGGCTCTCTCTCTAGAATGAGTTTGATGAGTTTGATTCTGACAAGCACAGCATTGCCTGGTGGCTTGGTGAATACAGACAGAGATTAGATCAGTAAATGAATTAAAAGCACACACAGAGGAAATCCACAAATAGACCAAAATTTCCACTTCTGGTCCATTTGTTACTGTTAATGAAACTCTTCCTTTCAATAGTCAGCTTTCCCTAAATCTAAAAGGTTGTGTGAATCGCCCACGGGTGATCTTAAACAGTAGATGCTTTTTATGCTTATTCAGGGTAAAGACTATTCTCAGTAAAAGAGTTCTTCCCTCTCTATATATCTTTTAAAAGAAAAGGCACGGAATGCAAAATTTTAAGGATTAAGGGAAACAGCTTAACATTCTAGTTTGCACTCTGGTATGCTGAATATATACTGGGTTAAAATTCAAATCTACGAAAAAACTTGAAAGTCTTAGAATAGGGGAAATGTTATCACAAAATATTTTGAAACTTCAGAAAATGTATTCAACTAACATACTGAGAATCAACTGGTTAGCTGCTTTTACATGTAGAATCTCATTTAAGAAGAGATAAGACAGCAACCACTTGGAAAACAATGTACATTAACACTTCAGATTTGGCATTATTCTCAGCTATGCTTGACTTTTCCCTCCCAGATTTTAACTGCATGGCAAAATATTGTCTAAGAGCTCCCTTTAGATCTGTCCACCACTTTCTCTCCTTTAGACAGATAGTCCTTTTTATGGGTTTCTAAACATCTGATATGATAATTGAGAAAGCTGCCAGAATTTGGACAAGTCTCCTGTATTTTCACATACACACGCTGGCTCTCTTTCTGACCTCAAAACACATAACAGTTTCTCATATCCAAGTGGCTTCAGGATGGGGGCTGGCCACCAGAAAAACCAAACACAGGATTAGAAGACGGGAATTTTCAGCACTCTCCACCCCATCTCTGAAGAAGGGAAGGGGGCTGGAGACCAAGTTATAAAAACTCTTGGAAGTATGAGCTTCAGAGAGCTTCTGGGCTGGCAAACACAGATGTGCACGGAGAGTGGCATTCCCAGAGAGGGCATGGAAGTTCCGTGCGCTCCTCCTTATACCCAGCTCTCCCATGTGGCTCTTCCTGAGTTGTATAACAAATCAGTAAAGTTTAGCATTTTCCTGAATTCTCAGAGTTATTCTAATGAATTATCAAACCTGGGCGAGGGTATGAACACCCCAAAATTTGTAGAAAAGTCAGACAGAAGTGCAGGTGACTGGGACATGGGACTTGCAACTGGCATCTGAAGTGAGAACAGTTTTGTGAGATTGAGCCCTTAAGCCTCTGGAGTCTGAGGCTAACTCGAGGAAATAAGTACCAGAATAGAACTGACTTTTTGAAAACCCAGTTGGGGCTGGAGAATCAGAGAACTAGTATAGAAAAGAACTGCATATTCCACAAGCTACAGGTTAGCCACTGATTCATAAACACAGTCTATTGAGCAGCAAGAATACAGGCCTAGAATCCTTCTTAGTAAGCACAAAAATATCTTCTTACCCAAAACCAAGTCCCCTTCTACCCATTTCTCCTCTGCCTCCACTTCATCACAGGACTCCCATTCTCAACCTAGCCAGCCCCATCCCTCTTCCTCCTCCCAAGATAGAGGGATGGAATTTATATTCTCTCTCTCTCTCTCTCTCTCTCTCTCTCTGTCTGTCTCTCTCTCTCACACACACACACACACACACACACAGGCAGACCATGACTCAATCATGCTAGAGGCCCCCCCCCCCAATTAATTCTAGAGCTATCTTCATTCATTTAATTTCTCTTCATTCACAGGATGAACCTGAGAAAACCCAAGTGGACCATAAACCAAGGAAGAAGGGCTCCAGGGTTCCTGCTGATGGCATGATGGAGTCAAGGACATTGCTCTGTGCTGTCACACCACTGGGAGCAGGCAGGCATGGAGCCAGGATGGAAGCAGACGGCCTGTCTCTAGAACAAACCCCTGGGGCCATGCCTCTGAGCACCCAGAAGTCAGACAGGGAACCCACATGACCACACTGGAGCCAGGTATCTCAAACAGATGGAATTATCCCCTAGCTCCTCTATTCTGTCCTCATTAGTGGAGGTGACCTCACAGCTTCACACAACTGCCCAGGTTGCAATATGTTTCATATTAAGAAGCCTCTGACAACAAGAGAATAGAAACCCTGGTTACCAAGGCAGTGGCCTAGATTTCTGAATTCAAGCCCCAAGTGTGCATCTCTGCCACTGAGGGCCACATAAAAGACACACAAAGGATGCCACAAATTTGGAAGGCTCAGCACTAATGGTGAAATTTTACAAACATATAAAAGCAACTGACTGTAAGCCATAGTATTAAGAAATTCTAATAAACATCCAAACCAGATGTTCAATGTTGGTATTCTATAATTCATTTAAACTGGTAGTTTTGCCAGGACCTGAGGCCCACTATTGAACCACAGAGTATCTTCTCAGATCACCATCCAACCAACCAACCAACCAACCAAGCACAGGTCCTTACCACCAGCAGCACATCCTTTGCTGGGCACAAGCACAATGGAGTCCCAAAATAAGTGCAAGGGGCCTATTCAGCATCCAGTTAAGGAGGCAAAAGTCACACTCAAAGCCCCTTGAGACCAGCTGAGTACTGAGTCAGGAGGAAAGCCCTATCACCGCCTCAGGACTGCCACCTCAAGGCCCACAACACATTTGCACAGAAAACCCTGCAGCTGGACTTCTGCTTTTAAAGGAGTCATTTCCTGTGTCACCAGATTCCCTTTCTCAATGAGTTACTTCCTTTTAAATTTGTTTTGTATTCAGCAAAAGAAGAAACCTCTAGAAAAAATTATGCTTTATTTTTGAAGGCCAGCTGATTTGTGTTTTTAAAGGACCTTTATTATTGACTTAGAAGTAAGCTGCGAACAGGTGGGAATGTATATAATTCATCTAAGGTATGGGCTATGAGAGAGGTTAGGAAGCCAAAGAACAGATAGATCATGCTCAGTGATTCTTCAGAGAAGAAAGGAAACAGCTGCTCTCAATGCTAGCCAGAAACAAATGGGTCAGAGCCCAAAGATGACTTCCTAATGGGGCACTGATGCCCTTTGAGCCTGATACTATAGGATCTATGTTCTGCTATCCCTCAAGAAATAGGGAAGTAGGTCCAAAAATCACTTTAATTGTCCTTTCAACTCAATTTTAGTTCATATTCCTTTGGTAACAAGGGCAATAATCTCTCCCCTCAAGTGCAACTCACAGAGGAGGAACGAATCACAAATGTTAAAAAACTTCATAAACCGTAGACAGTTGGGACGCCAAGTCAGGGGGATCACTTGGGCCCAGGAGTTTGAGATCAGCCTGGACAACATAGGGAGACCCTGATTCTACAAAAAAATTAAAAATTAGCTGAGTGCAGGGGTGTTTACCTGCAGTCCTAGCTACTCAGGAGGCTGAGGCAGGAGGGTCGCTTAAGCCTAGGAGGTTGAGGCTGCAGTGAGCTGTGATAGTGCCACTGCATTCCAGGCTGGACAAAAGAGTGGGACCACATCCGAAAAATAAAAAATTGCAACAGGTCGGGTGCAGTGGCTCATGCCTGTAATCCCAGCACTTTGGAAAGCTGAGGTGGGCAGATCACCTGAGGTCAGGAGTTCGAGACCAGGCTGGCCAACACGGCAAAACCCCCATCTCTACTAAAAATACAAAAACTTAGCCAGGCATGGTGGTGGGTGCCTGTAATCCCAGGTACTTGGGAGGCTGAGGCAGGATAATTGCTTGAACCCAGGAGGCGGAGGTTGTGGTGAGCCAAGATGGTGCCACTGAACTTAGCCTGGGCGACAAGAGTGAAACTCCATCTCAAAAAAAAAAAAAAAAAAAATTGCAACAGTGGTGAACACTGGGCTACTCTTGACGTTGAGTGTGAAAAATGCAAAGGAATTTAATGTAAAATTTGTTCTAGAACAATTGTTTTCCTGTAATTAAAAATTTAGAACAAATAAAATACTTCACACTTATACAGCCTTCAAAGCACTTCCATAAACATTACCTAACCTGATCCTCAAATTAACCCTGTGTAAAAGGCACAACAGGGCTTATTAATTCCATTAAAAAATATGAAAAGATACCATGAGTATCTAACAAATTACACAATTTCGATAAAATAGATCAATTCCAAGAAAGACACAAACTACTGAAACCAACTCAAGAGGAAACAAAAAATCTGAATGAATCTAAAACAGGCAAAGAGATTAAACTGGTAAATTTAAAACTTCCCCCAAAGAAAAGACCTGAACCAGACTGATGAATTCCACCCAACATTTAAAGAATTAATACCAATTGTTCGTAAACTTTTCCAAAAAATACTGAGGGAAGAAGCACTTTCCAACTCATTCCATCACACCAACATTACTCTGGTGCCAAAACCAAACAAAGGCATCACAAGGGGGAAAAAAACTACAGACCAGTATCTTTTATTGAATGTAGATGCAAAAATCCTCAACAAAATACTAGTAAACCAAATCCAGCAACACATAAAAAGGATTATACACCACAAACTAACAGGATCTATCCCAGGAATGCAAGGTTGCTTTAACATCTGAAAATCAATTCATATAATATACAACAATCAACAGAACAGAGGACAAAACCCACATGATCATCTCAATACACACAGAAAAAGCATTTGACAAAATCCAACACCCTTTTATGGTAAAAACACTAAACAAACTAGGACTAGAAAGGAACCTCCTCAACTTAATAAAGGGCATTTATGAAAAACTCACAGCTGATGTCATACTTAATGATAGAAGACTGAATGTTTTCACCCTAAGGTCAAGAACCAGACAAAAATGTCTACTCAACATTGTTCTAGAAGTTCTAACCAAGGTAAATGGCAAGAAAAGAAATAAAAGGTATCCCTATTGGAAAGGAAGTAAAACTATCTCTATTTGCAGATGAGATAATCTTGCATACAGAAAGTCCTAAGGAATCCACCAAAAAACTATAAATGAAACCAATAAGGCTGTAGGATGTAAGATCAATGTGTAAAAATCAATTGTATTTCTATACACTTGCAATGAAAATTCCAAAAAAAAAAAAATTCTAAGAAAACGATTCCATTTATAACAGCATCAAAAAATAAAATATTTAGGAAATAATTTAATGAAAAAAATATAAGATGTTGATATAGTTTGGATATTTGTCCCCTCCAAATCTCATGTTAAAATCTGATTCCCAATGTTGCAGGTGAAGCCTAGTGGGAGGTGTCTGGGTCATGGGGGTGGATCCCTCATGAACAGCTTGTTGCTGTCCTGAAGGTAATGAGTGAGTTCTCATTCTATTAGTTCTCCTCAGATCTGATTATTTAAGAGCCCAGCGCCTCCTTTTCTCTTTCTCTCTTTCTCCTTCTCCTCTCTTGCCATGTGACACACCTACTCCCCCTTTGCCTTCTGCCATAATTGGAAGCTCCGTGATGCCCTCATCAGAAACAGATGCCTGTGCCATGCTTCTTCTACAGCCTATAGAACTGTGAGCCAAATAAACCTTTTTTCTTTAGAAATTACCCAGCCTCAGGTATTCCTTTACAGCAGTGGTCCCCAACCTTTTTGGCACCAGGGACCGGTTTTATGAAAGACAATTTTTCCATGGATGAGGGAGATGGGAGGTGGGGGTATGGGATAAAACTGTTCCAGCTCAGATCATCAGGCATTAGATTCTCATAAGGAGTGCAAAACCTAGATCCCTGGCATGTGCCTTTCACAACACGGTTTGAACTCCTATGAGAATCTAATGCCATCGCTGATCTGAGAGGAGGCGGAGCTCAGGCAGTAATGCTTGCTCACCCTGCTGCTCACCTCCTGCTGTGTGGCCCATTCCTAATAGGCCCAGGGGTTGGAGACTCCCGCTTTACAGCAATACAAAACGGACTGAGACAACTTATACTATAAAAACTACAAGGCCAGGAGCAGTGGCTCACACCTGTAATCTTGGCACTTTGGGAGCAGCAGACAGGAGGATGACTTAAGCTCAGGAGTTAGAAACCAGCCTGAACACCATAGGGAGACCCTCTCTCTACAAATAATTTTAAAAATTACCCGGTCGTGGTGGCATGTGCCTGTGGTTCCAGCTACTAGGGAGGCTGGACAGGAAGACTGTCTGAGCCTGGGAGGTTGAGGCTGCAGTGAGCCATGCTCGCATCACCGCAATTCAGCTTGGGTGATAGAGTGAAACCATGTCTCAAAAAACAAACAACAGGCCGGGCGCGGTGGCTCAAGCCTGTAATCCCAGCACTCTGGGAGGCCGAGACAGGCGGATCACGAGGTCAGGAGATCAGGCTAACACAGTGAAACCCCGTCTCTACTAAAAAATACAAAAAACTAGCCGGGCGAGGTGGCGGCGCCTGTAGTCCCAGCTACTCTGGAGGCTGAGGCAGGAGAACGGCATAAACCCGGGAGGCAGAGCTTGTAGTGAGCTGAGATCCGGCCACTGCACTCCAGCCCAGGCAACAGAGTGAGACTCCGTCTCAAAAACAAAAAAAAAAAAACCCAACAAACAAACAAACAACAACAACAAATAAACATTGCTTGAAGCAATTAAAGAAAACTTAAATAAATGGAAGACACCCCACGTTCATGAATTGGAAGATTTAATATTGTTAAGACAGCAATACTTCCCAAATTTATTTACAGACTGAACACGATCCATATCAAAATCCCAGCTGCCTTCTTTGCAAAAATTAACAAACTGATTCTAAAATTCATATAGAAATGCAATGGACTCAGAATAGCTACAACAATCTTGAAAAAATGATCAAATTTGGAGGCCTCATACTTCTTGATTTCAAAACTTACTACAAAGCTATAGTAATCAAGACAGTGTGGTGGTACCAGCATACCAAGAGATATAGAGAAACAAAATTGAGAGTTTAGAAATCAATCCTGGTACCTATAGCCAACTGATTTTTGACAACGGTACAAAGTTAATTGAATGGGGAAAAGATTAGTCTTTTTGACAAATGGTGCTGGGACAACTGGATATCCACATGCAAAAGAATGAAGCTGGACTACTCCCTTACACCACATGCAGAAACTGACTCAAAACGGATCACAGATTTAAATGTAAGAGCTCAAACTATAAAACTGTTAAAACAGAGAAGTAAATCTTTGTGATTGTGGGTTACGCAAAATATTCTTAGACACAACATCAAGGCACAAGAGACAAAACAAGTAAACTGAATTTTATCAAAATTAAAAACTTTCGCACTTCAAATGATACCATCAAGAAATGAAAACACAATGGAAGAAAATATTTAGTCACATATCTAATAAGGAATTTGCATCTAGAATATATAACTTAGAGATAAATAAGATAAATAATCTAATTAAAAAGTGGGGAATCTGAATAGACATTTCTCTAAAGAATATATACAAGGCCGGGCGCGGTGGCTCAAGCCTGTAATCCCAGCACTTTGGGAGGCCGAGACAGACGGATCACGAGGTCAGGAGCTCGAGGCCATCCTGGCTAACACGGTGAAACCCCGTCTCTACTAAAAAAAAAAAAATACAAAAGCTAGCCGGGTGAGGTGGCAGGCGCCTGTAGTCCCAGCTACTCGGGAGGCTGAGGCAGGAGGATGGCGTAAACCCGGGAGGCGGAGCTTGCAGTGAGCTGAGATGCGGCCACTGCACTCCAGCCTGGGCGACAGCGAGACTCGGTCTCAAAAAAAAAAAAAACAAGAATATATACAAATACCCAATAGCTACACGAAAAGTTGCTCAATATCATCAGCCATTAGGGAAATGCAAATGAAAACCAAATGTAAATCAAAACTACTCCACACCTACTGGGATGGCTATAACCAAACAGATAGACAATAAGAAGTGTTGGAGAGGATATGGAGAAACTGAAACCCTCAAATACTACTGGCAGAAATGTAAAATGGTGCAGCCACTTTGAAAAAGTTTGGCAGTACCTCAAAATGTTTGACATAAAGTTACCATATGGCCTAGCAATTCTACTCCTAGGTATATACCCGAGAAATAAAAACATAAATCGATGAATGTGAATGTTCATAGCAGCATTATTCATCATAGCCAAAAGTGGAAATAATCCAAATGTCCGTCAACTGATAAACAGGTAAGTAAAATATAGTATATCAATAACATGGATATTGTTCAACAATAAAAAAGGAATAAAGTCCTGATACTTGCTACAACACAGCTGAACCTTGAAAACATTACAGTTAGTGAACTGATTCAGTCATACAAGACTACATATTCTACTATTCCACTTATATGAAATGTTCAGATAATCAAATCTACTGAGACACAAACTAGATCATCAGTTACCTAGGACTGGAGGTGGGAAGGAAGAGGAATGGAGTGTGACTGCTAATGGGTATAGGGTTTCCTTTGGGGGTGATAAAATGTTCTAAAAATTAAATTGAGACAATAGTTGTACAACTCTGTCGATAAATTAAAAACTATTGCAAAGCTTTTAAATGGGGAATTGTATGGCAGGTAAACTATATCTCAATAAAACTAGTTTTTAAAAAAGAACATGGAGGCTCAGACATGAGGGAAATGGAGGAGGAGGAGTGTCCTGTGATTTCTAATAAAATGTTCAACTATACTACACAAATTTGCTCTGTTGTCCAGGCTAGAGTACAGTGGGGCAATTATAGCTCACTGCAGCCTCAACCTCCCAGGCTCAAGTGATCCTCCCACCTTAGCCTCCTGAGCAGCTGAGACTAAAGGCACATGCCACCATGCCCTGCTAATTTTTGTCTGTTTGTTTTTGGTACAGTCAGGGTCTCATTTTGTTGCCCAGGCTGGTCTCAAGCAATCCTCCTGCCTTGGCCTCCCGAAGTGCTGGGATTACAGGAGTGAGCCGGCACACACATTCACAGTACATGCTTTAAATAGTGTCTTATGTGTGTCACTTGGAGAGACACATGCTTGAGAGAGGTGGTAGGTCTCACCATCCGATCAATTTGGGGTTTTAAATTTCCCTTGAGGAAGCCCACATGTGCTACATAAATTCTATTTACAGAAAGAGGTGAAAAAAATGACATCATCCCTCTTTTCCACAACAGATATAGCCAAGTATGGTATGTGAAACATTCTAGAGTTATGATAATTGTCAAGCCCAAAAGGCTTTTTTTACTTCGTGGGCAGGGGGATTTTTAAAATTCTAACTTTTAACATTTGACTTCTTCCTTCTAACATTCTACTTCCAGATTAATGGGGGAATTTCTTCCCTCACAAATTCCCTATCTTTTGCTGCTAAAACTTCTTGGGACACCAAGGAGGCCAAGAGGTCTGGGAAACAGGACAGGGCTAGCTCCCTCCAGACTCAAGAGCCCCACAGGGGCCTTACTGTGTATCCCTGGAAGTGGAAACTGGGTACCCAAAACAGAGATGATGCTCGATCAGTACCCACTGTAGGGCAAGTGTCTGATACATGAAGGACCCCTTCTCACCTGATGATCTGTCGCATACTGAGAAGGCCTAGCTAACTGTTCAGTGATGCTGCAGCTCAGCTCCAGGCTAACGGCTGGGGGATGGCTTGGCATAGCTCCTCCCTTGGTCCTTTACCCTGAAGGTCCCACTCCTCCTTTCTGTGCCTTGGTCTTGCCCTCCCAGCCCTCTTCCCCGACGCTGAATCAAGGGCTTCAGGAGGGAAAAAAGCATGATTCTGGCACCAACCCTTTCTGCTCAAGTGGTCTGCCCTGAGGAGACTGTTAATCAGGTGTATATTAGCATTAATGTTAAAAGTCCAAAATGTGAGTGTTTTTTTCCCCCCCCGTTTCATGTCTTTGGGTTCCCAGTGTCTCTGATTCCTCCAAAGTTGAAGTGTATTTTATATATGCACGTTCTCACTTAGTCATCAGCCTTAAAATGGAGAAGGAGACAATTTATTGTCCAGGGTTGGAACAACCGTACAATAGGCCCTTTTCCAGGAATGCAGGATAGAATCTAAGGGTATGGGCTGCATAGCTCACATTGCTCCGACAACCACTGGGGCCCAGGCTCCCCAGAACCATGGGAGAGGGGTGGGTCAGGGGGGTTCTGAGTGGGTGAGTCAAGGCAGACCATCCTCTTAGGTACATCATAGTTTTAAGATGTCTCACCAACCAAAGCAGAAAAATACACACACACACACACACACACACACACACACACACACACACACACACAGGCAGAACCCAGACAACAAACTACCTTTTTAAACCCTTCCTTCCTAACCTCCAAAAAAACACCAAACATAAACATTACCCAGAAGCTAAGGGAGGGCAAATTTCATTGCTTTTTTAAGAGACAGGGCACCAGCTGCACTGCTGTTCTCCTGAGATAAGCTTCTAACTCCTGAGAGAGGCTCCCCCTAAAACCTGACTCTACAGCTAAGGAATAATCTGGAAAACCACTTGATAAACTGAAAAAAGCTTGTATTAAGGATGAAGAAAGCACTTCAAATTTCCAAGACAGCACTTTATGCTATTTTATTTAAAAAGAGACCCAAGCCAGGTGTAGTGGTACATGCCTGTAGTCCCAGCTACTTGGGAGGCTGAGTCAGGAGGATCACTCAAGCCTGGGAGTTGAGGCTGCAGTGAGCTATGATTGTACCACTACACTCCAGCTAGGGCAACACAGCAAGACCCTGTCTCTTAAAAAATAAAATAAAATAAAATAAAAATAAAAAGAGACCCAAACGGTATCTCTGAAGGCCAAGATTATAAGGTAAGAGGATGGGACTTGCTTATGAGGAAGTATCCACCCACCAGGAAGCCAAAGCTTCCTCCAAGGAAGCCAATCCAGCAATGAATGTGTCCTCTCTTCTCACTCATGAGATGCCCATGGGTTCTGGAACCATCTGGATTTGTTTGAGTTTATATTTTAGATACATTAGAAATCCCCTTCCACAGACAGAAATCATAGAAGGCCCTCCCCACAAAACGTCTCCCCCATTCCCAAGCTATTCTGGCAGGAAGAGCAAGGGGGGAAAGAGCACGTGCTAACAGATGGGGCTCCTGTGCAGAGATGTGGGATTGTGTAACTTCAATCTGTTGCTGCCAAACAACCATAATGTGCATCTCTTCAGAAATAATTACTGGAAAATTCAAAATACCAACTGCCTCTCTCACAAAGTAGCAACCACCTACACGGAGCTGAGAAGCTGATGCTGGATAAAGAAGAAGAGGGAGGAATGTTTAGCAAGAGAGGGGCCTCCAGACAGAGCAATCTCACCCAGCATGCTGGATGCACGAGACACATCCACGGCAGGACCACAAGACAATAGGCGGCTATATAATTTCTTCGGCCAGTTCTGCTCCTGTTTAAGAAAGAGGGCAGCAGGAAGGAGTGGGGTTGGGAAGGGCAGTGAAGAGACGCCAAAGGAAGAAGGTAGTGGGAAAAGCTTCGCCATCTAAGAATGTATACCCTTGTATATCCTTTCATGCAAGTTTTTTAAAAAGTGGAAAAGGGCCTTGTGGTAGCCAGCCTCCAATATGGCCCCAATGAGTCTCACCTCCTGGTACACATGCCCTTGGACTGACCTGTGTAACCAAAAGGATACTGTGGAAGTAAGTGTGACTTTTGAGGCTAAGTCACAGAAGACACTGCAGTTTCTATCTTGCTTGTTCTTGGATCACTCACTCTGGGGCAGCAAGCTGCCACATTGTGAGGATACTCAAGCAACCAAGCAGTGGTCCACATGGTGAGGACTGCAGCCTCCCACCAACAGCCAGCACTCACAGCCCAGACAAATTAGTTAGTCGCCTTTGGAGAGGATCCTTGAGCCTCAGTCAAGTCTTTAAACAACTGCAGTCCCAGCTGACATCTTGAGAGCATTCTTACAAGTGACCTGAGCCACACCACCCAGCTCCCAAATTTCCCAACTACAAAGACTATGTGAGATGTTCATGGTTTTCAGTTTTGGAGTAATTTGTTATGCAGCCAGAGATCACCAATAAAGGCCTCTTAAAAACTCCTCTATGTACCACAAAACAGGCACAGAGCCCCAGGCAGCTGCACACACCTCCATACACCTGTCTCTTCTCACCCATGCATGACTCAGGTGGAAACAGAATGCAAAGGCTAGTACTGAATTTGTCCACTCCTTCTTTATTTTTCACTGATGAGCTGAAGCTAGGCACTGAGGAAGCAAAATGTTTTCAATCCCACTGCACTGCTTATCCAGTGATGATTTTTGCTTGACTATTAATCTATATCTAAATTGTGTTGCAAGCTTCCAAACTTCTGATGTTTCAACTTCCTAAAATACATTTCATACTTCAGAATAATACGTGCCAAGTTCACACATGTGGAAGACGTATTTCCTGATTTTTTTAAACTACTATCGCTTGACAGAATACTTAAGACGATGCTTTCCCCCATCATACACCCTGCTCTGGCAACATTTTAAGAACCTTTATTTCCTCTGATACGTGTTCTCTTCAGATAGTGAACAAGAGAGAGGGATTCACAAATTTCCTGGAGAGAAAAGCTGTATAATATGGTCCAAAGAGCTCTCAATCTGCAATCTTAAAAGCTGAATTCAAAACCCAGGTCCACTACTAGCAGTAAAGGCTCTGGCCTCAATTTCCCAATCTGTGAAATGGAAATCACTTGTGTTCTATCTCACAGACTCACGGTCATAAAAATCAAATAAGATGCTGCAAATAAAGATTATTTGTTCCCAACACATCTAATAAATAAATACGGCTGAAACAGATAGCTGCTGATCTGCCAGGTGGGAATATTGTAATGGGAAAGCTGGAGATCAATCATTTATTGTCATATTTCCAGCAATGATATAAGAAAAAGGGTATCTCGACTGGCTAGGAGAGTATCTGCATCTGCCAAACAGAACTGTCAAGATACATTTTTCATTTGTGAATAAAATACTCCATGCCATTACTATTATTCCCTTGTGAGTTTGGCCATCATCAATCTAAACCCTGGGGATCTAATCATGTTTGTGCGAACTCATAAAATTAGGTCATGTAAATGCAAAGGTGAGGGTGAGATCTTCAACTCACAAGCAGCAAAGCCTTTCTAAGCCCAGATTTAATAGTCACCAGGCAATTTAGCAACCTTGGTTATGAAAATCTCCACTGAGAGGGCTGTTTTGGGTGGATAAACCATGATCTCCCATCACCACTCTGGATTTAGGAGAGTGTGACAAAATGGTTTATACCCCACAAGACTTCCTCCGGGCAGTATAACTGGTAACCTGAAAAAGACTGCAACTGCTCTTTCATTTAAATGTTTAAATGGCTTTGGGCCACAACCATTTTGTAGGTAGGACATTACATGGCAGCAACATAATTTCAGAAGGATTGCCTGCTCCCAAAACACATACACAGGTAGAAAGCGTCTTTGCCACCCACAAGTACCAAAGTAAATTCTACTGCTTTATTTGATGCTTGGGTAAACCCAAAATGGAGGCGTGCAAGGTCTTGATTTTATCACTCATCTTAAGAGAAAAATTGTGATTTGACAGTTACTGAAATCTTTCCCTTCTGCAGGTAGACTTTGCTTCCTGGAGTTTTTTATTCAGACAATGTTGCTCCTCTGCGGTTCTGCACTCTCGCAAATTTCTGCTGGAAAAACTACACTTTTTTCCCCAGAAAGACATTCCCTCGGGTAAGGCACCATATAGAAGCCGAGGTGCTTCCTAGGCGCACATTTACATTGTGATAGAGCAACAACATCAACAAAAAACACATGACTCTGATCTCATTTATTAGCTGGTTGGAATCTCCAACTTCAGAGCTAAAAATACATTTAAAAAGTAACTATATCATACTGCTAAGATTTTCAAGCTTTAAATACCTTAAAATGGAATGATATAACACAAAACAATCAAACTGTGAAAGAGGCAATCACAGCAAAACATTACAAAATTAAAATTAAAAGCACCAGCCTGCAATGCTGTTGAAGGAGCCACATGGGTTGGACTGCTGGACTAGGTAATATGAAAGGTCCTAATTAGTCCCATTATTTCTAGGAAACTCTAATTCCCTTGTTGGAGCAGGGAAAGGATGTTAAACTAAATCCCTAGCAGGATTTACTTGTAGACTTGAATGGAACACTTCAATGTGTACCTAACGAAAATTTTCACATAGTATCTGATTAAACACATAACCCAAAGCTTTAGAATAAAAAATCAAAGGCTCGGATTTTAACAAGGTTTCCGTTCTGTACTTTCTATAACACACACGCACGCACACACACACACAGAGTCTAAAACATTCTAAAAATATACCATATCAACCTTTTAAGAGATCTGTACAGTCAACTTACAAATTCTCATATACCCAAAGTTACATTAAAGACATTTAATGGGTTGGGTGCGGCTGGCTCATGCCTGTAACCCCAGCACTTTGGGAGGCCAAGGTGGGAGGATCACTTGAGCCCAGGAGTTCGAGACCAGCCTGGGCAACATAGTGAAACCCCATCACTACTTAAAAAAATTTTTTTTAAGAAAATAAAATGTTAAAAAAAAATTTAATGGGTAAAAGTTAAAAGTCTATGTGTTTGTACTTCCATTAAATGATTCCAATATTCTCCCCATTCTTCCCTAATTTCCTTTTTAAATAATTTTTATTTCTCCTTAGATCTTTGAGTCAATTGATAATCAAGTTCACTGACAGACCAATTACATCACTTCCCTTTTGCAAAGATGACAAATAGCCAGGCCACTTCAGGCTCTCCCCTGGGCCTTCCCTGAACATGCAGGCCTAGACTAATGGCACCTCGTGCCCACAGTTCATTTGTTCAGCAGGTATAACCTTGCCACCTTTTCATTCTTAAAGCCATTATTCCAAATTAAACTCTGTATTTTTACTGAAATTGTCATAAGTATAGACATAGGTTAACTTTTTTTTCTGTACAAGATAGTAAATATGTTAGACTTTTGCCAGACAGTTGGTCTCTGTTCCAAGTACTCAAACCAAATATTGTAGAGTGAAAGCAGCCACAGACAATACCTGAATGAATGAGAATGGCTGTATTCCAATAAAACTTTATGGGGATGACAGTGGTGGTTCAAACTTGAAATCCCAGCATTTTGGGAGGCGGGGGTGGGAGGATCACTCACTTGAGCCCTGGAGCTCAAGACCAGCCTGGGCAACATAGCAAGATCCTGTATCTACCAAAATACATATTTCATATATATATATACACACACACACATATATATATAAACTTGATGGGCCCTGAAATTTGAATTTCACATTATTTTCACATATCACCATTAAACCATCAAAAAATGTAAAACTCATTCTTCTGCTCGAGGGCCATGCAAAAAAACGGGGCAAGCAGGGCTTGGTCTATGAGCCACAGTTTGCTGATTCTGATCGAGACTACCAAAACTGTGTCAACAAACAACTTGGCATTCCCTCACAGGCCTGAGGCAGTAAGTATCTGTACATAGATCCCATTTATCTCTTTCCTCCCATTCTGGGGAAAATTCCAGAGAACTACAGTTTGTCTTTGAAATACCTAGGCATTTAATTAACACATCAAACTGCAGAGTTGTTCCAAGGGTGATGTGAGAGCTTCTACACTAATTACGATTCTGTTTCTCAGAAAGAGGTAACAATCTGTAGATAAAGGTGTGTGTGTTTGGGGAAGGGGGGCTGTTGGTGAAGGAGAAACTCAAGGGGCAGAGGGCACCTACTGCAGTTTTTGTGACTAAAACAGCTACACAAAGCCATAGCACCTAAGTCCTCCAAAAACACACACAAGCACACACAAAAGCCAGGCAAGGTAGCTCATGCCTATAATCCCAGGACTTTGGGAGGGTGAGGCAGGAGAATCCCTTTAGGCCAGGAGTTGGGAGATCAGCCTAGGCAACATAGCAAGACCCCATCTCTACAAAAAAATTTAAAAATTAGCCAGGCATGGTAGTGTGTGCCTATAGTCCCAGCTACTCAGGAGGCTGAAGCAGGAGGATCACTTGAGCCGAGGAGTTGGAGGCTACAGTGAGCTATGATCATGCCACTGTACTCCAGTCTAGACAGAGATCCTGTCTGAAAACAAAACAAAACAGAGGATGAACTTGAGATTATACCTCCTCAAAAGCCCATGCCTAGGGGATGTTTCTTCACCAATATATTTCTCAGCAAAGAGAAAGACCACCACAATAGCAGTAGCTTTAAACACCTTTAGTGGGAGAAAACAGACAGATAGCAAATACAGACCAGCCCAAGCTTTACAGCTAACAGTCTGGTTATTTTCAGGAAATCTCTTTAGCTAGAGTTTTATTTTACCAGTAAGCCTAAAACTTGCTTCTGTATGTGGCTTCAAAAAAAAAATCTACAACCTTATCCACCACTTAACTTCTAGCATACAACTCTTAGGAAGAGTCATTATACAGTTTAGATAGTGCAAGGTCCTAAAGTAGTTCCAGTGTAAGAAAAGTCATTTCAAAATAGTCTTAGATGCTCCCCTGAGTTCAAAGAATTATACGGAAGTCAGCACGGGAGCCATGGGTATGGTATATGTAGCCCACACGTTTGAGGGCCATTATATACCAGGAAGCCAGAATCTTTTACATATTTCAACTACAACTCCTAACTCCTCAGAAATCATTCCTCCAGAATGATTTAATCTTACATAATTTATAACTGCTGTCCAACCATGTCTTGGAACCACAAAAATATAAAAGACTGATCTTTACCAGGAACAAAACAATCAATAATTTTGGGAGAAAGGAACTTATCCAGTCCCAGAAATTAAACTTCAATATGATATGACTCTGCAGGGCTTTCTGCCCACTGAAACCCCCTCCAGTCAGACCTGTTCTGTGGCTGTCTTTGCACATTTTCTGTGTATGTGTGACAAGGCCATCAGCAGTGCTCTGGACTAGCTCCGGATGTTGTACACAAGGACCCTGGAAGTCAGGGTACTACCAGGTTGATGAGCAATCATCCTATTGTTAAAAGACCCTAAACTGAAAGCCTTCATAATATGCAGGGTTGTTTCCTGGATTGGACACTCCTCCACCCCTAAAATTATAGTCTGCATTCATGAACTACCGCACAGAGCTTTCCTGATCCATAAACATTTAAAAGTTTTCCTTTTAGAGAGAATGAAAAAGAATGTGAGAGTCACTGGTACAGGAAGGACCAAACAATTGGGTCTCTGTGGTTTTGGGGGCCTAGGTCATCCAGGCCTCTATGCAACTGGCAAAGAATCTGGCGGGATGAATCAGTCTAGCAGCAGACAAAATGACGAGGAAGGGTCGCCCAAGCTGATGGCAATTCAAAAAGGCTTTCAAACAGTTCCTTAACGTGTCTTATGAGTTTTATTTAAATTTGATGGAAAGGCCACCAAATAGTTCTTTCAAGCTTCAAAATCTCCCTTCTGATCTGCCAATCTTTACAGAAGGGAAGCTATGAGAAACAAGTGTTATCTTCATCAATGAGAGTGCTACACAGCTATGTGCCACACACAAATTCTCCAGTATATAAATTTGCCTATTCCCATGTTGTCCCTGCCTAGAACAACGGCAAAACGCAGCCCAGGGCAAGTTGCGGGTATTGCTGAATTCTCAACAGGGTAAGCACAGCATGGAGCAATCAATTTAAAGCTAAACCAAACCAGTTTTTTGCTGATGTCATTTTACCAATAATTCCAGCTCCATCATGCAGTCTATTACCAGAGTAACTTGACTTCCTTAGGTAACCTACGAAGAAGTTGCTAAGCAATAAAAATACTTACTGGGGAGACGAGAAAGTCACAATCAGTGCAAAATTTAGGTAGCTAGATAACTGAAAGCTGGCTCTGCCACTTCAGGGTGACAGCGTCAGATCCTGGAACAGAGAAACAACATAAAAAGGACCTCCATCCTAGAGTCCCTTCTCCACACAGCAGCCCAGGGAGCCTTTTATAAAAGAAGTCAAAGCACAATCCCTCTGCTCAAAGCCCTCTGTTGTGGGCTGAATTACGTCTGTCAAAAAGATATGTTAAAGTCCCAACTCCTAGTACCTATGAATGTGACCTTATCTAGAAATAGTATCTTTGAAGACGTTACCAAGATAAGATGAGGTCAAACTGGATTAGGGTGGGCCCTAACGTCAACGACTGGTGTCCTCACAGGAAGGGCACAGGAA
Source organism: Rhinopithecus bieti (assembly GCF_001698545.2). NCBI lineage: Eukaryota > Metazoa > Chordata > Mammalia > Primates > Cercopithecidae > Rhinopithecus > Rhinopithecus bieti. The sequence continues at coordinate 534,182 of NW_016813109.1, read as the reverse complement.
GACAGATACATAGGGAGAAGACAGCCACGTGTTGAGGCAGAGACCGGAGTTCTGCTGTCACAAGCCAAAGAACACAAAGGATTGCAGACACCCATCAGAGGCTAGAAGAGGCAAGGACAGACTCTTCCTGGAGCCTTCAGAGGAGTAAGGCCCTGCCAACACCTTGACTTCAGACTTCTGGTTCTGATTTCAATTATTCAGGACTGTGAGAGAATAAATTTCTGTTATTGTAAGCCACTCAGTTACTTTGTTATGGCAGTCCTTGGAAATTCATATACCCTCCAGCGGCTTTCCACCTTACTCAGAAAGAACACCAAATCCTCAATGCAGCAGCATCTGGACCTCCTCTGACCACGCTGACTTCAGCTCCTCCTGCTCTCTGAGTAGTCAGTCCACACTGACCTCCTGGCTGGTCCTCAAACTGTACCATGAACCCTCCACCTTAGGGCCTCACCTGCAGCAGGCTGGTGCTGTCAGACCTTTGCAGATGCCACTCCTTCTGCTGGAAGGGTTCCTACCTCAGGAACCTCCAAGGCCTGCTCCCTCAATCTGCCTTCAGGTCTCTGTTCAAGTAACCTAATCATGAATGCTCCCCCTAACTCCCCTTCAGCTTTCCCTATCCCCACCCCATATTCCCTATTCTCTCTTCCCCTGCTTTATTTTTCTCCACAGTGCTTCACACAAGCTGACATAGATATTTCACTTGACCCTTAACAGGTTCTGCCTCCATAATGTTAGCTCAAGAGAGCAGAACTTCATTGCTGAATCACGGTGCACTCTATTTAGTGAATAAACATATGAATTATGTGGGGACAGGTGAAATTTTATTCCGAACTGGCTGTGTGACAAAAAAGGTTTCTACTAATTAAGTGAGACAGTGGAAGCTCCTGCAGATGGGCTCTGAGGGGCTGGGAGGGAACCCATGTGCCAGGTTTTCCTAAGTAGACTGAAGGGCTCTCACCACATCCCTGCATGGAAGTGGGTGAGGTGAGTGATTCTGAAATAGCTTCTTAAGAACTCTCCCTATCAAAAATTAAGTCAAGTCTTACCTGTAATTTTTGTCTCCAGCCACACCCCAGTAGAAAGCAACTTAGCCTGAGAAATTTGTGAAGTCAAATATAAACATGATCTTCCTACTTCATTACTATACACATTTTTTTTTTAGGGGCTGAGGAGAAAGACCTAGTAGGAATGTTAGATAATGATAATCTCATACTGCAAATGCACAAACTCTACTCGGAGGAGAAAGCCTCGATCACCACACGCCTAAAAATATATATGCCAGGAGGTTTCAAACAGCTCTTTCTTGGTCAAACCCTCTTAAATGGTTCTAAATTTACACTTTTTCCTTCCTTCATTGATATTTTTCAAAACTTTTAAAACAAAACAGGCAGGAAAATGCAAGTTTTCTTTACCTTGGCTTTTGGCCCCAGGTCCTGCCAATCCCAGTGATGGATCACAGGACTCCTTGAAAGGTGATTGGATCGGGGTTTCAGCTTCGGGGGTCTCAAAATTACCTTCAGAATCCGAGCTGCCAAGGAGGAAAAATGAGGAATTACCACTTTCAACGGTATTTCCGACACCCTTTGAAATCTACATATTCACAAAGGCTAAAAGTCCAGCATGTTTGTCTAACTTCATAACCAACCGGTCCTCAGCAGGGTCTGACCTGCGGAGGCAACTGCGGTCTCTGAGCAGTGCCCTCCTTGTGCTTCTCAGGCTGGCATCCTGTCTCTTTGAAAGCTCCTCCATTCCCTGGAGCTTTTCTCCAGCACCATTTATTTTTGAGGTCATCCTTCCCTCAGACACCTGAAAAATGCGCTTTTCCAACAGACTCCTTTTGTCACAAGAACCCTTTCCCAGAGGCTTTAACAATTAATACTGGTCCCACCCCCGAGTTAGGCCGATGCTAGGCATTCCTCTTTGCTGGGTAGGCCTCTACCTGCTGGAACTCCCTGGGCCCGAGGCTAAGAATGCTGTCACCTGCCTTCCGCAATCACGCGGATGACAGCCCGGCAGAGACCACCATTTCCCAGCAGCTGCCAGGAGCCTGTCATCACGCGACCTTCTTCACCGCGGCCGCGTTTTGGGTACACGGTAAGGCCGCGGGAAGGGCCGGGGAGCGACTTCTTCCCCACGGGGGGGCCCTAAGTTGCACTGGGTGAGATCAGTGACGCTGCTCCTGTGTGGAGGGGCGGGGGCTGGGGGTCGAAGCTTAGAGAAAGTGACCGAGGCCAGCGAGGATGCGGAGACTGCAGATTCTGGGTTGGGTTCGGAAAGCTCCTAGCGAAACGGGGGCCAGAAAACACACGGGAGGACAGAAGATCCCGAACTTTTGGACGCACACGGGGACCTGGCTCCGGGCGGGGACACGGCACCGCAGTGAGGACGGTTTCGCGGGTGGCGACCATACATACACACGCACACAGAGGGAGCCGCAGATGGATGGAGGCAAGCGCGTCTGCATTTCGGCGGGGACGCCCTGTACTTGCCTGAAACTCAAGGATTTGGTCTCGGCTTGCGAGTCTTCCTCCTCGGGGTCGCCCTCGGGCCCGCCGGCCTCGTCCTCGCCAGCGGCCCCGCCGCGTACCGCAGACCACGTCCATTTCGCCCACTGCACGGGGGACAGGATCTGCCACGGGCTGAACGCCATGAGCGTGGCTCCTCCGGCTCCAGCTCCTAGGTGCAGGGGAAGGGGTGGGGAGTGCCTTTTTCCCTTTCAAAATGGAGGGAACCGGTGACAGGCGCCAGCAAGCGTTTCCAGCGGAGGCGCGGATGTGGTTAAACGAGTGCCGTCGGGGGCCCTGGTAGAGCGCTTCCTCCCGCCGGCTGCCGCGCCGCGTCCTCCTCGGCCTACTCCCCACACGGTGCGGCCGCAGCGGGCCCCGCGCCGGGCTCCACTCGCCGGGAAGACGCCCGTCCTGTGGCCTCCTCACGCCCCCGGCCCGCAGGGCCCAGCGGCTAGACCTTGGCGGCTCCCGCCCGGGCTGCCGCGCGCATCCGCCTCCCGGCGCGGGCCGGGGGCGCGCGATCAGCTGCCCGCGCGCAGCCGCGGCCTCCCAGGAAGCCGGCCCCTCGGACCGGTACTCTCGTTGCGCGCTTCGGCGGGGCGGCGGCGGCGCCGAGGGCTTTGAAGTCGGCCGCGCGCCCGCCGGATCCCCCCGCCGCGGCGTCACGCTGGTCGCGCCCCGACTGAGGGCCGGGGCTTCCCGGCGGCGCCTGGGGAGACCCGGTAGCACCCCCCAAAGCTCCGCCGGCGTCCCGAGCGGAGGAGGACGGTTTTCTGAGCTGGGACACGCCGCGCTCTTCCTCTCTCCTTATTCTTTTTAAAAATGTTTTAAACGTTTTCATCTGGCCACTGTGACTTCACGGCGATGGTGATACTGGACCGCACGCAAGTTAAGCCCCTTGTTACCAAAAAAAAAAATACAAAACTTCGCGGCCGCTGTGGACTGTTGTTTTCCCCTCCCTAACCCTGGCAGCGTGGGGGATTTCAGCTTGTTCATCTCCATCCCTGGCATTCCCGGGATTTGAAAATCCCTCCGCAAAGCCACAAGAGTGACCGAGGACTGGAATTTAAGATGCCCTCCCCTTCCCCAAACCGCACTCGGGGAGGCTTCCCAAGTGCCCAGGTCTTGTCTTAGGTAGGGTGCTAAATTCCCTGTGAGATTACAGCCTGATGGGTTTCCCATTCTCCATATTTATTTAAAATACAGATAGATGGGTGACTCAATATGTTGCCCAGGCTGGTCTTGAACTCTTGGGCTCAAGCGATTCTCCCGCCTCTGCCTCCCAAAGTGCTAGGATTCCAGGCCTGACACCGCGCCTGACCCCATTCTCCTTTTTGAGATTTTCTTTTCATAACTTCTAAGTCTTTGATTTCTGACTTCTTTCGCTGCTTCAGCAACAAGCCAAGAGGCCTGGTGACAACTTTAGGTTTGAAGGCAATGGGAAATAGCTGATGTTCTCCATTTCCCATAGAAGGATTTCATGTAGGGATTGTTCCTCTCAAAACCACCAATGCACCTTCTTCCAAGTGAATCGATTGCCTCAAACACCAGGCTTAATGATCCCCTTGCCTGGATAAGGTGTTTTGGGTGGTACTGTAATTTCCAAGTTGTGGTGCATCCGTGAGGTGCCTGCAGGTTCCCACAGAGACAGCAACTCCAAAATGTGCACGTTGAAACTTGCGAGAGACTAACCGTTGCCTCTGAAAGCAGTTGGCATGTCTATTCATCGTGACTGTTTTACACATTTGATAACAAAAACAGGAGCGAAATACAAGATAAGACTTGGCAGGGTAGTTTTACCAAAACCGAAGGGCAGGAGTTAGGCTGAAGTCTAGAGAAAAGAAAGGGGTGGGGTGTCAGGATGCTTTCGAATTCATCCTGGCTTTTTCCCAGAAATAAACTGTCATGAGTTGTTCTAGCGACTATAAAGAAGTGAACTAGGCAGGAGGTCCATGTGAAGTATATCACACCACTTATCCAACTGTTGTAGTTTTAGGTTTATGCTCACCCAATAAAACTTCAGGTTCTACGGTCCCCCAGGCTCTTGGATTTCACACAGTGTTCTGTTGCTAGGAAATAATACTACCCCAGCAAATTAGTAACTGGCATACACTAGGTCCTGTTTTTCCTCCTGAATAGTTCTCTCATCTTTTCATTCCCTTGCATCCCCGTGGTGACTGACATAGTTCCCGCACTCCCCATCTTTCATGATCTACTGTAAATAACTCCCACCTGGTTTTACCTCTGAAGGCTTTCTTGCCTGAGGTCACCCCTGCCTGGCTGATCAGTGACTCGTGCTCTAATCTTGCGGTTCCCATTCGCCTCTATGCCCATCCTTTTGTATTCCTAGCCACAGTCAGTAGAGAACTTGTTGTCAATCTTTAATATGCCCAAGAATCATCCACTAGCCTTCTTAAAAAAAAAAAAAAAAAATCCAAATTACCAACAGGGTCTGGAAATCTGTATGTTCACTGAGTGTCCTGGGGAACTATTATCACAGGGTAAATTTGGGAAACAGTGCCTAACTTGAACCAACTGCTTGCTGCTTGGGGAACAGTCTCCCTTTGCCTGCAGAGAGAGCTTTGCAGATTCTTGGAACACACCTCCTCCCCAACCCCAGCCCACCCCAAGTTCCCAGGCTTCGGCTGCCCGAACGTCCTTCAGCACTTAGCTCAAGTGTCCACAGGGGGAAGCAGGCTGATTGTCCTTCCTTTCTATCATTTCTATACCCCAAACATCCATAAAGAACTCTTCCTGTGGCCTTAGATCTCAAAGTGAAAGAGAGCATTCTTAACAGTTACACGGGGACTACAGGCATAAACCAGGAGTGTCTCCAGAAGACCAGGATGTAAGGCCATTCTACACTTAGCACACTATATATAACGTATTTATTTACATATTTGTCCCACAAGCTTCTAAAGGAACTTTAGCCCGCTTTGGAACTTCCCCCAGAAATTAGGACAGAACCACACACCCAGGAGGTGTTCAACACATATGTAAGAAAAAACAAACATTCTAGTTTACAAATAGTCCTTGTGAGTTTGGCTAGGGTGACATAAATTCCTAAAGCCTGACTCCTCCTAGGGAAATCTAGTTTCCGGGTCACAAAATAACAGAACCCAGGACCAGTGATGGCCCCAGTAAGGTTAAGCCTCACCTGTGCAGCAATTTACTTTTTTGTTTTTTTTTTTTTGAGATAGAGTCTCACACTGCACCCAGGCTGGAGTGCAGTGGCGCAATCTCAGCTGACTGCAACCTCTGCCTCCTGGGTTCAAGCAATTCTCCCTGACTCACCTCCCAAGTATCTGGGATTATAGGTTCCTGCCACCACACCCAGCTGATTTTTGTATTTTTCAGTAGAGATGGGGTTTCCTCATATTGGCCAGGCTGGTCTTGAACTCCTGACCTCAGGTGATCCGCCCACTTTGGCCTCCCAAAGTGCTGGGATTAGAAGTGTGAGCCACTGCACCCGGCCTGCAGCAACTTCTTGACACTGGACAAGCAAGTAAATGCCTAAGGTTTCTGAAAATCACTCCTCTGCAAGTTCTTGAACTTAGTGTGAGCAGTGGTGAATATGAGTCCATCAGCTGGACCGCTCCTCTCAGTGTGCTGCTCCTAGTCCTGGCTTCGTTCTTACCTGGCACAGGTTGCAAAGTCACAACTAGGAACACTGTAGCCCTGTCAGTGAAGACGTGCCATTGCCAACAGGAGGCTGTGGCTACCCTATCTGCTTTTCTGCCCTTCCTCGGTCTAACCAGGCAAGGGCATGATGATGTCTAATCAAGACAACATTGCCAGTAACAGCATCTGACCGCATTCAAATATGTTAACATGACAGTCTTAACCTTGCAAGATCAGATGTTGACCTAATTATCCTTTACCTGTAGACTACAATCATCTATAGAATTATAATCTTCCTTCCACTACCCAAACACACCGAAATCAGGGATGTGTACAATGCATTTATACAGAAAATTATAAAGAGAAGCACCTTTCCAATTTTTTTAAAAGAGAGGCCTCAGAGTATGTCCATAGTTAATACTCTTTCAGGCTGGGAGCAGTGGCTTACACCTGCAATCCCACACTTTGGGAGGCCAAGGCAGGAGGATCACTTGAAGTCAGGAGTTCGAGACCAGCCTGGCCAACACGGTGAAACCCCATCTCTACTAAAAATATAAAAATTAGCCAGGTGTGGTGGTGGGTGCCTGTAATTCCAGCTACTCGGGGGGCTGAGGCAGGAGAATCACTTGAACTGGAGAGGCAGAGGTTGCAGTGAGCCGAGATCATGCCATTGCACTCCAGCCTGGGCAACAGAGTGAGACTCCATCTCAAAAATAAAATAAAATAAAATAAATACTCTTTCAGAGTTCCAGGAAGATTAACAAAGGTCCAAACTGCATTTATTAAAGACTTGGCTGAGCCCCCCACCTGGGGTCTGCTCAAAGACCCTTGCCCAGGCTTTGCTCTGGTGAACAACTCTTCTCATATCCACCCATTGATCTATTTTCTTCTGTATCACAAAAGAAAAGTTTGCTTTCCCCAGAAAGTATGCCATTCAACCTAGGTCACAGATCAAGCCTATAGCAGAACTGCCACACAGAAGAGTTACACTGTGTCAGCTTTTAGAGAAGCTGGGGGGATATATATACACACACATACACATATATATACATATAAATGTAGTATTTACACTATACTAGTGTAATTGAAGAGCCAGTTCTATGAGATTCTCTCATTTCCATCAAATATTCATGACTATATGTTTATTGACTTTATAAGAAAGTTCACTTTAGTTCTCTACTCTGTGATGTAAACGTATTAAAGAAGCAGTTGTTGAGTGCAAAAGATGTAAACAGAGTTAGGTCAGTCTGTTTATTCTAAGTGAAGAAAAATAATCCCAACATTATCCCTAATTCTTCCCGCCAACTACCACAAGTCCAAAGTTGAAAACAAGCAAACCAAAAGCAAACACAAAGCTCCACTTAAAGCAGTGAACAATCTTTAAATTTAGGAATACCTTCTATAGACATGTTTGGTCTTTCCTGCTAAATAATATTGTATTTACAGAGCCTGTTAAACATGAATATCGTCTTGGAGGATTACTCTTACTGATTTAGCACATTTTGTTTCCTTCTGTTGAACTCAGATTCCTTTCGAGCAGATGAGGTGTTAAAAAAGAGGGCTGTCCAAGTCCAAGTCCAAGTCTGAGAGTTTTATACCTAGAGCTCAGACAAGAAAACCATCTGAAACTTCCTCTATGTTGTTTATAAATTTAAGATTCTAGTAAAGGACATTACTTCAAATTTGAGATATCTGCTTTACTACACTTACCTGTTTGTGGGGAGGGTGGAATTTAAGACTTGAATTAAAGAGGCTGAAGGAATTCAGGACATTTAAATAGAATAATATTCCTAGCCAGGCACAGTGGCTCACATCTGTAATCCCAACACTTTGGGAGGCCGAGGCGGGTGGATTACCTGAGGTCAGGAGTTCGAGACCAGCCTGGCCAACACAGTGAAACCCCGTCTCTACTAAAGATACAAAAATTAGCTGGGCATGTGGCACGTATCTGTCATCCTAGCTACTCAGAAGGCTGACATGAGAGAATCGCTCAGACTCAGGAGGCAGAGGTTGCAGTGAGCCGAGATCGCGCCACTGCACTCCATCCTGGGGGTCAGAACAAGTCTCTGCCTCAAAAGAAAAAAAAAAAAAAAGAAGAAGAAGAATATTTCTTCACCTACAGCCATTTTATTCCTTCTTCTCTTCTCCACCTCCAAAATAAAATAAATGTCCTAAACAATGCATCCTCATGGATTAGAAGAACATTAATCATATAGCCCAAATGTTTCAAGATCATCCTAATATAAAATATTCTACTCACTATCCTCATAAATATATTGTGAGTCTTCAGGAGACCACACATCTTCTTGTTACTAAGAAGTTACAAGGTAACAGATTGGGATGGTGGTTGGAAGGGGCAGTGAAAGGCAAAAGCGGATTCACTGGTAGGAGGATGTGGGGAGAAAAGGTCCACCTAGAGGAAAAGAATAAAATCACAAAAAGCTTTCGAAAATAACTGTGACACCCACGCCAACTTAATTCCTTAGTCTAGGGATTTGGGGGGATTTCATTACAGTAACTCACATGTTTGTGACCAATAATCTTCCTGTATTTCTAGGAGATAAAAAGATGGGAAAATAAGTAGCCAACTCTGTGACATGATACGCAGCATCCTGTAAACTCCAGCTTTTATCTCTTTAGAGTAAAAGTTTGATTACTGTATTTTGATCCTGAAACTCCAAGTTAGTAAAACACTATTGCTAAGATGGCAATACTACCCAGTTAACTTATAGGGCTAATTTGATTTCAATCAAAATTCCTAGGGGATTTTTCATAGAATTCATCAATAATGTTTAAAAGTTTATCTGGAAAAATAAACTGGTGAACACATTTTAGACTTTGTAAAAAAAACCTACAACAACTAAGAGTTAAGAGTAGACTAGTCCTACAAGATATTGAGACACATTTATGCAAAAATAGCCAGATCTTTGTTCTGTAAAACAGAACAGAAAGCCCAGGAAAAGATCTTACAAGATACAGGAATTTATTATATACCAAAAAAGATGGCTTGAACCTAGCAGGCGGAGGTTGCAGTGAGCCGAGATCGTGCCACTGCACTCCAGCCTGGGCAACAGAGCAAGACTCCACCTCAAAAAAAAAAAAAAAAAAGAACAAACAAAAAAAAATAAAGAAGATGTTACAATATGTAAGGAGAAAGAAGATTTATGATTGGAGCATAGTTGGCTGGCAATGGGAAAAAAGATCAAGTTAAACCCTTACCTCAGAGCATATACCAGGATAAATTCCAGATGGATTAGATGGCTAAATAATAAAAATCGAACCACTGGGAGAAAGCAGTCTACAAGCAACAGAATCTGTCAGAGCTCTGTAGCAAGGGTGAGGATCCAACTTAGAAGTAATTAATGAAGTCAGACACAAAATAAAGATAGATTTGGCTACATTAATAAAAATGAAGCTTCTGACTGTGTGCCTTCAAGTTAAAAGGCAAACAACAGGCCATGGAAAAACAAAGGTTGTTAGTATTGTTATTACCTAAGGAACTCGTGAAAACCAGTAAGATCATTGAAGCCCCAAAAGAAAAGTGAACAATTACAACTGCTTACCATGTGTTAGACACTACACTTTACATGAATCGTCTCATTTAATCACCTCCACTTACTCTTACAGTCTCATGAGGAAAGTATTGTTATGGCCTTTTTGTTGTTGTTAACAAGTTAAGTTGGTTGCATTTTCACCTCTACAGCAGAGGCTGTTGATCTGGGCTTAGCAAGGAAGGGTTTCAGAAGGTCCTGGCCTCCCTGAAATTGTATGCAAAAAGTATGTGTGTGAGCATATTTGCATCAGTCTCTCCCTCTCCTCTTCCCCACATACAGTCAAGCTCCACTCCAGGAATAATGTTTTAGGTTGACTAAAGATTGATTTTTGAATCTGAAAGTGGAACTAATATAAGATTCTTCAGTACAAGGAAGTACTGGCCAAAGAAGCCCTTACATGGAAAATCCAGACCTGCCAGAAATTAGTAGAGGAAACAGCCAGTTTTGAAGACATCCAGAGGGTGGAAAAGGGTGGAGAGCAGGCCTAGCAGTGCTCACCACTCCAGGAAGGGTGTGCCCTTCTCCAAATGCCCAGTGGGAGCCTGTGGCATTGGGCAGCCTGTGGGTTCCATCTAAGTGACTGTGTGGTGACCAAAGTGTGAAATGTTCATTTCAAGTAGGCATTTGCCAGTTGAGCCAAAGTACCATAAAAAAAATAAAAAGCTTTTCAGCCAGGCATAGTGGCGTCTTCCTGTAATCCCAGCACTTTTGGAGGCTTAGGCAGGAGGATAACTTGAGCCCAGGACTTTAAGACCAGCCTAAGCAACATAGCAAAACCCCATCTCTGCAAAAAAAAATTAAAAAGTAGCCAGGCATGGTGGTGTTCACCTGTAGTCCCAGCTACTCTTGAGCCCAGGAGGATTGCTCGAGCCCAGAAGGTCAAGGCTGAAGTAAGCTGTGATTGTAGGATTGCACTCCAGATTGGGTGACAGAGTGAGACCTTGTCTCAAAAGAAAAGAAGAAAAAAAAAACCCCAAGGACCCCTACTGATACAAATGGGAATCCTCAAAGGCACACAAAATTGGGCCAGAGCATAAAAGGCATACTTTATGTGGGAGGTGCAAAAGGATTAATTTTAACATCTCTTTCTTTGGGATGTTCTTTCGCTATACTTCCTTTTAGGGTGGTTTCTTCCAAGAAACTATGTTGATGAGGGAAACGACACCCAGGAGCCTCTCCCCATCTGGGAAAAAGTAGGAGGGCTCAGCAAAGAAAGGAGGCATGAAACGGGTTGCCAAGGCCTGATTTTGTGAAGCAGGAAGCTTAAAAACTGGGGAGGCATTCTTTAAGAAAAGTGCTAAAGGACCCCATGAACACAGTGTTAGGGCCACGCTAGTATGAAGGGGCCCAAGCAAGTGAGAGGCCTGAAGCTTAGGCTTCCTCAGCTTCACGGTAAATTCAGCTCTGCCCAGAGAACAAAAGAGATCCCTGCCTGTGGCTCAGGAGTGGTTCAGCTGGCCTCAACTCAGTAAGAGAAATGTCCATTGATGGAGCGAGGGGGTCACACTGACCTTTATCTTCTTAGAGGAAACTAAAATATTTAACTGTTGAAAACTGGATAAAACTGTCAAAAGATATCTCCTACATAGATTGTGAAACATAACTCATGGCTCTGTTCCTTCTGTACCCATTGTAAACACACACACACACACACACACGCACGCACGCGTGCGCACGATTTTAATTATTAAGATAAAAAAGCAAAAGGCCAGGTGTAGTGGCTCATGATTGTAATCCCGACACTTTGGGAGACGAGGGCAGGAGGAGCGCTTGAGCCCAGGAGTTTGAGACCAGCCTGGACCACGCAGTGAGATCCCATCTCTACACACATGCACACACACAAAGATAGAAAAGAAAAACTATAATGCTTCTTTAACATTGTGTGTCTATGCACCTCTACCCTTTGAATTTCCACAAGATCACTATGGTAGAGCCTAACTCCCTCACCCCACATCCCGTATCCATCATTTCCTTATTCGTTCTGGTAAAAGAACCCTCTGAATTTTTGCTGAGCACATGGTCACACAGCAAGAGGCCACGTTTCCTTCTCTACACCTAGGTGTGGCCTTGTGACTCAGTTATGACCCATGGGATGTGAGCACAAGGGGTAAGTGCAAATTTGGGGCAGTGTCTTTTTTTCTCTTTTAGAGAAAGAGTCTTGCTCTATTGTCCAGGCTGAAATGCAGTGGTGTAATCATATCTCACTGTAGCCTTGAGCTCCTGGCTCTAGCAGTCCTCCCACCTCAGCCTCTTGAGTAGCTGGAACTCCAGGTGCACACCACCACGTCCGGCTAATGTTGTTGTTTGTTTGTTTGTTTGTCTGTTTGTTTGTTTTAGAAACAGGGTCTTGCTGTATTGCCAGGCTGGTCTCAAATTCCTGGGCTCAAGCGATTCTCACCCCTTGGCCTCCAGAAGCAATAGGATTACAGGAATGAGCCATTGCGCCTGGCCCCTGGGCCAATGTCTTTAAAAAGAAAAGTGCATGTGCAGTTTCTCCTGGCCGAAGAAGTTGTGAACTGCATGTCACAACTTCTGCTGTGTGAGGACCACGCTCTGAACAGGATGGAGCTACAGAACAGACAGAATTCGCGCCAGGCTGACCAGGGAGCAGAGCAGCCTGCAGCCCTAGACTAACTGCTGCCTGAGAACTGTTCCGTGAAAGAGAAAAGTCTATCTTCTTTTGTTTTTTTTTTTTGTTGTTGTTTTGTTTTGAGATGGAGTCTCACTCTGTTGCCTAGGCTGGAGTGCAGTGGTGCAATCTCAGCTCACTGCAACCTCCAGGTTCAAGCGATTCTCCTGCCTCAGCCTCCCGAGTAGCTGGCATTACAGGCATGTGCCACCATGCCGGGCTAGTTTTTGTATTTTTAGTAGAAACGGGATTTCACCATGTTGGCCAGGCTGGTCTCGAACTCCTGATCTCAAGTGATCTGCCTGCCTCAGCCTCCCAAAGTGCTGGAATTACAGGCATGAGCCACCGTGCCCAGCCTAAAAGTCTATCTTCTTTACAGGACTGTGTCACTGGGTCCCTTTGTAATGGTAGCCTCACCTCTGCCCTCACATTACAACCTCCTCTGGGGGATTTCAGCATCTAAGCTTCCTTAGGTACGGGAAGAACCTGCCTTAAATTTCATTCTACATTCTTCTGAACAGGATTACATTAAATTCCCTTCAAAGATTGATGCATTTTTAAAAATGATAAATTTACACAGATTGAGCATCCCTAATCCAACAATCTAAAATCTGAAATGCTTCAGAATCCAAAACATTTTGCTTGTCACCATGACACCACAGTGGAAAATTCCACACCTAACTTCATGTGACCAGTCACAGTCATAACACAGTCAAAACTTTGTTTCATGCACAAAATTATTACAACTGTTGTTTAAAAGTACCTTCAGGCTATGTGTAGAAGGTGTATATGAAACATAATGAATCTCATGTTTTGACTTGGGTCCCATCCCCAAGCTATCTCATTATGTATATGCAAATATTCCAAAATCTGAAATCTGAAACACTTCTGGTCCTAAGCATTTTGGATAAGGAACACTCTACCTGTATCTCAATGATGTCTTTTCTCAGGGCAGATAATTCCCGAATCACAAGACTCAAGCCCGCCCCATGGAGGATGTCCTAATTATCCTAAAAACAGGACTGAGACTACCCTTCCTTCTGCCATAATGAGTTGAGCTGTGATACTGACTTTCTAGAAATTAGGCAGTTGCATTTTTAAAGATGACTGATGTGGACAAAAACGTTGAAGAGGGAGGAAGTCAATAGTTAGATTCCACAAAGGCCAAGTAGAATGTGATTTACATATTGATGAAGGTTATTATCTTCTTTGGGAAGATTTCCTTGAAATAATATGATTGTATAACTCCAATATTTGCCCAACTCTAAGGATAAACAATAATAATAATAAATAATAACTGACCCAAATCCTATAAGTGAATTAATCACTGTTCTTTGGCTTGAACACTAACTGGTGCTAGTGACAATTTCTAGCACACACACACAATTTTTTTAGAGATTGTTTTCTTATGGGCTCAATTAGTCAAGTTATTTTGTTGTATTATTTTATAGAACTATGACAACCAAGAGCAAGGTTATCCTCACTGGTCTTCCCTGTACCTCATCATGTACGATATAGGAATATCATACGTGTTTTCTGTTTCCTTTGGCCAAGGCATAGACACTGAGGAGAATATATTTGTTTTACATTATTTTCTGAACAAACGATAAATCACTGCTACAGACTGAATGTTTATATCCCCCCCAAATTCATAGGTTAAAACCTAATCTCCAATGTGAGAATATTAAGAAGTGGGGCCTTTGGGAGGTGATTAGGTCATGAGGGTTCTTCCTGGGGTCAGCGCCCTTACAAAAGAGACCCTAGACAGCTCCCTCTCCCTCCTTCTGCCAAATGAGGACACAGGGAGAAGACACCCAGGAGGTCAGCCCTCACCAGACGTGGAATCTGCTGGTCCTTTAATCATGGGCCTTCCTCCAACCTCCAGAACTTCCAGAAATGAATGACTGTGGTTTATAAACCACCCAGGCAATGGTATCCTTATAGCAGCCTCAACAGACTAAGATAATCACTGACTTGTAAGTATCCATCTTAGATCTCATAGAACCACAGGAATTTTTAGCTGGAAAGGACCTTTGCCAAAGATCACTAGGTCCAATATCCTTCTTTTTGGAAGGAGGTTTACTCAGGCACCAAAGTTTGCCACAACTAGGATTCATAACCCTTGCAAGGAAGGTACGAATTCTGGAGTTTCCCCCCAACCCCAAAATATAAGCCCACTTGGTATGTATAATAGAGATATGACTTCTCCCCAAAATTCACCTCATTTTAGAAGGCAATGTAAATCATTTTATAAAGCAAATACATACAAATAATCTTGTACTTTGTTTTAAAAGTTATTTTGTTTTTGTTTTCTTTTGAGACGGAGTCACGCTGTGTCACCTAGGCTGGAGTGCAGTGGTGCGATCTCAACTCACTGCAACCTCCGCCTCTGGGGTTCAAGCGATTCTCCTGCTTCAGCCTCCTGAGTAGCTGGGATTATAGGCATGTGCCACCATGCCTGGCTAATCTTTGTATTTTTAGTAGACATGGGGTTTCACCATGTTGGCCAGGCTGGTCTTGAACTCCTGACCTCGTGATCCGCCCACCTCAGCCTCCCAAAGTGTTGGGATTACAGGCGTGAGCCATCGTGGCTGGCCTTTAAAAGTATTTTACAGCCTAGGCAACATAGTGAGACCCCATCCCTTCAAAAACAAAAACAAAAAAAATTAGCCTGGTGTGGCAACGCATACCTGTAGTCCTAGCTACTTGGGAGGCTGAGATGGAAGGATCATTTGAGCCCAGGAGTTCAAAGTTGCAGTGAGCTGTGATGCTACCACTGCACTTCAGCCTGGGCTATAGAGTGAGACCCTGTCTCAAAACAACAACAAAAAACATATTTTTAAATACCTTTACTGTTTAAGGCAAAATAATACATATGTACATTCATTCATTCATTCATTCCACAAATTTGACAAATGACCAAGCTTTGCCAGCCTCTGCTGAACACTGTGTTGAACAAAAGAGACCCAGTTCCTGCCCTCATAGAACTTGCACATGAGTGAGCTTAGTAAGCAAACAAATAAATATGTAATATATAAGTTATCACGTATGAAATATAAAAATTGCAAGGGGCTCTGAGAATGGCTGGTGGAGGGCATCGGTGGAGATGTCAAGGGAGGTTGCTCTGAGGAAGTGACAGGTTGAAGCCTCAGGGATAGGCAGAAGCTACCTGGGTGAAATGTAGGGTAACAGCATTCCCTCCTCAAGACACTAAGGACAGAAGCAGCCTTCAGTTTCAAGCAAGCGTGGCTGAAGAGCAGCTGCTGGAGGGAGGAGAGGCGCAAGGCATGACAGCCTAGAAGACCATGTTAAGGATCCTTGTCTCTGAAAAAGTGAATTTTTGACAACACAAGCAGTTCAAAGAAGAAAAAAAACTTGCCCATAGTATTGTCTTTCATAAACAGCCACTGTTAAAATGTTGGTGAGCAATATACCCTTTTTTCCCTCTTTTCAAAGTACTTTTTACATCTGGAATTGAAATATTTATATTTTTCTATTAATACTTATAATCTGTCTTTCCCTACTAGATGTAAGCTCCATGAACACAAAGTACCTTGCCTGTCTTGTTTCTTCTGCTTAATATTTGATGGCTGAATAAAGATTGCAAATCTCTCTCTTATATACACACAAGCATGTACTTATTTAGACAAATGGAACAACAGATAGATAGATGGATAGATAGATACTTTTACACAAATAGTGAATAAGTACTCACATCTAGCAAAAGACAATATGCATATTTAAATATTTATTGATTTTGTTAATATTTACTGGCATGCATATTAATATTTATATTAATATTTATTTAACAGAAACATTAAT
>NW_016813109.1:508848-517639 GCF_001698545.2 Rhinopithecus bieti | reverse complement strand
TTTTATATTATATTAATATTTTAATTTATTTGATATGCATATTGACATTTATGTTAATATTTAAAATAATGAATTTTTTTTTTGAGACGGAGTTCCATTCTTTCGCCCAGGCTAGAGTGCAGTGGGGCAATCTCGACTCATCACAACTTCACCTTCCGATTTCAAGCAATTCTCCTGCCTCAGTCTCCCAAGTAGCTAGAATTACAGGTGCCCACCACCATGCCAGGCTAAGTTTTATATATTTAATAGAGATGGGGTTTCACCATGTTGGTCAGGCTGGTCTCGAACTCCTGACCTCATGATCCGCCCGCCTCGGCCTCCCAAAGTGCTGGGATTACAGGCATGAGCCACTGCACCTGGCCTACTATTTATTAATTTAAGTATACATTTTGTCTTTTGCTAAAGGTGAATACTTATTCAGTTAAGTATTAATACAACAATAAACCTTAATTATTAAACCTTAATATTATAAACCTTAATACAAACCTTAATCAATAGAGGTGAGTACTTTATGTATGTTTAAATATTTATTAATTTTCTTAGTATTTATTTATATTAATACATAAATATGTATTAATATTTAATGTTCACAATATCAATTTATTGTTTCTCTTATTAAGGAACAGTAATATTTCAATCAATATGTTAATTTATATGAACATTATTAATATTTATTAACATTTAAATTAACAAATTAATATTTATTGATATAACTATACATATTATCTTTTACTAAAGGTGAGTACTTATTCATTATGCTGCTTGTTTTCCTCATAAGGTTCTGCTCTCCATGGAGGAAGAGGAAACCAGGATGTGCAGCCAAGTCCCGTCCTGACCCCTCACTGGGATCTGCCTCTCTGCAGAACCCACGTGTGCCTCCTTCTCTTCACTGCATAACATGCCTTTGAGTGTCTGTACAGAATTTGCCTGACTTGCTCCCCATGGAGGGATATTTAATGGGTTTGTTGTTCCTCATTATAAATGAAACTGTGATGAGCAACCCCATGCATATGCATCTTTTCACACACTTATCATTTCGTAGAGTAAAATCCTAGAAGTAGGATTGTAGTGTCAAAACAAGCACATTTTATATTTTGATACATATAGCCAAACTGCCCTCTGGAAAGGCTGTACTCATTCACATTTGTAAACACAGTGTATGAGATAGACTTTCCCCTAAACCTTAATCAATACTGAGTTCAGTCAATCTTTTAAAACTGTCAAATGGGTGAAATGATAAGCCACCACCAATGATTGCTGGTCTTATTTGAACATGTTTATTTCTGAAGTTTGAATGTGTTTTAATGGATTTATTGAAGCATTGGCTGCCTAACTGCCTGCCCGCCTGCCTGCCTGCCTGCCTGCCTTCCTTCCTTCCTTCCTTCCTTCCTTCCTTCCTTCCTTCCCTCCTCCCTCCCTCCCTCCCTCCTTCCTTCCTTCCTTCTTTCCTTCCTCTCTCTTTCTTTCCTTCTGTCTTTCATAAAATGGAGCGTTTAAGTCTTTTGCCTTAAACAGCAGTACTCAATGTGTGGCCCCTGGGCCAGCAACATCAGCATCACCTGGGAACACCTTAGAAATGCAAATTCTATAGCCAGGCATTGTGGCGTGTGATTGTAGTCCTCGCTACTTGGGAGGGAGGCCGAGTTGGGAGGATCACTTGAGCCCAGGAGTTGGAGGCTGCAGTGAGCTACGATTGCACCGCTGTACTACAGCCCGTGCAACAGAGCAAGGCCCTGTCTCAAAAATAAATAAAGTAAATAAAATAGAAATGCACATTCTTGAGCTCCACCTCTACTGCATGAGAAACTTGGGGTGGGCCTGGCCATCTATGTTATAAGAAGGCCTCTAGGTGACGCCCATAAGCACTTATGTTTTCTTTCTCAGTCATGTTGTACACCCTCGCTCTCTTACACAGAAACCTGTCTCCAACATCCAAACTGGAGACAAAAAGCTTTTGATTAGCAGCAAGTTCAATTATTTCCTCCTCCAAATGGTACTTATGGACTGAACATCATTTGCTATTCCCTTTTGTCCACAATATCCTGAAACCCCTTAACAAACCTCAGAAGTGTATGGTGTCATGAGCGCCAAACTCACAGCCAAATCATAGCTGGAAGAGGGATTTTCTGTCCTTGTCTGCCTTCTGTCACCCCCCCATCTTCCATCCACAATCCACATTTTCTCTGAAACTCTAGGGGCCTGCGGCTTGGAGATCCTGGCTCCATCCCCCACTCCAACGCAGGGTTGGGCAAGTGACTCAGGCCTGACTAAAGAGCGTCTCCTACCCCTGTCTCTCCCCGTCTCTTTCCCAATACAGCACTTGGTTTAGCAAAGGGCACAAGATCCAAGCCCATCTAATTCATGTCTTCTGACAACCTCGCCAAACCTTTTCAATGAGCCAGCAAGGTGGGCATTTCCATCAGTCCCCGGCCTCTTGGTTCAATAATCCCCTTTATTTAAGATGCTGTGTAAGCCTCACGCTGACAACTGGTAGAGGCATTCCCTGGGCTGGTGGGTGCCAGGAATGGATATGTGAGATCGTGAGGCAACATTCCTCAGCCTGGTTCCGCGGCTCCTGGCCCATCTGTTTGGCAAAAAGCTGCTGAGAGATTCCCAGAATTCACTCTCCCTCCACAACACCATCAAGGGCCACATTTAAAGAGTTCCCCCGACTCTCAGGGATACAGAAGAGACTCCTGGTACTGGAGTCCTTTTTTTCTCCTGTAAGAAAGAAGCTGGCTTTTTTTTCTTCCCCAAATAAGATATTCAGAATCATTTTATCTCCAGCCAGCCACACTTTAATTAAAGTCAGTCATTCAAAGGCATCTATCGCGTGACTCTCAGCAAGAGCAGGGCACTCCAAGGGCACTGCTCCTCTCTGAATGTGACATACAAAGCAGGCGCGGTGCAGACCGCAGCCTGCGAGGAACTGATTCTTTCACAGATCTCAAGCCTCTGGTGATGAAAGTGGAAGAGCTCAACTAGGACCAAAAAAGGAGAGAACATGATTCAGCTCCCAAGAGGGTTTCCGAAAGTGCGAAGGGGGAGAGCGCGGCGGAGGGGGCCTGGAAGGGAAAACCCGAGGGTGGCGCTGGGACCGAAATCCACACTCCCCTCCAGATTGTTCAGAAGGCAGGAAATCTACCGCCCCTAGGGAGATGTCTGCATGCTGCTAAACAATGCCGCATCAAAACCCCTCTCTGCTTCATAAAGGGCGTGAGAAATCGTGGACTTGACACTGTCAGCTAGAGTGACACCACAGGGCCTGAAGAGGGCTCTTAGCTCAGCAGGGAAGCCACGGGCTCCTGACCTCTGTGGCCAAACCTGCGCTGCTGTGTGAGGAAGGATCCGGGAGAGCCAGAGCCGGCAGCACAGGGAGAATTCGTGTTCACACTCACACACACGCCACGCCACACAGGGTCTCATGTATACACACATACCACTCGCATGCACAGTCACACATGCACCTCCCCAGCAGCCTCACACATCACACACCCCCATCCATACCCAGTCTCACACACACACAGTCACACATACCACACAATCACACACACCACACACCGTCACCCATACCCAGTCTCACACACACACACTACATAGTCACACGCACCACACCCCGACCCATACAACCTCACATACATACACGCACCACACACAGTTACACACACCACACCCCAACCCATACACAGTCTCACATACATACACACACACCACATACAGTTACCACCCCCAACCCATACAGTCTCACATACACACACACACAACACACACAGCCACACACCACTCACCCTCACCCATACCCAGTCTCACACACACACACAGCAGTCACACACACACCACACACCACCTAATACAGTCTCATACACATTAACATACACACACCACACACATAATCAACATACCCACACCACCCCCACCCATGCAGTATCACATACACCACACACCTAGTTACAGCGCGCATACTCACACACCACCCCCCACCATACAAGTTGCTTATCATACACAATACACACTACACATGTTAGTCACACATACCACACCCCCCCAACCCACATACACAGTCTCATACACATACACACACCACACAGGCACACACACCACACACCTCCCCATCCACTCCTCGACACAGTTCCATACACCACACCACACCATACACCTATTCACACATATACCACCACATCAATCCCCCATCCCCATAACAGTCTCTCACACACACTGCCACCACACATCACCACACACTTCCCCCACAACTGCGCAGTCCACACGACATACCATATACCTCCACTCCCTCCACAGTCTCATATACACACACCACAGTCTCACAACACACCCACACATATCACACACCCCACTCCCACCATAGTCATGATGTACACCATATACACCCCACGACACATAGTCACACACACCACACACAGTCACACCACACACCACCCGCTGACATTCTGTTAGTCTAATATTCCACAAGTCTCTCTCACCTATCTACCTGTGTGTACACATCTCCCAATCCTCACTATCACACCACACATCCCCACCCACACACTGAGTCTCCTGTATACATACAACCACACACACCACATCTCCCCCGCACTCTCATATAAGCCCACAGTCACACAGACACCTCCCACACACAGTTTCAAATATATATGGTGACACACACATATTGCACATATACCCCTCAAAGTCTGTGTCTGACACACACACACACTCAAGCACTTCAGTCCTAACACACGGCTTCTTGCTCAGCCCCTGGACCATTCATCCAGGGGTATGGAATCAGTCAAACAAGCACACAATTATCAAGGATGGAGGAGGACAAAATTGAACTTTTGACACTCCCGTTCCTTCTGCTGTGCAGCTTCACCAGCCAGGAGCCGCAGCAGCCACCAGAGGGCACCAGAACGTTCCGACACACCGCCCATCAACACATTTGTATGTGAAGAGAATTTCTTCAACATTTGAATTTCTATAAATACAAAAAGTCACAATGAGTCCCCTCTGCATCCAATGCAGGGTGTTTATACTGCAGTTTAACCAGCGGATACAAATGAACAAGCACTGAACGACTGCAGAAGGGAGACTCCCAACTTCTCAGAAGCTACAGAAAGTTATCTGTGAATCACAGGATTTGAAGACACACCCCTGAGAGGCAGGATCCCGGCCAGAAGAAGGAATGAGGCGTCAAAAGGTCAATTTTGTCTCCCTTCCCTTCCCTTCCTTTCCCTCCCCTCCCCTCCCCTCCAAGACAGGATCTCGCTCTGTCACCCAGGCTGGAGTGCAGTGGCACAATCTCAGCTCACTGCAGCCTCGAGTTCCTGGGCTCAAGAGATCCTCCCGCCTCAGCCTCCCAAGTAGCTGGGACCACAGGTGCCGACAACACACCTGACTAATTTTTTAAACAAATTACTTGTACAGATAGAGTCTTGCTATGTTGCCCAGACTGGTCCCAAACTCTTGGGCTCAAGTGGTCCTCCCACCTCAGCCTCCCAAAGTGCTGGGATTACAGGCGTGAGCCACCGTGCCCGGCCCCTAATCTATTTTCTTTTCTCTTACGTGTACTACAAATCAGTATCTGAATGGCCCTGTCAAAAACTAAGCCAAAAACTTAGTGGATGGTGGCTGGCGCCCCCTGGTGGGAGAACAGAGCCCTCCACCTGGCAAGAAGCAGGAAGGAGATGGAAAAGAGGTGAAAGCAGCCCACTCTAGACTCTACTCTCTCTGTCTCTCTTCTTTCCCCCTTATTGCCAGGTATTCCTGAAATCTGCGCACATCTCTTGGTTCTAGTTTTGTCCTGAAGAGAACCTCCCATTCTCTGCTTTGGGTATCAACTGTGAAGGGCCCAGGTTATAAGGACTTGACCTGTGCTCCCAAGTGCTGTTCCTATGGCCCATGGGGCACTTATTAGGAATCACGACTTCACACACATCTGCCCGGAAATGCCACTGCCTGAATATCATTCAGTCATCAAGGGGTTCGACGGTCTTCTGAGGCCAATGGATACACAGGTGTGAAAAGGCAAAGGAAGTATCAATCATCTTCCTACCTTCATATCTTGCCCAAGCTTTCCTAGTTTTGTTTTCTCAAACCCCTATTTAAGAAAAATTTTGATGTAGCCATAGAAACATAACATTTTGCCGTTGTTAGGAAAGCAAGACTCATAGACAAAAATACTTCAGCAAAGAAACCCAGGAGAGGTCTTCTTTCGGTTCTGTGTAAAAGCAATACAGGATTTCTCTATAGCTATTTAGCTATAGAATGAGCTGGACAATGTTTTCTCAAACATTTACTTCCCTGAAACTATCTTATCAGTAGGAAATAGCCATAAAAACTCCTTTTCTAGTAGATAAACAAAAGCCTCTACTGGTTAATGAGTTGTCTGGGTGGCAGAAACACTCTGGAATTGACTGGTAATTTGTGTTCTCTGGTTCAGCCAGGTTCATCAGGACTGAAACCTAGCTCTGTGGCCTTAGTTTCTCAACTTTTCTAGGCCTCAGTTTCTTCATCTGTAAAATGCAGATAATAATGTCTATTTCATGGGATCCATGACAGGATTAAATGGGATAATGGATAGGTTTCAGGGTCTCTGACAGTCCTCATTTCACATATTGTGTATATGTGTATTTTCACAGGGAAAGATCCCTAAGTTTGATCATATTATCAAGGGATCTCTGAACAGTTTTCAGAACGATTGCTGTACAGCAAAGCATCTTTGTAAGGTTTCTGGGAGCTCCCATCTTTACCAGTGACATTCCATGCCGTCAAGTTTTTATGAGAACATGCAGAGTATAAGACAGATAAACAGGATAGGTTTTCTCAGAAATGGAACTACTCTACCTTCCAAAAATAGACAGGACTCTAAAGTTTCTATGTAACATTCCCAAATTTAAGGAGGCTAAATATAATGTATTTTGCCTAGAAGTGTTATTAATATCATATGTAGCAGACATATAGGATTGATAAAGATAAAACTGTACTATTGTGCAATTGTACAAACAATGAAAAAATTACATCCAAAGTCTCTGTTACAGTAAGCCTTCTGGGCATGAAGCAATGTCAAAGTCAGGGATCCTTGTAGATAGTCACTCTTCAAGGATACCAAGTCTCCACAAATAAAAGTAAAGGAGCTGGAAGATAAAGGAAGAGCAGAGAACAGTGGTACATCATTTGCCATTCCTTATATTAAATCTGCTGTGCTTTATGTCCTATTATTATAAAAAATAAACTCTAAAGACTGTCCCTGAAAAATGTATGCCTGACAAAGCATACTGATGACCGACAGCATTTGAAGGTGCCACCATTTCAGCAGAGGAAGCTAAAATGCTTAAAATGCAACCTTAAGATGGACTGAAAATTGATGTAAAAAAAAAATCTATGAGAAAAGCTCAATTATAGATGTCCTATTTTTTTCCAGCTTCACACATCCCCCTCCATTCACAAGGTCATTTCCTCTTGTTTGACTTTTCAGCATATGTCCTGTCTGCAGTATTACAAACAAATGTTCAGATTTCATACATCTAGAAATGCTTTCTTCTGCTCATGTAAATTCCCACATACATAATAATGTTCACAGTGCCTAAACATAAGAAGGTATTCAATTAATACTTGTTGAATGAAAGAGAGTGAATAGAAAAAGATTAACATTAGTTCAATGAATGGGAATAAAAAGACAAAAACCATCAAGGGAAAGCTGAAAACCAAATATCTTCCTGACTAATAAAGGGGCAGTGTTAGCCTTGTGGATATTCATGTGTGGACAACAATCTCCTTCTTTAGAATCAGAAAAAACTACTTGTCATTCAAGCAAAGAGAAGAGATCCAGCACTTATCTGACTTCTGGATGAGACTCAAGGCTTTCTTGGGAGAAAAAAGCAAGATAAAGATTATTTTCCATAATATAATTAGCACACAGGTTGGAGGGGAGGGACAGGTATGTAACTTCATATCAAGTTCCAATGATCTGAGGATTTTCTCACAATCAAATGCCCAATACGTGTGTGCTTGGAGAAGGAGGAAACTCTTGTTGGCCTAGACAAAGAGGAGGTTTAATGAGGCAGAAATAAAATTACACATTATAAAAAAAAGAAAAAGAAAAACCATCAAGAGTTAGAAAGAGAGGTTATGATACATAATTTTTTTTTTTTTTTTTTGAGACGGAATTTCACTTTGTCACCCAGGCTGGAGTATAGTGGTGTGATCTCGGCTCACTGCAACCTCCATCCCCTCAGTTCAAGCGATTATCCTGCCTCAGCCTCCTGAGTAGCTGGAATTATAGGCTTCTGCCACTATGCCCAGATAATTTTTGTATGTTTAGTAGAGACATGGTTTCACCATGTTGGCCAGGCTGGTCTCAAACTCCCGACCTCAGGTGATCCACCCACCTTGGTCTCCCAAAGTGCTAGGATTACAGGCATGAGCCACCATGCCTGGCCTGATACTGAATTTTTTAAATGGTATTTCAAAGTTGTTGGCCAGGCTGGTCTCAAACCCCTGACCTCAGGTGATCTGCCCGCCTTGGCCTCCCAAAGTGCTAGGATTACAGGTGTGAGCCACTGCACCCGACTGAGACCTTCGCATTTTCCTAGCACATGGTAAGTGCTCAATAAATGCTAGCTGGACTCATCATATAAAGATAAAGAACTCTTACAAATAAATATGGAAAAATTAATATCTCAGTCAATAACAGGCAGGGAGAAATAACAAGAAATTAAGGAATTCAAAATGGCTAATAAACATAACCTTCCCTTACTAATGAATTAAAAAATTAAAACAAGATTGCAATTTTTTTTTTTTT
>NW_016813109.1:470172-507960 GCF_001698545.2 Rhinopithecus bieti | reverse complement strand
GTGCAGTGGCGCGATCTCGGCTCACTGCAAGCTCCGCCTCCCGGGTTTACGCCATTCTCCTGCCTCAGCCTCCCGAGTAGCTGGGACTACAGGAGCCCGCCATCTCGCCCGGCTAGTTTTTTGTATTTTTTAGTAGAGACGGGGTTTCACCGTGTAGACCAGGATGGTCTCGATCTCCTGACCTCGTGATCCACCCGTCTCGGCCTCCCAACGTGCTGGGATTACAGGCTTGAGCCACCGCGCCCGGCCCATAACTCCATTTTTAAAAAATATACTTAGTGGACAAAGAGAGACTATAAAAAATGTCCCAGCATGTTAACAATTATCTCCGGATGATGAGATTATGGGTGGTTTATTTTCTTTACAATTGTGATATTGTAAATAATGTATTTGGTTTCTGACTCCACTTCCTGGCATGCAACTCCTAAAATCCTTAGATCTCCAAAGTGATGTCTTGTTTATGCTAAAACAAAATGAGGCCAGGCATGGTGGCTCACACCTGTAATCTTAGCACTCTGGGAGGCTGAGGGGGGAGAATTATTTGTGGCCAGGAGTTTGAGACCATATCCTGGGCAATATAGTGAGAGCCCCATTTCCACAAATTTTTTTTTTTAAAAACAAACAGCTAGGGATGTTGGTGTGCACCTGTGGTCCAGCTACTCAAGAGGCTAAGGTGGGAGGATTGTTTCAGTCCAGGAGACAGGGTTTCACCATGTTGGCCAGGCTGGTCTTGAACTCAGGTGATTCACCCTCCTCGACCTCCCAAAGTGCTGGGATCACAGGCATGAGCCACTGCACCTGGCCCAGAGCATCCTTTTCAATGGTGGGCATTATCATTTTAAATCAACTTGGTAAAAAAAAAAAAATTGCAATCTTGTTTTAATTTTTTAATTCATTAGTAAGGGAAGGTTATGTTTATTAGCCATTTTGAATTCCTTAATTTCCAGTGTGCTATGTTTGTGCCACTGTACACCAGCCTGGGTGACAGAGCGAGACTCTTGTCTAAAAACAACAACAACAACAGCAAAAACAAATGAGATACCACTTCGCACCCATTGGGATGCCTATTTAAAAACAGCAACAGAAAATAACAAGTGTTAGAATGTGGAAAAATTAGAGCCCTCATGCATTTGTTGGTGGGAATGACAAATGGTGTAGCCACTATGGAAGACAGTTTTGTGGTGCCTCAAAAAGTAATGTGGGTTATCACATGATCCAGCAATCCAACTCCTAGGTATATACTCCAAAGAGCTGAAAGCAGGGACTCACAGATGCTTGTATCCAGTGCTCAAAGCAGAATTGTTCACAAGAGCCAAAAGGTAGGGCCAGGTGTAGTGGCTCATGCCTGTAATCCCAGCACTTTGGGAGGCCAAGGCAGGTGGATCACCTGAGGTCAGGAGTTTGAGATCAGCCTGGCCAACATGGTGAAACTTTGTCTCTACTAAGAATACAAAATTTAGCTGGGCCTGGTGACGCATGTCTGTAATCTCAGCTACTAGGGAGGCTGAGGTAGAAGAATCACTTGAATTTGGGGGGTGGAGGTTGCAGTGAGCCAAGATCACGCCACTGTACTCCAGCCTCAGTGACAGAGTGAGACTCTGTCTCAAAAAAAAAAACAAAAAACAAAAAACAAAAAAGTCAAAAGGTGGAGACAACTCAAATGTTCACTCACAGATGAATGAATCAACAGAACGTGGTATATATACACAATGGAATATCATTCAGCCATAAAGAAATTCCGATGCATGCTACAACATGGACACACCTTGGGGACATTATGCTAAGGGAAATAAACCAGTCACAAAAAGGCAAATACTGTACACTTCCACTTACATGAGGTACTTACTGTAGTCAAATGTGTAGAGACAGAAAATAGGATGGTGGATGCCGGGGGCTGGGGGAAGGAGGAGTGAGAAGTTATTGTTTAATGGGTACAGAATTTCTGTTTGGGATGCTGAAAAAGTTCTGGAAATGGGTAGTGGTGATGGTTGTCCAGTGTACTTAATGCCACTGAATTGTATACTTAAAAGTGGCTAAAATGGTGAATTTTATGTTATGTATCTTTCACCACAATAAAAAACAACAACCAAAAAGCACCCACAGTAGCCAGAGTGAGCTTCCTCAGAAGGAGGCCCTCCATGTGCCATGACCAGGTGGACGGCACCAGTGCATTTCCAGACCTTGGATTAGCAAATTCATGCACCCTATAGCCCACCCTGGCTATCAACCAACTTAGACTACAAATAATCCACTTCCTTATCTCAGAACATCAGCAGTTGTCCTCTTTTTTTTTTTTTCGTTTCTCTTCTTGATTTTTATTTTGTTTTATTTTTTTAAGATGGAGTCTCACTCCATCGCCCAGGCTACAGTGCAGTGGCGCAATCTTGGCTCACTGCAACCTCCACCTCCCGGGTTCAAGCAATTCTCATGTCTCAGACTCCCAAGTAGCTGGGACTACAGGCGCACCACCACGCCCAACTAATTTTTGTATTTTCAGTAGAGACAGGGTTTTACCATATTGGTCAGGCTGGTCTCGAACTCCTGACTTAAGAAATCCACCGGCCTCAGCCTCCCAAAGTGTTGGGGTTATAGGCATGAGACACCACGCCCAGGTTCTTCTTGATTTTTAATACTTGAACCACGTACCAGCTGAGAGAGACTGTGGCGGGGGGTAGCGGCGGCGGGGGGGGCCAGTTATACACTACAACTAAAAGACAGAAGAAATTGTGGAGCAAAACTATACCTGAATTCCCTCAGAGTTGCACTCTTGATAGAGTATCTATCTTACTTTTTAATGGCTTGCAGAGAGGAATTTTTCTTCCCATTATTAACTCTTTCCTATTTCAACTACCCTCATAGTCTAGAAGTTGCAATATCTAAATTCAGTAGATGCAAATAATTCCCTTGTCATGCAATTCAAACCATTTCCTTCGGGATTGGCTTCACAGGAGATGGAGCCAGCCAACATCTCCTAAAAATTATATATTTCCACATGTCTTGGGTCCCTTCTCCAAGTTAAATACTACAATTCTTTTACCTTTTCATCACAGGGCGGTTGCTCTGGGTCTTCTCCACAAACTTGCTCTAAATCTCTCTCTTAATTATATACTAAGACATTTTCACATGGACATTTAAAAAACTTCTATAGCAAATGGGAACTGACATGCTTTTAATGACAACGAACATTTTATGTTGAGAAGGTGGTAGACAATATTATAAATCTGAAAGCAATGAATTTACAAATGTTATTCTCTAAGTTTAGTTATTTTAAGTCATATTTTCTTGTGTCTAAAACCTCCAAGCCAGCACCTCCCGCTTAGTGTCAGGGACATGTGTCCCACAGTGACGTGCTCATTAAAAGGCACTTCAGCCTAGCTGTTGCTGACTTTGCAGTTCGCTAGAATATCACATAGCCTGCACCTAATTTACTTGATCAGAAATTCAGACGGCAAAATCACTGAAGATGTCAGAAACTCCTCCTGACTTTGCTACTGACCTTTTCATTATGCTAAATTCCAAACGCAAACGATTGGTCTGGAAACTTAACTAGTAAGAATTGACAACAGGTGTAGATCTTACATTCCAGGCAGAGAAGGTAAACAACAAACGCCAGATGAGTTAGTTACATGCCATATTCCCCAATGAATCACAGGTTCTGCTTTGTCTCATCCTTCAAATCTCTCCACAAATTCCCCACTCCCCACTACTCATAGAAAACCTACCTTGGCCACATCGCCAAAAGATAAACAACTAAGGAATGAGTGATTTCAAACATTTCATCAAACTATCATATTCCCAAATGCATTTCCATCCTCTTGGTAGTACAACTTTCTGGAAAATGAAAGTGAAAAATGAGGAAAAATTAACTCAAAAAAGTTATTGCCTTGCTTTTCTCACAGGCTTTGTAGAATTGGCACACAAATCAAACTTCCCTGCAGAAGAGACCCTGCCTTACTCATGAATATACCTTCCAAAGAGCCCAGCATAGCTTCTAGTTCATGGGTACATATATGTGCAAATGTGTTCATAACTATGTATTGCACACTCACTAAGTGCTGGCCATTGTGTTACTAATATACACCACTTCAAAAACTAGGTCTGAGGCCGGGCGCAGTGGCTCACGCCTATAATCCCAGCACTTTGGGAGGGTGAGGGGGGTGGATCATTTGACGTCAGGAGTTTGAGACCAGCCTGGCCAACATGGCAAAATCCCATCTCTACTAAAAATAAAAACTAGCTAGGCATGGTGGCATTCGCCTGTAATCCCAGCTACCCAGGAGGCTGAGGCAGGAGACTCACTTGAACCTGGAGGTTGCAGTGAGCCGAGATCGTGCCACTGCACTCCAGCCTGGGTGACAGAGTGAGACTCCATCTCAAAAAAAAAAAAAGGTCTCATTATTATTGCCATTTTTCAGGCGTAGAAATTTGCCTAACTGAGGAGTTCAATAACTGTATTTCCAATGTTTCCTAAACTAACCTCCTAAGTGATCTAGCTGGGGTTACAACCCAGGTCTGCCTGACTCCACAATTTCTGCTCTTAATCACCTTTCTTTGTGGCCTCCTTGAATAAATGAAGTGAAATTTCCACTAGCTTTTACCAAAGCTGGCTCATTGGCTTCTTGGGTTTGGAGAAGGTTAGCAGCTATGCTTCTCAATAATAATGAATTGTATCTTAAAATCAGACATTTCTTTTCATGTACATATATGCTTGTTTATATTTCACAATAGAGTCCTTGTAAAAGAGATTTAATCTAGTTACTTTTAGTACCTGATTAGATTATTCTGAAATACAAATTGTGAACATTCTGAAACATAGTTTCTCCCTCAAAAGACAAATGCCAGCATTGATGTATTATTCATGTGACTTTTATGTATTTTTTTAAAAAAAGAACAATAGATTTTGAAAAGGCTACAGCCTGAGTAGGAGAACTTCCTTGAGGTCAGCGTTATCCACGACAGCCATATGTTCGGCAGGAAGTCTGTAGCCGGGTAACATTAACAATGAACCTCCTACTTTCTTGTATCTTGGAGAGACTTGTCGCTTGTACATCTGAACAAGGCAGAACTTGGATAAAAAGCATCCTTTTTGCTTTTCATGTATATTACAGGTTGGAATCTTGCATTTCTAGAGTCTTTCACCTGGGCATGCCAAATGATTTGTGAGGCTGCCTCATTGAGCAGAATCTACACATGCAGATGAGGCCAGTAATCCCAGTACTGATTGCATGTGTTTATTTGCTTCATGTATTCACTTGAGTAGGGAAGGGCTGTATTCCTAGGCAAAGACCAAGGATGGGCTTTCATTCTGATTGTTTTTAGGGAAGCTCTGCAAAATATTCAAGGTGCATGCAGAGCCTCAATGAAGAGAGAGATCCTTTATACATGTTTACATTATACAGTTAAAACAAGTAGGCTGCCAAGCCATTGGATAATTTAACAACTGATAACACCCTAACAACTGAACCTTACCTCGCATCTTGAGTTTATTTCTTCAGCATACCATCAGTAAATGACTCCATTATTTACTTTCAAGTTACACAGTAAACTTGGCCACACATTTACAAAAAATAGTCAACTTTCATCCTCAGCTAAAAGAGTATATTGCTCAGAGATAAACTATAACTTATTATTCATATATACATGATTTTATGTCAACCTCAGAATAGCCTGTGAAGTAGATATTGTTATCATTCCTGTTTCACACATAAGGAAACAGACACAGAGCGGTTAAGGAATAGATAAAAGATCTCCAGCATTAAGGAGCAGCACCTAGAAATTAAACCCACGGCTCTTTGCCTCCCAGACTCTTAACTTCTTCTCAGTGTTATATTGCCTCTCACATTTGTTTTTTGAAAGTTAAATTGGCTTTGGCAATTTTGTCTTATTAGCTACTAAGCATTGTTATTGCAGATTTCCTCACTATTCAAACAAAATTGAAGGAAAAAGGAGGGTGTGCTCTGCCAGTTGAAACAAGTTTTGATTGTTTCCTAGGATAGTTCCAACTCTTGGGTGGGAGGCGGCTGCAGCATGAGCTCTAGGGTCCACCACTTTTTTTTTTTTTTTTTTTTTTTTTTATTGAGACGGAGTCTCGCTCTGTCGCCCAGGCTGGAGTGCAGTGGCCGGATCTCAGCTCACTGCAAGCTCTCTCTCCCAGGTTCACGCTATTCTCCTGCCTCAGCCTCCGGAGTAGCTGGGACTACAGGCGCCCACCACCTCGCCCGGCTAGTTTTTTTGTATTTTTTAGTAGAGACGAGGTTTCACCGTGTTAGCCAGGATGGTCTCAATCTCCTGACCTCGTGATCCGCCCGTCTCGGCCTCCCAAAGTGCTGGGATTACAGGCTTGAGTCACCGCGCCCGGCCAAGGGTCCACCACTTTCTAGCTGTGTGACCTTGGAGAGGTTAAACACTTGATCTTTCTGTGTTTCAGTTCCCTCACCAGTAAAATGAAGATAGTAACAAGAACAATAATAGCTCAGTCCTCTTAGGGGTTAAATAACATGTGGGGCATTTAGAAGTGTTTTGCACATATCACGTGCTCAGTAAATCTCAGCTACTTTTTTTTTTTTTTTTTTTTTTTTGAGATGGAGTCTCCCTCTGCCGCCCAGGCTGGAGTGCAATGGTGTGATCTTGGCTCACCACAACCTCCACCTTCTGGGTTCAAGCGATTCTCCTGCCTCAGCCTCCCAAGTAGCTGGGACTACAGGCTCATGCCTCCAGGCTAGGCTAATTTTTGTATTTTTAGTAGAGACGGGGGTTTCACCATGTTGGTCAAGCTGGTCTCGAACTGGTGACCTCAGGGGATCCGCCCCCCTAGCCTCCCAAAGTGCTGGGATTACAGGCGTGAGCCAACCACGCCCGGCCTCAGCTATTCTTATTAATAAGCTGCCTGAAGTAAGTTTAGATTTGTGAACATTGGTAACATTAGGAGCCACAATTAGCACTTGGATATTCCGAAAGCTACTTTGCCTTGAAAAGATGATTCAAAAGCCCTCCAACAGTCCAGACTGCTTTTGTGATGGTTAAGCGTATCTTTCTCAAACAAAATAGCTTCGACATTGGCTGAATTAAAATAAAAAGTATGGATTCCCTGACACTGCTGCAATTCCAAAACACGCATGCATTTCAAAAAATAAATAAACATTTAAAGACTATTTGGTTTCCAAATAAATTGTTATCCCCTCTCTGTCAATAAGCATTGACCATCTTTCAAACCGTGGAACTTGCTCCTAATCACGTTCTCTAAAACTTTCCCTTCACAGCTTTCATTACAGTACTTGGTGTCCCCAATTGTTGCTGTTCCAGAACAAAAGCCTAATTGCTGCTGCTACAATACTGCCCTTTTTTTCTGAGATCATCATGAAGCCCTTGGAGCAAACAAGAGAGGGAGTTCTTGCAAGCAGCAAGCACTGCGTCAAAATTCCTGGACCCTGAGGGCCAACGCCAGCTGCGTTTTGAGACTTGAGTGCCTCTCTCATAGTTTCACCTCCCTGCAAATAACTCTGTCTTGTGAATGTTTCAGAGCTCTTTAGGACACGTGCGTTTTCTGCTTGGACGAGGCCGGGGTCCCCTTGTCTCGCCGGTGCAGCGTGGATTGGGACAGGACTACGGTCACGCCCGGACGCGATCAGGTCGCGGTGGGGCAGGACGCTCCCAGCCGGACGCCCCCGGGGCCCTGCTGACCAAACCCGGAGCGCCTGTGCCCCGCTGCCGCCAGCGGGAACCCCACCTTCCCAGCCTTTCTGGGACGGACCCTGCGCGCTCCATCCCTGGCTGGCACGCAAACCCCCAAAGGCGGCCCCTGGAGTGGGCTCTGGGACTCACGCGGTCTCCGTGGGTCTCGGGTGCCTCTCCCCGGCGGGTTCTCGGCCCCTCGGGGTCTGAGAGTGGGAGCCTCCCATGGCGCGGAACTTGGCGCCCGGGCTGCACCCGCCTGGGCTGGGCGGCGGGCGGCTGTGCCCAGACCCTGGGCGGGGAGGCGGTGGGGCGGGAGGAAGGGTGGGGCGAGGGAGGGCGGGGTGGGGCGCTGGGCTGTAGGGTCCCCGCCGCTGGTAAAGCGGGGAAGGAGGTGGCTTCAGAAGCCGCCAACTTCTCCGCGGATTGCAGGGCCCCGCGGGTGCGGACGCCTGGAGATGCGGAGCGCCTGGGGCGCGCAGTGCTGCGGAGAGCCCGTGTAGTGGCGCCTCCTCGTCCGGCAAGGGAGCCCCTAGCAGCAGGTGGAGGGCGCGAGGCCTGCGGGCGCCCCCGGGACCCCGCGATCCGCAGACGTCGCCCTCTCCGCCCGCTGGGTCCAGGGCTGGAAGGGAAGCGGCGGGAAGAGGCCCCGGGAGCTGCTGTTCAGAGAAGCGGCAGGAGGGGGCGGTGTGTGCCGGGGTCGGGGGACCCAGGCGGCCCTGCAAAGGGCGTGGCCTTTACCCCAAACCGCTTCTGCCTCCTGGGACGGGAGGGAGGCCTGGACTGCACTGCACAGAAAACTGGGTGCATCCTGGTTCTGCCTCCAACTAGCTGAGTAACTTGTAACAAGTTATTTCACCCTCTCTGAGGCTTGTTTTCTTTATCTGTAAAACAAGGGAGTATGTTCATCTTTAGCTTTTAGTGTCCCTTTAGGCGCTGATAAGCAAGCAATGAATTTTCCTCCAAACTCTGTAGTAAGGAACAAACAAACAAACAAACAAAAACCTATCCCTATCTCATCTGCACCTAGCAACTCCCTTTAGAGCATCTCTCATGCCCTTCCTCACCCATTCCTCCCTCCCACCCACCTCCTCTCCAACCACCTCTCCTTATTCTAGCGCTTTTTCCAGCAGACTGGAATCCTTCCCCAAACCTCCGTTCTATGACACCATCCTGCATCTTGATGTTACATCTTCTTTGTTACTGCCTGTCTCCCTCGCTAGAACGTAAGCTCCATGAAGACAGGGAATCTGTTTTGATTTCACTGTTCCTCAAACATGCTTGGCACAGTGGGCGCTCACAATTGTTGATGGATGCAGGCATCCTACACCCGTGTTATCACTGTCCTTCCCAGGGTTCCTATAGCACTTGTTAACTATGCTAACGAAGTATTTACCATCTTATTTTATAATTATCTCTTCATGGCCGGGCGCGCTGGCTCACGCCTGTAAGTAATCTCAGCACTTTGGGAAGCCTGGGGGTGGGGGAATAGATTCCCTGAGGTCAGGAGTTGGAGACCAGCCTGACTAACATTGGTGAAATCCCGTCTCTACTAAAAATACAAAAATTAGCCGTGGTGGCGTGCGCCTGTAATCCCAGCTACTTAGGAGGCTGAGGCAGGAGAATCGCTTGAACCTGGGAAGTGGAGGTTGCAGTGAGCCGAGATAGCGCCACTGCACTCCAGCCTGGGCAACAAGAGCAAAACTTCATCTCTAATATAATAATAATAATAATAATTATCTCTTCACTTGTCTATCTTTCACTGGAATATCTCTTTTTTTGTTGTTTTTTTTCTCGGTTTTTTTTTTTTTTTTACTTGTTTTCTGAAGAGGAGTCTCGCGCGTCTGGTCGCCCAGCGCTGGAGTGCAGTGCCTCGGCGTCCTTGGGGCTCCACTGCCCTGCTCTGCCTTCCGGGTCGTGCCTTCTCCCTGCCTCAGCCCTCCACAAGTGACGACTGGGACTGACTGCCACGCCGCCACGACGCCGGCTAATTTTTTTTTTTTTTTTTTTTTTTTTTTGTATTTTTTACGTAGTAGACGGAGTTTTCACCGGTGTTAGCCAGGGATGGTCCTCTGGTCTTCCATGAACCTTCCGTGATCCGCCCGCCTTCGACCGCACGCGTCCCAAAGTGCTGGGATTACAGGACAGCGTGAGCGAAGCCGGCGCCACGCGCCCGGCCTGAATATAAGGTTCTTTACCAGGCAGGAACGAGTCTTTTCGCCTGTTGTTGTTTGTGAAAGACCCGTGTCTTCTTTCTGTTGCCCAGGCTGGAGTGCAGTGGGTCCGATCATAGTTCATGGAGCTTGAACTCCTCGGTCGAAGCAGCCCTCCTGCCTTCCAGCCTTTTTTGTCAGCAACGTGGGACCACCAGTGGGAATGCCACTACCCAGCGCTAACTTTTTTTTTTTTTTTTTTTAGAGATCGAGTCTCTAGCTGTTGCCAGACTGGTCCCCTCAAACTCCTAGCTCTCAAGTTGATCTCCTGCTTTGGCCCTCCTGAAAGCACCTGGGATTACCAGGTGTCCGCGAGCCACTCAGGCCCAGTCAGGGATCCTCCTTTATCTCTGGTATTTAGCTTAGTGCCCAGCACAGTGCCTGGTTCATTAGTTTATATACATAGACTATTTGCTAACTGAATCGAATTGTCCCAGTGGTGAATGCACACAGAATTGGTGCTTCAACGATGTAACTTCATTCCTCTGAAGCTATAGGGAATAGGGAAACTAAGAGTATCATGCTGACCTACAGTTCTTAGTAATTCCACGAAAGAAGTCAGAAAAAGGTGCATATAGAGATCTTTACATTTACAAGACACGATCTCTTTTTCTTGTTTTTTTTTCTCTTTTTTTTTAGGGATGGAGTCTTGCTCGCTGTTGCCTGGCTGCGAGTCAGTGGCACCTATCTTGGGCTCACCACAACCTCCGCCTCGCCGGGTTCAGCCGATTCTAAACTGCCTCAGCTTCCGCAAGTAGCTGGGGCGACTACAGGCCAAATGCTCCATCATGCCCCGGCTATTTCTTCTTTATTTTAAGTAGACCACAGGGTTTCTATGTTTCCAAACTGTCTGCTCGACTCCTGACCCTTTGTGACTCTGCCTCGCCTGGGACTGCCCAAGTTGCTGGGATTCATAGCGGTGAAGCCACTGATGCCCTGCCAAGATCTCCTCTTTTATGTATCAGACGTTTGACTACTGTTTATAATTTATCTCTTAAGTATACTTAGCCAGAAGTTTCCCAGGGTCGCAGATTGTGTGACCATGGTAAGACTAGACAGTATATTTCGAAGTGGGGAAAATAGAAAATTAGTAATGGTATGAGTGCAGGCTTGGAATTGGAGATTTTTTCTTATGAAGAATTTCAAATGGCTAAAGAAAGTTGACCTCTGGCAGATATTTTCTTGTTTTTAGAGACGGGTCTTTGCTCTGTGCAGTGGGCATGATCATAGCTCGCTCAGCCCTTGGAACTCCCTGCAGGTAAATCTCTTTCTTTTAAGTTGCCAAAGTACCCCTCCCACAGTCCTGTTTGGAACACTAAATGGCAATGTGATTGAAGTGTATGGATAATGCAAAGCATACACCCTGTCAGAGGCTGGCAATTCCTTCAGAGGAACACTCCCCAGCTCCCGCTACCTAAGTACGAAAGTCCTTTTAATTCCTCAGTCGGTCATGTCAGGAAGAAGAGGGGAGGCAGAGAAAGAGGGGTGGAATGGGGAAGTTTTGCCTGGGTCTTGGGTAACAAGATGGGGGCCCTGGCTGGGGAGAATCTTATTACTATTAAGTTAGTGCCAGAAAGCAGCAGGTGGCCGCCACTAAAATGGTCTGAAAGTAAGGGGAAACAAAGGACCAGATGCAGTGGGCTTCACCCTGTAATCCCACTACTTTGGGAGGCTGAGACCGGGTGGCCAGCTTGGAGTTCAGAGGGAGTTTCCGAGGCCAGCTGGGGGGTCAATATGGCGAAACCCCCCCCTGTCCCTAAACTAAAAATTAAAAAAATTAACCCGAGCGTGTGGGTGGCATGCTGTAATTCCACTACTTGGGAAGCTGAGACAATGAAATTGGGCTTGAAACCGGGAGGGCAAGAAGGTTGTAGTGAACGGAGGTTTTTTGGGCCACCTGCAACTTCCAGCGCCTGGTGAGCAGACAAGACCCCTGCCGGCCACTAAAAAGAAAAAAACCACCAAAAAACCAAAAAACAAAAGAAGAGAGAGAGAGAGAGAGAGCAAAGAAAGAGAGGGAGAGAGAGAGGAAAGAAGGAAGAAAGAGAGAGAGAGAGAAAAGAAAGAAAGAAAAAAAAAAAGAAAAGAAAAGAAAAGAAAGAGGAAAGAGTGAAGCCTACACCCTCTTGTATTACAGAGAAATTGAGACAAGGGAAAAAGGAACTCTGTGAAATAATGTGAAAGATTTAACGTATGGGACCCAAAGGGCATCTCTGCAAAGATGCTTGTGTGTTGACTGGTTTTGCTTTATGTTGTTTACTGGGTTTGCTGCCCTAATTGGCATGGCAGCTGGGGCTTTGGGCCAGGCCGAGTGAACACAGTGAAGGGAAGTGTTGTCTTTGTGACTAAACTTATGAGGGCTTTTCAGGAAAAATGTCCAGGACAGACCAGAGATCCCCAGACACCTCTTACCCCACAACATATAATGCTTTGTCCCTCTCATGGAAGCAGAACCAAGATCTGTTTCTCCATCGCAGGGCTTGGCTGCAGATCTCCAAGAAAGGCATAGACTGTGGGATGTCTGATTAACGTCCCTGGGTTTAAACTCTTTCTTGCTTTTTAATGTTTCAATTAAAAACAAAAGGCTGGACACGGTGGCTCACACCCCTGTAATTCCAGCACTTTGGTAGGCCAAGAAGGGAGGATCTCTTGAGCCCAGAAGTTCAAGACCAGCCTGGGCAACATAGAGAGTTCCCCCGTCTCTACAAAAAATAAAAAATAAGTTGGCTGAGCATGGTGGGGTTCTCACCTGCACTCACAGCTACTCAGGA
This sequence comes from Rhinopithecus bieti, assembly GCF_001698545.2. Classification (NCBI taxonomy): domain Eukaryota; kingdom Metazoa; phylum Chordata; class Mammalia; order Primates; family Cercopithecidae; genus Rhinopithecus; species Rhinopithecus bieti. The sequence continues at coordinate 495,305 of NW_016813109.1, read as the reverse complement.
GGGTGAGGTAGGAGGATCCTTGAGCCCAGGAAATCAAAGCTGCAATGAGCTGTGATGACACCACTGCACTGTGGCCTGGGCAACACAGCGACAGTCTGTCTCCAAAAAACAAAACAAAACAAAACACTTCAGTATCCCTAATGATGATATTGGATTGTCATTATGCAATCACAATTTCTGCTCTGATGGAAGTTATTAAAGAAATGGAAACATGCCTTCTCCCTTGGCGTGGTTCTAAAATGGTACACTCAGAGGCCAGCTGTAAGTTGTGGGCAACCCTGCTGTTGTCTGCCCCCAATGACTGAGAAATTTTATGATGCCAGTTCTGGGGCTCAGAACCGTTCACAGAACTGAGGAGTTTTCCTTCAAGTAGAGGGCAGGAGGATCATAGCTGGACACTACTTGGTATTGCATTTGATACAGAACATAGAATAAAATCTACTACTTTTTGGTGCCCTGTAATTTATACCTGACTGTGACACAAGAAGGAGGAGGAGGAGGAGAATGAAAAGAGAGGGAGGGAAGCAACCCTTATTTTTTAGTCTCTGGGTCAGTGGGCTGCAGAACACAATGACCAGCTGGAGCCAAAGAGGACACATGGCCTGTGATGGAGTCCAGGTGGGGTAGAATTTCATGTCCATGGTTAAGGTTTCCACTTGTACATTACAATTCGGCCAAGAAGTGTTTTTTTGTTGTTTTTTGGTTTCGGGTTTTTTGGGGTTTTGTTTTTGTTTTGAGACGGAATCTCGCTCTGCTGCCCAGGCTGGAGTGCGGTGGTGCGATCTCCGCTCACCACAACCTCCGCCTCCTAGGTTCAAGCAATTCTCCTCCCTCAGCCTCCCAAGTCGCTACAGGCACACGCCGCCACATCCAGCTAATTTTTTTGTATTTTAGTAAAGACGGGGTTTCACCATGTTGCCCAGGCTGGTTGCGAACTCGTGAGCTCAGGCAATCCGCACTGCCTTGGCCTCCCAAAGTGCTGGGATTACAGGTGTGAGCCACTGTGCCTGGCCAAGAAGATATTTTTTAAACATTGGAAAAATAGCAAGGAAAGAAAATTTAAGCCGTTGAAACTCAAGGTTGCCCATAAGATTGCAAAATACATCCTTCAGTGTCAAACTCTATCCCCAGAAAGCTACTTATGCTCTGCAGAGGGATGGGCACTAACATTTGTTGGATACTAGGAACTACACTTGGTGGTTAACAAAAGTAACCACATTCGGGCCTTATAGCACTGGGAAAAAAATAACAGTGGGTAATACTTACAGAGCACTTTGGTGCCCAGATTCTGTTCTAAATGCTTTAGATTTATTAAGTCATTTACTGTTCACCACAACCCTATGGCTAGGCACTTTTAGTATTCTCATTTACAGGCACACCTCAGAATATTGCAAGTTCCATTGCAGACCACTGCAATAAAGTGAATATTGCATTATAGCGAATCACACAAAATTTTCAGTTTCTCAGTGCATATAAAAGTTATGTTTACACTATACGATAGTCTATTAAGTGTGCAATAGCATTATGTCCACAAAATGTAAATTACTTGATTTAAAAAATACTTTATTGCTAAAAAATGCTGACACAGAGACATGAAGTGAGTACATGCTATTAGAAAAATGGCACCAATAGACTTACCCAACACAAGGTTGCCAAAAACTTTCAATTTTAAGAAATGCAATATATGTGAAGTGCAATAAAGTGAAATGCAATAAAACGAGCAGAGCCTGTACAAATGAGCAAGATGAAGCATAGTAAGGTTAAACATACCCAAGGCCACATAGCTAGAAAACGGCAAAGCTAGATTCAAACCTGGGTGAGATAGCTCCAACGCTATAGCACATGGCTTACCCTCTATACTTTACTCCCTTAATCCTTACACTGCACATCCCATTTTAAGATGAAGAAACTCAGTTTTAGAGAGCTGAATGGTGCATCCAATACTTAAATCCAGTTGTCTTGAGTACAAACCTTAATTTCAATATGGATTTTTTTTTTTTTTTTTTTTTTTTTTTTTTTTTTTTTTTTGCCCCTAGCAATCATCCCAAAGGAGAATTACCCTTCAAATTAGCCACCTTGGGAAGTCCCATGCTTATCTCAGAGCTATCCATCTCTCCTCATTTGGAAATTATTTAAATGCCAATTTATAGATCAAAGAATAAAATTGGTTCATTTCTTCAGAGCCACATACTGTTCTTGAAATCAGATAGTTGAAGTGTTCCAATCTTGTTCTCCTCTTTCAAAATGATGTGGCTATACTAGGTCCTTTGACGTCTCATATAACATTTAAAATATTCTTGTAAATTTTTTTCAAAAAAAAAAAAAAAAAACCTGTTAGGACTTTCATGGGAATTTCATTGAATTTATTGAATAATTCAAAAAGGATTGCCAGCTTAACAATATTGACACTTTGAATCCATGAACACAGTATAGCGCTTCATTTATGTAGATATTCCTGTCATGTTTTATAGTTTTCAGCCTACAGATCATACATGTCTTTTGCTAAGTATTTTATGCTATTGTAAACAAAGTGTCTTATGATTTAACTTTCCAAATGTTAGTTGCTAGTGTGTGAGATAGAATTGATTTTTGTATATTTTATCCTGCAAACTTGTCCTCTAATAGCTTTTATTGTGGGTTTCTTAGGGTTTTCTGTACAATGTCACTTGTAAATAAGGACAATTTTAGTTATTCCTTTCTAACATGTATACCTTATTTTTCCCTTGCTTTGTTGCACTGACTAGGCACTCCTATACAATTTAAGTTAAATAAAAATGGTGAGAGCCAACATCCTTGCCCTCTACCTCATCTTAGGTAGAAAGCATTGGTTTTTCACATTGTAGTAGGATGTTAGCTGATAGATTTTGTAAATGCCCTTAATCAGGTTGAGGAAGTTTTAATTTATTCCTAATTTGCTGAAAGTTTTTTTTTTTTTTTTTTAATGATGAAAAGGAGTTGAATTTTGACAAAAGCTATTGCTGCACCTATTGAACTGATCATATTGTTTTCACCTTCTTCCTTTTTTTCTTCAAGAGACAGGATCTTGCTATGTTGCCCAGGCTGGAGTGCAGTGGCTATTCACAGGTGCAATGATAGTACACTACAACCTTTAACTCCTGGTCTCCAATGAACCTCCTGGCTCAGCCTCCTGAATAGCTAGGACTACAAGACCTTTTATCCCCTTCTTACAGGCTTTCAAAATGATAAATTTCCTTCTAAGTACTACGTTAGCTACATTGCACCACTGTGCCTGTGTTTTTGTCTTTATTCTATTAATTTGTTGAATTACATTGATTAACTGTCAGCTGTTAAAACAACTTCACATTGGCTGGGCGTGGTGGCTCACGCCTGTAATCCTAGCACTTTGGGAGGCTGAGGCGGGTGGATCATGAGGTCAGGAGTTCGAGACCAGCCTGACCAACATGGTGAAACCCTGTTTCTACTAAAATACAAAAATTAGCCAGGCATGGTGGTGTGCACCTGTAATCCCAGCTACTCAGGAGGCTGAGGCAGGAGAATCGCTTGAACCTGGGAGGCAGAAGTTACAGTGAGCTGAGATCACACCACTGCACTCCAGCCTGGGCAACAGAGCAAGACTCCATCTCAAAAAACAAAACAAAACAAAACAAACAAACAAAAAAACCACCTTGCATTGCCACTTGATCACATGTATAGCCTTTTTTATATGCTGCTGGATTTGGCTTGTTAATATTTTGTTGAGGATTTTTGCATTTATATTCATGAGGGATATTGGACTGTAATTTTTTTTTTCTTAAGATGTCTTCACCTGGCTGTAGAATTAGAATAATACTGGCATCATAAAATCATGCCTCCTCCTTTATTAAACAGTTTTTGTAGGATTGGTACTACTTTTTCATAAATGTTTGTTAGAATTCACCAATGAAGCATCTGAACCCAGAATTCTGTCAGAAAGTTTTTAATTACAAATTCAATATCTGTAATTGATACAGGGCTGTCCAAGCTTTCTATTTCATCTTTGATCAGATTTATAATTTATGTCTTTCCCAGAATGTGTCCATTTCATCTGTGACACATTTAATGTCATAAAGTTGTTCATAACAATAGAGAATTGTTGTTCTTTTACTATCCCAAGTAATAACGTCCCTTCTTTCATTCTTGATATTGTTCATTTTTTTTCTTTGCCAGTCAGGCTTGAGATTTACCAATTTTATTAGTTTTTTCAAAGGACTGTTTTTTGGGTTTAATGATTTTTTAATCTCTTTTTTCCTGTTCTCTAATTCATTGATTTCTGTCATTATCTTTATTATTTTCTTCCTTCTGCTCGCGTTGAGTTCAATTTACTCTTTTTTTCTATTTTTTAATGGTGAAAGTTAAGATCATTGATTTAAGACCTTTCCCCACTTCTTATAGGTTTTCAAAACTGTAAATTTCCCTCTAAGTGCTACGTTAGCTACATTGCACAAATTTTGATACGTGTATTTATATTATCATCAGTGCAAAATATTTTCAATCTCTCTTGTGATTTAGTCTTTAGCCCAATAAATATTTAGAAGTGTGTTGTTTAGTTTCAAAATATTTGGGGTTTTCCTAGTTATTTTATTGTTTTTGGTTTCTAATTTAATTTCATTGTGGTCAGAAAACAAATTATCTGATTTCAACCTTTTTAATATTTATTAAAACTTTTTTATGGTCCAGAATATGGCCTACCTTGGTAAGCATTCCATGTGCACTTGAAAAGAATGTGCATTTTGCTACTGTTGAGTGAAATGTTCTAACAATATTAATTAGGTCAAAGTGATTGATAACGTTGTTCAGATTTTCTGTCTTTGCTGATTTTTTGTTGGTTACTCTATCAACTTCTGAGTGACATTAAAATTTCCAATTATAATTTCTATTTCTTCCTTTCATTCTATCAGTTTTTGCCTTATGTAATTTGAGGCTATTATTAGGCACAAACAAATTTGTAATTTTTATGTCATCTTGAACAATTATTCCTTTTCTTCTTCTGAAGTGCCCTTCTTTATCTTTTATGATACTTTTTTAAGAAATCTATTTTTATTTGATACTAATGTAGCCACTCCAGCTTTCTTGTGCTTACTATTTACATAATATATCTTTTTCTATCCATCTATATTTGGTTTCCTTCTGTCTTTATATTGAAAGTATGTCTTTGCACACAGTTTATATTTGGGTTTTTAAAAAACGGATTTTTTTAGAGCAGTTTTAGATTCACAGCTAAATTGAGATGAAAGTACAGAGAGTTCCCACACACCCCCTACCCCTACACATACAGACTCCCCACTATCAACGTCCCATACCAGAGTGGTACATTTGTTACAATCAATGAACCTACATTGATGTATCATTATTATCCAAAGTCCATAGTTTACATTAGAGTTTGCTCTTGGTATTATATATTCTATAAGTTTTGACAAATGTCTAATGTATTTATGTACATATAACCACCATGACAGTATCATATAGAATAGTTGCACTCCTTTAAAAATCTTCTATGTTCCATCTATTCATCCCTTTCTCCACCCAACCCTTGGCAACTACTGATCTTTTTGTCTCCATAGTTTTGCCTTTTCCAGAATGTCATATAGCTTGACCCATCCAGTACACAGCCCTTTCAAACTGGCTTTTTTCACTTAGTAATATGCATTTAACATTCCTCCATGTCTTCATGGCTTGACAGCTCATTTCTTTTTAACACTGAATAATATTCCATTGTCTGGATATATCACAGTTTATCCGTTTGCCTACTGAAGGACATCTTGATGGCTTCCAGTTTTTGGCAATTATGAATAAAGTTGCTATAAACATCCATGTGCAGGGTTTTGTGTGGATATAAGTTTTCAGCTCATTTGAGTAAATACCCAGGAGTAAGACTGTTGAATCATATGGTAAAAGTATGTTTAGTTTTGCAAGAAACTGTCAAAACTGTCTTTCAAGGTGGCCAAACCATTTTGCATTCCCATCAACAATGAATGACAGTTTCTGTTGTTCCACATCATTTGGTGGTGTTAGCATTTTGAATTTTGGCTATTCCAGTAGATATGTAGTGGTATCTCATTGTTGTTTTAATTTGTGATTACCTAATAACATATACTATTAAACAGCTTTTCAAATTTTTTGGCAACTGTGTATCTTCTTTGGTGAGATGCTATATTTGTTTTGTATCCATTTAAAACAATTATTAATCTCTATCTTTTAATTGGAGTGCTTAGCTCATAAATGTTTAATGTAATTTTGAAATGGTTGGGTATGAATCTATCATTTTTGTTTTATTTTGTTTTCTATTTGTCTCCTCTGACATTTGTTTCTTCATTTCTTTTTTCCTGCCTTTAAAAATTATTTAATATTTTAAGATGTATTCCATTTTAATTTTCCTGATGCTTTATAGCTATTCTGCATTATGTTTAATAGTTGATTTACAAATTACAAAATTCAACCTTAGCTTTTCATGGCCCATTTACAGTTGATAATGTACTTCTTCATGTAAATTCTACAGCTGAAAAGTATAATTTCTTAAGTAGAAAATTCACCAGATGGAGTTAACAGCCAAGTGGACATGTTACAGGAAAGAGTAAATTTTAAGACAGATCAATCAAAATTACTCAAAATGAGTAACAGAGTGGAAGAAGATTTAAAACATAATGAACAAAATCTCAGAGACTTGTTAGATGATATCAAACAAACATACATGTAACTGAAATCTCAGAGGGAGATAAGAAACTGAAGTAGAAAAAATATTTAAAGAAATAATAACCAAACACTTCCCAGCTGTAATAAAAGTCAGAGATTTGCAGATACAAGATATTAGACAAACACCAAGTAGAATGAACATATCGAAGTCCACTCCAATGCACATCTAAGCCAAGCTAATATAAACCTTGAAAGCAGAAAGAGAGCAACCAAAAAAGGGGGCTTTCCATTTGGCTCTTCTTTATTGTATCTGTTTCTCTGATGAAATGTCCCATTTCTGTGCTGAGATTTTGATTCATCAAAAGCAAGCTTTTTTTTCTTAATTTTTAAACTTCATTGTAGATCGCTATAAAACCTCCCAAAACTATAAAATAACATATAAAATAACTCTAAAAAAATAACATAACACTTTAAAACCCTTGCCGGCTGGGCAGGAGAGCTTACACCTGTAATCCTAGCACTTTGGGAGGCCGAGGCGGGAGGATTGCTTGAAGCCAGAAGTTTAAGACCAGCCTAGGCGACAGAGCAAGTCCCATGTCTACAAAAAATGTTTTAAAATTCGCCAAGCATGCTGACTGAGGCAAAAAGATTGCTTGAGCCCAGGAGTTTAAAGCTGCAGTGAGCTGGGATCACACCACTACATTCCAGCCTGTGTGACAGAGTGAGACCTTGTCTCAAAAAAAAGCCCCAGAAAACAAGGCTGGGAGCGGTGGCTCATGCCTGTAATCCCAGCACTTTGGGAGGCCGAGGCAGGTGGATCACCCGAGGTCAGGAGTTTAAGACCAGCCTGACCAATATGGTGAAACCCTGTCTCTACTAAAAATACAAAAATTAGCTGGGCGTGGTGGCGTGCACCTGTAGTCCCAGCTACTCGGAAGGCTGAGACAGGAGAATTGCTTGAACCCAGGAGGCAGAGGCTGCAGTGTGCCAAGATCACACCACTGCACTCCAGCCTGGGCTACAGAGCAAGACTCCATCTCAAAAACAAAAACAAACAAACAGAAGAAAACCCAGAAAACAAAAATTAAAACCCCTACCTTTTAAGTTTCAATATCTCATTCATCTCCAGGTCAGATTTGATTGACTTTTCTCCTAAGACTATATTCCATTTTCCTGGTTTTTTAATATGTCATGTAATTTGGGTTTCAATCTTGGATATGATGAATGCTAAGTTGTGAAGATTCCAGATTCTGTTCTTTTTCTCTGACGGATGTTGTTTGTCTTCTGTTTTGCAGGTAATTTTCTTGCTGGGCCTGAACTGCAAACTCTGTTTCTGGGGAGGCAGCTCTAGTCTGAGTGCAGATCCTTTGTCTTTTAGCTGAGCTGCTTTGAGTGTATTTTGTGTATATGTGGGTCAGGGGTTGATCAGAGATTTGGCCTGCAGATGCCCTCTTTGACTCTTGCTTTTCTGGATTCCTTCATTTATTTTCAGCATTCCTGATCTCCTCACTCCCCAGAATGCATAGCCTACACGCAGCCCAGTGCTAGGAGCCTGGGGCTGAAGGAATTGCTTATTTGGCTCCTCATCTTCTGTTCTCCAAACCAACATGCAACAGCAGAGGCGATCCACTTCTGCCCTCTCTTCAACTCCTTCAGGCAGTCACTTTGTGTATCATGTCCAGATTTTAGAGTTTTTTTCTGCAGGAATGGTCATAATACCCAGAATCATCTATAATAGCCAGAAGCAGAAGCCCGTATATTATTCTTATGGTCACATTCAGTTTTATCACCCGCCCCCCGCCACACACACACACTCATCACAGTTGTCCTGTGTGGACTTAGACTACTTTTAAAATCAAAGAATACAAAAAATAGTTCCTATGGCCCCTGATGGGCAATTTTAAGGGATACAAGCCAAAGGAATTGAGCAATGGGGGCATCATCACGTGGTTGGAATAAGTCTGTAATCTCTCTAAGTGGCAGAAGCTACTATATCCTAGTAGCACTTCTCCCTTTCTAAGTAAAACAAACAAACCAACAAATAAACAAAACCCAACCCTGGTAGCTAGGCACACAGCTATTATGAATAAAAGCTGCATTTTCCAGTCTCCATTACACCTATGTTTGGCCACGTAACTAGGTTCTAGTCAATGGGATGAAAATAGAAGTGTCAGGCTGGGTGCGGTGGCTCATGCTTATAATCCCAGCACTTTGGGAGGCTGAGGCAGGTGGATCACCTGAGATCAGGAGTTCGAAACCAGCCTGGCCAACAGGGTGAAACCCCGTCTCTACTAAAAATACAAACAAGGAAAAAAGAAATAGAAGTGTCAAGTTCAACTTCCAGGAACTATCGTGAATGGGGAATGCAGAGGTGAGCCCTTTATTGGTCTTTTCTTCTCCCTGCTGGCTGTGATGCTGATGGGATCGCTGAATTCAAGCAGCCATGTATTATTTTTAAAGACCTGTCGAGTGCATTAGTGAGAAGGGGGGATAGAGTAGAACAAGGAGTCTGATCTGTAACTGACTGTGAACAAGACATAACTCACTACCTTTGGACCAGCCATCAAGCAGCCGTGATTAATCTTGAAGTACAAGCCATGTGCTGAGGTTAAAGGAGCCTGAATGCCTGAAACCATGGAGTCTCTGAACTGGCCCTAGCTTGCCCACCCAGAATTCTTTTTTGTTTTGTTTTAACAGTGTCTCACTCTGTCGCCCAAGCTAGAGTGCAGTAGCTCACTGCAACCTCCAACTCCTGGGCTCAGGTGATCCTCCTGCCTCAGCCTCCCAAATAGCTGAGACTACAAGCATGAGCCATTAAGCCTGGCCCAGATTTCTTTTATGTGAGAGAAAAATAAACATATATATCATTTAGTCATTATTATTTTGAGTTTCTATAACAGTCAGCCAGATCAAATCCTAATTAACACTCATTATTAAATTGGGGCAAAAAAGAGTACCATTATCTTGTAGTCAAGTCACCTGTACCTGGAAGAACTGTATTTCTTAGCAGCCTTGCCAGCAATCATTTCACCCTACTCTATAGATAAGGAGTGCTCTGTAAACTAGCCCTAACCCTAATACTGCCCAGACCTAAAATTCAGCTGCAGCTGAAAATGTCTATAAAACTGCCTCCCAGCCATTATTATCAAGCAAATCCATCCCCTGTCCCAAATACATTTCCTCTTATATTTCTTCTGGCAGAATGTTTCCTTTCTCTTCCTCCTCAAGGCTGCCTGAGTTATTCATTCACTCATTCATTCATTCATTCAACAAATACATACTGAATGCCTACCTTGATGTCTGTCTTACTCTGCATTCATCTTTGCAAAAATGATGGATGAGGTAAGAGTTTTTTGGGGCCTGCTACCAGCCTCAGGATGAACCTCTTGCAAATCTGTACCATAACCCACTTTACATTATTGTTTTGCCACTGCCTAAACAATGAAAAATCAAAACTAAGAAACTGACTCACAGAACAGAGCTGGAAAGGTCCTCAGAGGCCATGTAGTTCCACCTTCTTTCATTCACACAAGTAAAGAAGTAAGTTGGTCGGGTGCAGTGGCTCACGCCTATAATCCCAGCACTTTGGAGGGCCAAGACGGGTGAATCTTGTGAGGTCAGGAGTTCGAGACCAGCCTGGCCAACATAGTGAGACCCCATCTCTAGTAAAAATACAAAAACCAGCCAGGTGTGGTGGTGCGTGCCTGTAGCCCCAGCTACTTGGGAGGCTGAGGCAGGGGAATTGCTTGAACCTAGGAGACGAAGGTTGCAGTGAGCTGAGATCGTGCCACTGCACTCCAGTCTGGGAGACAGAGTGAAACTCTGTCTCAAAATAAAACCAAAACAAACAAACAGAAAAAGAAGTAAGTAAATTTATTCTATGCAGCAGAAGTAGAGACTTGCCCAAGTTATAGTTAATAGCAAAGCCAGAACCAGGACTCAGCTTTCATCACCGCCACCCAGTCCTTTGTTCTTTCCTCGATCGTTATTTCCTTCATTCACACTTAATCCAAATACAAAGATTTCACATCTGTTATTTTTCACTAGAAAATAAAAATTTTTACATTAAAATCCATCCCAGGTATATTCCATGTCAAAGAAAAGAATTACCTTTGATGGTTTGTCTTTGCATTTAATCTCAGTGTACTTGCAAGAGTAAACATGCCAGCAATCAAGACTAGGACCTTTCTCTGGCCTTGGAACCCTTGGGACTGGAAGAGAATTAAGTCAGGTGGGAGTCACATGCTTAATCATAAGGTAAGTTTCCAGCGCAAGTTTCCAACCTCTTGCCTAAGGCTTTCAGAAATTCCTCTGCAGTTCTACCAGCCACTCTGTATGTCACTGTTCTGTAACACTTTGTGCTAGCAATGCTGAATTCTGGCAAAAAAGAAAAAAAGTCTTTATTCCTCCATTTCAAGGTGATGCAACTGTCACCTATAAGTAGGAGGTTTCCAGAAGAGAACTCATGCTTCAGACCTGCGACCCTGCTTCCCTGCTGTGGAAACAGCTGCCAAGTGTACAATGTCAGTCTGTATTTTCAGGGAGAGGAACAAAAGCATTTGTTTTTATAATCTTCTTGTGTTTTGTTCCATTTACTTGTCACTTCTTTTCGTATATAATGGTTCAGGGACAGTGTGCCCTTTCTGAGATTTTTATTGATTTATATATAAAAAAAAAAACAGGCTATTTTTTATTCCCTGGCAGTATTTTAGTCCCTGGCAGAGACAGAGTCTACCTATAATTCAAACATCCTGGACCCAGTAACCGCAAGTATCTTCTTGGAATATTGACTCTTTGTATTTTTTGGGGTCTCATCTAATTTTGCAGTCGTGAGCTGGTGCAGTGTTTGAGTATTGAAACATGGATTCCAACCCCACAGTCTTGTGTCGAAGGGCAGAGCAGGAGGAATTCATCCACCAATACTTTATTTCCACTCACTAACCCAGCAGGTCTGGCTTTAGTCATTCCACTGCAAAATGACAAAGCAGACAGAAAAACCAGGAGACTGCAAGAATCCTGAGGGCCTGGGTTCAAAGAAGCTCTTTAATTTGTGAGCCTTTGGAATTAAAATCAGTATGCATAGTTCACTGTGTAAAAATAACAGCATGGGCCAGGTGCGGTGGCTCATGCCTGTAATCCCAGCATTTTGGGAGGCAGAGGCAGGCAGATCACCTGAGGTCAGGAGTCTGAGACCAGCCTGGCCAACATGGTGAAATCCCATCTCTACTGAAAATACAAAAAAATTAGCCGGGCATGGTGGTGGGCACCTGTAACCCTAGCTGCTTGGGAGGCTGAGGCAGGAGAATTGCTTGAACCTGGGAGATGGAGGTTGTAGTGAACAGAGAACATGCCACTGCACTCCAGCCTGGGCAACAGAGGGAGACTCCGTCTCAAAAAAAAAAAAAAAAAATGCAGCATGAATATTTTTTAAAATGCCCTGGCTGAGCAAAACAATCAAGGTCTATGGAGCCTGAAAATGCTTCAGAACAGAAGCAAACATTCAAAGGAAATCTCTAAAGACAGACAAAGTAAAATAAAAGGTTCTTTTGGCTTAGACGTCAAGACTGTCCCTAGAGGCCATATAGTGAGTGACTTTAGGATACTTGCGAGCCAGAGAGAGCTGCCAAGGTACAACAAAACACAACGGGCTTTTAACCTGAAGGAGGTTAAATACAAGGAAGAATAAGGACAGATAGAACACAACATCAGAGCCATGCTTTCTTCAAGAGGTCTGAAAGTTTTCCATCTTCCTGCGGAGAAAGATTAGAATTGCACTAAAATGACTCTGCGCCTGCCAATGAAAATCCAGGAGCACTATAAGAATGAGAGTTAAGAGGGAAGAAAATAAAAGGATGGTACCTGCCAGGTGTGGTATACGCATAGATCAGTAGGGAGTGCTGTTTTGCTTTTTGCACATTCCACAGGGAGGAGACATTTCAGACAAAGATTTGGTTTTTGAAGTCTTAGCTTAGAATGTTTCCATTTTCTTGCCCATCGTCACAAACTTTTTATGCACATTCAACTCCTTGATCTATATTGCTATGGGTACTGTAACCACTTTCTTGAGCATTTGGGATCAAAAAGGTGCGGGCAACCCTAGACTCTGTCTTTTGGCTTCTCTGGCCCTCCAATAACGGTCCCTGGGGAAAAGGAGGTGTTCTGAGCCTACCTCTAGGATGCAGCAGAGCATAAGATAATTAATGCAAGAAGGGAAGCAAAGGCTTGAGCAAAGTGGGCTGAATGTGTGGAATGGAATGGCTGGATCACCTGGATTGAAGCAGGCTGACGGCGACCAATGGGATCATCTGGTCCCAAATCTCACCTGATGGAGGAATCCTCTGCTCAAGATTCCTGACCAGTGGCCAGCCAACCCCTGCTTGGAATCCTCAGAGATATTTCTGGCACACCCAGAGTTACAGCACTCAGATCGCTCTCCAAGAAAGGACTTAGCAAGCCAGCTTCAAGAAATGTAGTCAGCTGAGAATCTCCAGCTGTTAGTGCCTTCTGGGTCTGTCTCTTCTCCTGAGCTGAAATCAGTCTTCTCTGGCAGCCCCCAAACAATGGCTGAGCAAGGCAGTAGGATAAAGTCCTGGCCACTGCTGCCCAACAGGGTACTCCTCTAAGGGCCAAGCTTTGCTATGGTGCTCCCCATGGAGCAGGCAGAGACTTTGTTTTTCTTGCATCACAGCCTGAAGGCTCTATTATCCAATCCTGCTTTCTGTCCTTCTCCTCCCCTAGGTGTTACTCCTCAGTAAGCCTTAATAGGTGAACCACAGGGGATTTTTAGGATGTGAAACTGTTCTATATGATACTGTAATGGTGGAAACAGAACATTATACATTTGTCAAAACACATAGAACTTTATAGCACAGAAAGTGAACTTTTATGTATGCAAATCGAAGAAAAATCATTTAGGCATTCAGAGGAAATGCAGATGAAATGCAGACTCTGACAAAACAATCTAACTGTATTACAAATGTATAAAACAACTGCACTGAAGATGGAATAGGGAAAAACTGTTGACCTAAGTAACTTTAGGAATGAGTGGAGTCTGTTAAGATGAAAGGTGAAAGAAACTGTACATAAGCACTGTCATCTAGTTGATAAAGTTGTTTCTCATGGGGATCCATGTTAACAACTCTAATGCCACTATAAGTGTATATTGCAGTTGAACAATTGAGTAGATGAATGGCAGATGGTGGGAGCCAGGTTTCAGGTCATAGTGGAAAGTTATAGGTAAGCAAGGGGAGTTCTAGAGTGACCCATATGACAATGAACTAGAGTTGCAGACATCAATATGAATTCATGTTTAGCTTAATATAGATACAGATGGCTACACATAGAAGTCAACACACACGGGCTGGGTGCAGTGGCTCATGCCTGTAATCCCAGCACTTCAGGAACCCAAAGCACGCAGATCACAAGGTCAGGAGTTGGAGACCAGCCTGGCCAACATGGTGAAACCCCTTCTCTACTAAAAATACAAAAATTAGCCATGCGTGGTGGCAGGTGCCTGTAATCCCAGCTGCTCAGGAAGCTGAGGCAGGAGAATCGCTTGAACTTGGGAGGTGGAGGTTGCAGTGAGCCAAGATCGTGCCACTGCACTCCAGCTTGGGCGACAGAGTGTGAACTCCATCACAAAAAAAAAAAAAAAAAAAAAAAGAAGTCAGCACACACACATATATCTTCTTGCCCTATCAGCTGAGAGGGCCTAGAACCAATGACACCCCAGTATCAACAAGCACATCTAGTACCAAGATTTTGGTTTTCAACATCATGCACCAGTGAAAGGAACCAGGGATACTTGAAGAAATGGCTGATTCTAGGACTTGGTCAGGGAACATATAAGATGATCCTGGAGTATCTTGCAGCACCAGAAGGTTAAAAAAAAAAGTGCTCAAAATACAAATACAACACCAAGACCCACAATAATGGGGTCTAGCCAAATAAGAGAGTGTTCAATGGGTGAAGCTGGAACAATTTGAGCAACAAAATTAATAAATCAGTATTTGATTATAACCCAAAGTATTAAAAGAAATCCATGAGTCCCTACAGATATAAGTTAATGATTGAACAAATAAATAAATGAAGAGAAGAGACAAATGTCCATGATGGAATTCCAAGTAATTTATGTAGCCAGGCATGGTGGTTCACACCTATATAATCCCAGCACTTTGGGAGGCTGAGGCTCCACTGTAGCCTCGACCTCCCAGGCTCAAGCCATCCTCCCACCTGAGCCTCCCAAGTAGCTGGGACTACAGGCATTTGACACCACACCCAACTAATTTTTTTTTTTTTTTTTCACATTTTGGAGAGATGGGGGGTCTCACTATATTGCCCAGGCTGGTCTTGAACTCCTAGCCTCAAGAGCTCCTCCTGCCTCAGCCTCCCAAAGTGTTGAGATTACAGGTGTGAGCCACCATACCCAGCCTCTTCTAATCTTCACAAAAATTGTGCTCTGTGAGTCAGGAACTACAGGAAGATCTCTAGAATATCATTACTTCCCTTAAAGAATGATTCCCAGGCTGGGCACGGTGACTCATGCCTGTAATCCCAGTGCTTTGGGAAGCCTAGGTGGGCAGATCACCTGAGGTCAGGAGTTTGAGACCAGCCTGACCAACATGGAGAAACCCCTTCTCTACTAAAAATACAAAATTAGCCAGGCATGGAGGCACATGTTTGTAATCCCAGCTACTTGGGAGGCTGAGGCAGGAGAATGGCTTGAACCCGGGAGGCAGAGGTTGCGATGAGCCAAGATCACACCATTGCACTCCAGCCTGGACAACAAGAGTAAAACTCCATCTCAAAAAAAAGAAAGAAAGAAAGAAAGAAAGAAAGAAAGAAAGAAAGAAAGAAAGAAAGAAAGAAAGAAAGAAAGAAAAAGAAAGGCTCCCAATCTGAGCTCTATTGTCTAGATAGGATCTGGACACAGGGATTGTTGTCTTCTCTGGCATATTCTTCTACCACCATGCCCTATTTGGGAGGTGGATTTGCTCAAGCAGCAGTGAGGCAATGCTTTTCCTGGCGTTCTCCAGTCAGGGACCATCACACTGGCCAGTGCTGAGATAAGGAGCCTGTGGCAGAAGCTAAGCCAGTTGTCTCACTAAGCACTGTTGCTCCCCTGCCTGGCCTCCACAGCAAGACTTTCTCCATGATCTCGTTGAGAACTGACACTGTGAGTGGCACTGAGCAAAGCCACCGTCCCCAGCGCTGTTTCTTCTTTCATGCTGCATCACAGACTTGACATCGAGTACATTCCCACTACCTTTCAGTAAATGAAACTGTTGGGGGTAGAATTCCTGCAAAGAATTCTCATAGACTGCTGGGGAGGAGGACAGGTGGTGAGAAGCCGTGATAGGGAGGCACGGCGGAGAAGTCCTTAGATTGAGTGCCAAGACTTCTCTTTTAGTCTAGGCCTTGTCGCTGACCAGCTGCGGGTAAGGAAATTCCCACTCCAGGACTAATTTTCCCTGCCTGGTAAAGGAGGTGGCAGAGCTAGGTCATTTCTGAGGGCCTCCCAATTTTTGTTCTCTAGGATCCAACCCTTGAGTCAAATGACTTCCATACCCTAAATGTCCCCACGCTGGGCCCTTCCACAATTTTTGTGTCCTTATCGCAGCCCACTATGTTGTCTTCTCTGAGTGCTTTGCCTAGTAGACAAAACAGCTGACTTCAGAATGGGACCGTCACAATGATATCTGGCTGCCAGCCACAAAGATAAGAGAATTAGAGAGTTTGGAGTTGAACAGAATCCTCAGAAATGTGTCTCCCCCCAGAGACTGGTCACTACTTTTGTCAAGCATAAGGGTGTCATTAGAGATGTCCTGAGGGAACTCTGATGTGCCTCTCTTACCCTCTGCAGGAGGCTGAATAATGACTTCAAATTTATCAGTTCCTAATCCCTGGAAACTGTAAAGGTTATTGTTATCTTATTCTTTTGTTTTGGAGACAGAGTCGTGCTCCGTTGCCCAGGCTGGAGTGCAGTGGTGCAATCATAGCTCCCTGCACCCTTGACCTCCTGAGCTCAAACGATCCTCCCACCTCAGCCTTCCAAGTAGCTGGGACTACAGCCATGTGCCACCACGTCTGGGTAATTTTTTTCTTTTTGGTAGAGGCAGGGGTCTCACTGTGTTGCCCAGGCTAATTTCGAACTCCTGGGCTCAAGCAATCCTCCTTCTTCCGCCTCTCAAAGCACTGGAATTATAGGCATGAGCCACAGTGCCCAGCCAGGTTATCTCATTTGGAACAATATTTTATTATTCGTAAATATCTTACTGTATTTGCTAATGTGATGAAATTAAGGATTTCTGAGAGAGGGAGACTATCCTGAATTATCTGGGTGGGGCTTAAATGCAACCCCAAGCATCATTATACAAGAGAGGCAAAGGAAGATTTCATACACGCGATGTCACCACGGAGGTCAACATCAAAGGGATATGGTCACAAGTCAAGGAATGCTGGCAGCCACCAGACACCAAAAGAGGCAAGGGACAAGGACCAGATGATTTCCTGGAGCCACTGGAGGGAGTACCAGCCAGTCAACTCTAGTTCTCACCTCCAGAACTGGGAGAGAATGCATTTCTGGTTTTGTTCTGTTTTAAGCTACCTTGTTCATGGTCATTTGTTAGAGCAGCCGCAGGAAACTAACACAGCCTCTTCCTAAATTTCAGGGACATCTTCCTTTCCTACAGATTTTCTCTTTTAAGCTAACAAACAAAGCCACCTCTCAGGTGGGTCAGGATCCATTCTGTCAGTCAGGATCAGGATCCCAGCAAGTAACACTCTTTGACTCGAGGGTTTAATAAAGGTACCATTTACAAAGGTCTGAGGAGGGTTTGGGAGGCCACAGGAAACAGCAGCGTAGCCCAGGGCTGCCCGGTGTAGGAGATGCTGTCATTGCCTTAGGCCTGAAGGGTCAGCAGAGAATGCTGAGTGCAGGGGGCGGTTGCTGACAGGAGTCCTGGCCTTCAGTCAGGGGACACCACCAGCCCATGGAAGCAGCAGGAAAGGAAGAAGTGGACTAAATCCTCCATGGCACACTCCCCTCCCTCTCAACTTACCTGCAGGTGCCCTCCTCTGGCTAAATCTACCTGGAAGCCAGATGTAAGGGTGCCAGTCTGGCCAGCCTCCCAGGCACAGTGTGGGCGGAAAATGGTGGAGAGTGATTGCTAAGGCCAAATGGAAAAATCCAGCACCCATGTAACTTTAGCTTCCTCTCAAGACTCTCCACACAACCAGTTTAGTTTCAAGAAATAGAAGGACCCCTGGACCTTGCTCTGTGACCCAGGGCAACTCCCCACCTCTCTGAGCCTCTTTTTCCAAAGCTGTGAAATGAAGGGTTTCGAATAGAGAGTAAGATCCCTTTCAGTTCTGGTGTTCATGATTCTACAAGCAGATCTCATGCTTTTTCCCAGGCTCGGCTGATGCATGCCTCAAGTCCTGACAGCTGTGTATGAACTAAGATACATTTATCCAGGCCTCTCTTTTCCATGACGTATCCTTGCATCTGAACAAGCACGTGCGGTGCCTGCTGGAAATCCAGCCACTCCAAGGAAGAGAGCAGGCTGTGTTCTCACGTGGTATGCAGACGCACAGGCGTGCTGGAAAAGGAAACGTGAGACTACGAAAACCAGACCGACCCTGGAGAGCCATCTGCTAGACAAGGAGACAGGCATAAGGCAAGCCACTCCCCGCCCGGCTGTGTCAGCAGGCTGCGGGCACCCCTGGTTGTTCCCGCAGGAAACTCTAGGGGGTATCGCAGCTAACTATGGCTGGTGCAACCCTCAGGCTGGCCAGCAACGCGACTGCCAGGCCCGGCAGGCCAAGCAAAGCCTTGGCTGCCAGCAGCCATGCAGATGGTAATGTTTAACCAGAAAGTCAAACTATGGAAAGTTCCAAGGGCCAGGAGAGTCCCTCGTTGCATAATAAACATACCAAGCCCTCCCTGCCACCTTGGGACATTTTGTTCTTTATTGTGTCTGCTTTTGCAACTCTTCCTTTCTGCTTGTATCGGTCTGGAACCTCCTTTTAAAAATACAGGCTTATGGCTGGGCACGTGGCTCACACCTATAATCTCAGCATTTTGGGAGGCCAAGGAGGGCGGATCACCTGAGGTCAGAAGTTCAAGACCAGCCTGCCTGGCCAACATGGTGAAACCCCATCTCCACCAAAACTACAAAAATTAGGTTGGTGTGGTGGCAGGTGCGTTTAAACCCAGCTACTCAGGAGGCTGAGGCAGAAGAATCATTTGAACCTGTGAGGTGGAGGTTGCAGTGAGTCGAGATTGCACCACTGCCCTCCAGCCTGGATGACAGAGCAAGACTCTGTCTCAAAAAAAAAAAAAAAAAAAAAAAAAGACTGAAGTTAAAGAAGAAGGTATCTGGTGTCTTCATTGCCTCTAGAAGATTGAAAGTGCAGAAGGTGTGGAAGCCCTCCCCTCTCTGCCATCCCCTAAATCTTGGGAGACCTGGGATGAGCAACAGGTTTCCCTTCCTTTCCCCAGTCCCCCTACTTATTAAACTAGGACCCTGCGCAATGACTGATGGACCATGAATGAGAACAGTTTACAGTGCATTATTTGAGCCAGGGACATCTAAGGAGGACCTGAATTCCAACATGTTAAAAAAACTCTCCCAGAACTGCTGATTCCTAAATTCCATTGTCCTCTTGTTTCCAGCAAAATAATTTGATTCTTGTTATAAACATGCCCACGCTTGGCCAGTGTATGTTTTAAGGTTGTCCGGTGAATTAAGAGCCTCGAGGCTTTCCTGGAGGTGAGGAAGGAAGGGGAGCCTGGGAGAGGCTGGGAATGGGGTGGGAGAGGGGCCACCCAGAAAAAGGACAGAGGGAAAGGGCTCTGGGCACCCAGGAAGAACATCACATCCACTTCCTACTGCTGCCGGGCGCTGTGCCTGCTGAGCTCGTGCTAGGAATTGTTCGGAAAATTCAGGTAAGCAGCCTCTCTGTGAAGGAACACAGCAAGAGCCTGCGGTCCGGACCTCAGACCCTCAGAAAGGAGAGTGCCTTTCCCGCCAGGGAACGGATAATCACAGTGGCATGGGGCAAGGGGTTTCCTGGGAATCTCCCTGCCCTAAGTGCATCTCCCCTAGTCACTGTCACACTGAAGCCTAAAAGTCCCCCAAGAGAGCTGCACCAGTGTATGAATTCATTGATTACTTTCAAACAGTTTGCTAAACATCAAGTGCTGGTTAAAGGGACCAAAATAAATAAAAAAGAGGATCAATTCTGGGTATGACAGACGGAGGGTATTTATTGCAGAACGGGGCTTGGTGGGAGTCCACAGCTGGGATCGTCTCTGTCTTGTCAGAGCATGACTGAGATGTCTGGAAAAAAGAAAAAGATATCCCTGACACCTTGAGTGGCCTGGGATGAGCAGGGAAGCCACTGGGAGAGCACAGAGAAAGGTGAAGAAGGCAACTTGCTTTACGATTTTACCCACACCTGGAGCTGCCTGGAACAGTTTCCTTGCTCAGATGCAATGACGCCGTGCATCTCCTGTCCCGTGCCCTCTGAATCTTCCAAACTCTGCTCTCCAAAACGTGTGTTTCGCCCAGACTAGCGCTGTGCGCATGTTGCAAGAGTTATGACTCTTGTTCATCAGCTTCTATGTGCCATACTCTTCAAACAGACACAAATGGAATTATTAGATTTACTAGAACTATAATGTTGGGTTTAAACACTCATACCCAAATTAGATAGTCCTAAATTAGAATGACAACTCCAGCACTTACTAGCTATCTGCTTTTGTGCATATTATCTCCTTCTCTAAACCTTGCTATCGTTATTTGCAAACCGGGGATAATAATGGTATTCACCTGACAGGCGGCCATGAGGATTAAACAAATGAGGTGATGCACGGGAAGCACTTAGCACAATGCCTGGGTCGTAGTAAGCGCTCAGTCAATGTCAGCCATTGATTTATTTCTCATCTACTTTTACTTCAAGTAAAAACTGGCAAACTAGTTTCAAGATCATTATGCATGTAATCCAGACTCAGGCCGAGCTCAGAAATTTGTTCTTGGAAAAGACCACAGAATTCTTTTGTAAGTCATGATCTACTTTTGTTGTTGTCGTTGTTTTAAATCAGCTACATTTAGCTCTTAAATTTCATATCTCAGTTGGAAATCCTAAAGTCATCCTTCCCAAAATACAAGTGGTTCAGCCAATGACATTGATTTAAAAAAGAGAGAGAGAGAGAGAGAAGAAAAAACCATATTTTTGCTTTATATAACATTAGGTCAGAGGTGGGACTCATTTCCACAACTACAAAGGTAAATAAATTACACTTATACCATTTTCCTTTCCTTTCCTTTCCTTTCCTTTTCTTTCTTTTCTTTTTTTTTTTCTTTTCTTGTTATTTTGAGACAGTCTCACTTCGTCACCCAGGCTGGAGTTCAGTGGTACAATCTTGGCTCACTGCAACCTCCACCTCCTGTGCTTAAGCAATTCTCCTGCTTCAGCCTCTGGAGTAGCTGAGATTACAGGCACCTGGCACCACACTCAGGTAATTTTTGTATTTTTAGGAGAGATGGGGTTTCACCATGTTGGCCAGGCTAGTCTCAAACTCCTGGCCTCAAGTGATCTGCCTGCCGTGGCCTCCCAAAGTGCTGGGATTATAAGCATGAGCCACCATGCCCAGCCTACACTTACTTCATTTAATGCAAGGATGTGATTTGGCAATGCCAACCCTAAAGACTACTTTTTGTTGTTGTTGTTTTCAGTTTTATCTCTGGAGGAACAGATAAGCTCTTCCCTGAAGGTCCTAGGCTGTCTCCCAGAGTCCTTCCTAGCTGCAGTCCAAGCACAATCCTCTCCCCAGCTCAAACTGAAATTACATTGCATTTGTTGGTGTCCATTTTATAGTTTCAAATACCAGTTACTTCTTGTTTCCAGACTGCCCCCAAGCTACTTTTCCTTGGGTTAACACAACAACCTCTTTTACACATAACATATTTATTGAATGTTTACCATATGCCAGATGCAATTCTAAATGCTTCATGTGGATTAACTAATTTTATCTTTGTGATATCTTGGTGAAATAGGTACTGTTGTTATCATCCTTCTCAAGAGGATATTATTTTGAAGAAACTGAGGCACACAGGTTTGTGTAATTTGCCCAAGATGACCAAGCTAAAATGTGGCAGAGCTGAGATGTGAACCCAGGCAGTCAGGCTACAGAGCCTGGCACTTTCCCATTGAACCTTACCACCTCAGTAGGGCACAGTGGCTCACGCCTGTAATCCTGAAACTTTGGGCAGCTGAGGCAGGAGGATCGCTTGAGACCAGGAGTTCAAGACCAGCCTGGGCATCATAGGGAGACCCCCATCTCTACACACACAATAAAAAATTTTTAAAAATTGCCAGGCATGGTGGTGCATACCTGTAGTTTCAGCTCCTGGGGAGGCTCCTGGGAGAATCACTTGAGCCCAGGAGGTTGAGGCTGTAGTGAGCTAGGATTGTGCCACTGTACTCCAGCCTGGATGACACAGCAAGACCCTGTATCTAAAAAATAAAACAAACAAACAAAAACTATACCAACTCTCAGAGAAAAAAGTGATGTTGGCCGGGCGCGATGGCTCAAGCCTGTAATCCCAGCACTTTGGGAGGCCGAGATGGGCGGATCACAAGGTCAGGAGATCGAGACCATCCTGGCTAACACGGTGAAACCCCGTCTCTACTAAAAAAATACAAAAAAAACTAGCCAGGCGTGGTGGCCGGCGCCTGTAGTCCCAGCTACTCGGGAGGCTGAGGCAGGAGAATGGCGTAAACCCGGGAGGCAGAGCTTGCAGTGAGCTGAGATCCGGCCACTGCACTCCAGCCTGGGCGACAGAGCAAGACTCCGTCTCAAAAAAAAAAAAAAAAAAAGTGATGTTTATCAGGGATGCAGTTTGGACAAGAATCCTAACTCCACTTATTCTTAGGAGCACTCTTCCTTCCCACAGAACATTCCGTCCTGACCCTGTGACCCTGCTCCTCCTAGCCTATTCTCAGGGGCATTCTTGAACAAAATACAAAAAAGCCACACTCACAACAATGTCCTTCTTACTTCTGTCAAACAGGGCTGCAAAAATATTCAAGGCAGTGTGGCTCAGACTCAGGGGGAGGGACCCCAGCCCCTCCTTCACCATTAAGTGGCCGGGTGCCCTCAAGCCAGTCACTCAGTGGCTCTTCCTTCCCACTCCACACAGCAGAGTGGGGGTCATGCCAAAAGCCACCTTACAGGGCTTTGTGAGGATTCCATGAGCTCATCTGTGTAATGTGCTCAGTCCCATGCCTGGCTCAGTAAGTAATCTGATATCGTAAAGGAAGATCAATAATTAGCTGTTACAATTATTGATCACATAGTTCATAACCGTGAGCACAATTAGAAGGACAAATTCAGAAAAGACTTGGAGAGAGAGGCCGAGTTGTATTATCAGCTCTCTGGGGCTCTGCCCCTTGTCTGTCCCTGCACAGGAGGTCAGGTGCCTGAGATGAAACAGCTCGCTTGCTGAGCCTGGTTGGCACTCCCACCTCCAGCAGGTTCCCAAGGGCAGAAGGCAATCTTTAAAGGAGGCGGATGGGAGGACCGAGTAAGAGCCTAGACAGGGGCAAGCTAAAAATCCCTCCATCAATCACCTTTGTTCCATAAGCAGTCATTTTCAGTCTAGGCAAAGCACTGCTTATTGCAGGTCAGCAGTTCTGCAAATTGTTTTAAAAGCATGCTTTTAACTGAGAACCTCGACATAAAAGTCAGGTAAGGATGGAGCTACTTTGTTGGAAGTGGGAAGAGGAGGTGCCCCCAGGCTCCATGGCGAACGCCACAAAGGGAACCTGCATCCCTTCCCAGGAGCAAGGGTGTCCTTAGATCACAAGATGTTTTCTTTCTTTTTTTTTTTTTTTGAGACAGAGTCTTGCTCGGTTGCCCAGACTGAAGTGCAGTGGTGTGATCTCAGCTCACTGTAACCTCCACCTCCCAGGTTCAGGTAATTCTCCTGCCTCAGCCTCCTGAGTAGCCGGGATTACATGTGCCTGCCACCGTGCCCAGCTAATTTTTATATTTATAGTAGAGATGGGGTTCCACCATATTGGCCAGGCTAGTCTCGAACTCCTGACGTCAAGTGATCTGCCCGCCTCGGCCTCCCAAAGTGCTGGGATTACAGGTGTGAGACACTGTGCCCAGCCACACAAGATGTTTTTTAAGTTCAAAAGCCATTTTCTAAGAGAAACAAATGTATAAAATAAACACGAACCCAGCTGAGTAGTCCTTATGCAGAAGCCATGCTGAGTTCTCTGAGCAGGTCCAATGTCAGCACGTGTATTGCCAAGGCTGGCCTTCCAGAGACCAACTGCCGGGAGCCCGTGCCTCAGGAAGGCAAGGGCTACAGGCAGGTTACTGGGTAGACCAGTTAGCTCTGCCCCAGACAGAAACGTTTTAGACAGCACCTGGGTTCTGTCCATAAACGCAGAGCACTGATGCTCAAGGACCCTCACCAGGGTCTGTGCCACATCCCTGCACCCAGAGAAACAACTCAAGGTAGTTGTCTCCAAGGCAATGGGTGGAAGGAAGGGAGGGAGAGAGCATCTGGGCCAGAAGAACACATGGCCCAGGTCCCGGGAAACAGCCACGCCCAGCTCACGGTGGTGAGAATGTTTTCCCCAGCCCTGTCCCCTTCTCACTTCTCCCCGAATCTACTCCCAGATGAAGGTATTTATGACTGCTCCTGGGCATTTCAGGGGCGGAAAGAAAAAGAAGAAAAGAGAAGAGAGAAGCAAAGGGAAGAGAAAAGAGAAAAGAAAAGAGAAAAATCAGGGATTCACAACATGTATTTCCTAGAATTCTGCCTTTTAATACCTCCCACACGAAACAAAATATGTGGTTCCAGAGACCCAATAATTAAAGTTCAACTTGGAAAGAGAGAGGGAAAAGGAATGCCTGAACTTCTTCCAGATTCGTGGCCAGTCCACCCACCACCCAGCGCATACGCAAGCGAGGGAAACACCTCAGCCCCGGGCTTAAAGGACGAGCACTTCGTTTTGCTCAATAAGTGTGAAGTGGCCTCAGGAACGTGCAGTCCCCAGTTTCCTACCTCTTCGGCGGGGGTCCCCAGAGTCGGTCCCCAGGGTCGCTCCCCTCTCCCTTCTGCGCCACCTGCTACCGCTGATTTGGCATCTCTCCTGGGGAAGCCGCGGGGCGATCAGGGAGGAGTTCCGAGGAAGGAAGGGGAGGGCATGGTCTCCCAACCAAGCACTTGGTTCCAGAGAAAAGGATGTTTTGTAACTTTCAGCTTGAATTTCCAGAGGCAGAACAGGAAATGTCCACGGGGCTGGAGCTCAAGTGCGAAGTCAGCCGGGGCTCTGGCTCCTTTCAGAGGGGCGCTTCCTACATGCTCCCGACGCTGGCCCTGTCTGGAATTTAAAGCTGCGTCTGAATTCTGGTGCCTTTGCCCTCTTACTCCTTCCTCTAGCACTTCTTCTTCCTCCTCCTCCTCCTCCTCCTCCTC
>NW_016813109.1:453060-470023 GCF_001698545.2 Rhinopithecus bieti | reverse complement strand
CTTCTTCTTCTTCTTCTTCTTCTTCTTCTTCTTCTTCTTCTTCTTTTTTCTTTCTTAATGAAACGTCAGCTTCGTTCCTGACATGCTGGAAAAAGTTTCTTTTGCTTCAACTTGGCTCAGAAACATCCTCTCCTTGTGAGAGTATTTCTCCTATTACAAAGTTCAGTTTAAAAAAAGAGAGTTGTTTTGCCAACTTTTGTACTGAGAACATTTTGACGGATTTTTTCCCCGATCGCTTGGATTCCAAGAAACATACACACCCACATCCCTCTGTTTTTTGTTTTTTCTCCTTCTAACTGAAAAATAGTAATAATAGCTGGTTGGACTGGGCACAGTGGTTTGGGCACATAATCCCCGCCCTCTGGAAGGCTGAGGCAGGAGAATTGCTTGAGCTCAGGAGGTTGAGACCAGCCTGGGCAACATAGTGAGACCCTGTCTCTACCTAAAATTTAAAAATTAGCCTGGCACAGTAGCTTGTGTCTGTAGTCCCAACTACTTGAGCCCAGGAGTTGGAGGCTGCAGTGAGCTATGATTGAGCCACGGCAATCCAGCCTGGGCAACAGAGTGAGATCTTGTCTCTAATGATAATAATAGTAATAATAACAATAGCTGGTCAAATATTGCAGTGATGGTGGAGTGCTGTGGCTCATGCCTGTAATCCCCCAGCACTTTGGGAGGCCAAGGTGGGCGGATCACCTGAGGTCAGGAATTCAAAACCAGTGTGGCCAACATGGGAAACCCCATCTCCACTAAAAATACAAAAATTAGCCAGGTGTGGTGGTGGGCATCTGTAATCCCAGCTACTCAGGAGGCTGAGGCACAAGAATCTCTTGAACCACAGAGGCAGAGGTTGCAGCGAGCCTAGATCACGCGACTGCACTCCAGCCTGGGTGACAGAGTGAGACTCCGTCTCAAAAAAAAAAAAAGAAAAAAGAAAAAAAGATTGCAATGCGGGTGTTCTTGTTCTTAGACTGTGGGCGGAAGGATGCTGCCTCACTCAGCCTTGTCTGTGTGATTGTGTTCCCCACAGCACAGTGTGCATCCTGTGTGGTAAAGAGGTGTAACGGGTAATGACGGTCTTCAAAGGTGTCTCTTAGTTCTAGGTCTTTCTATAATGGTCACACAGGAATTGGCTACCTTTTTCAAATGGGGTCCCATTTCAAATTACAAACTCTATCTCCTCTGCTCCCCACCCCCGCTCCCCACCCCAGGGATAGGCCTGGAAGACCCCTGGTTGTGATTTGTGGAGGTGATTGGGTGGAAGTAACGGGGCTGAGAGGCTAATCATAAGATTCAGTTGTTGGTAACTGCCCAGGGGGTAGCATGTCTGTGAACTGTCAAATGCCACCACAAATTGAGAATCTTTAGGGTACTCGTTGTCCCCTGCAACAAAACTCAGTCGTTTTCATAGTGTTAATTGGGAATTTGTTCACAAGCAGGAAATGAGAATATCTCCTCTGTTCTATGTATTAGAAGCCATGTTGGCCAGGTTGGTTTCGAACTCCTGACCTCAGGTGATCCGCCCACCTTGGCCTCCCAAAGTGCTGGGACCACAGCACCTGGCCTGCACTGCAATCTTTTACCAGCTATTGTTATTATTACTATTATTATCATTACTTGCACATTCATAGTGCAAGTAAGATTGTAAGAAAAAATAATTTGTTAGGCCAGGTGCAGTGGTTCATGCCTGTAATCCCAGCACTTTCGGAGGCCAAGGCAGGAGGATCACTTGAGTCCAGAAGTTCAGGACAAGCCTGAGCAACCTAGGGAAGCCCTGTCTCTACAAAATTAAAATAAAATAAATTAGCCAGTGTGGTGGTGCCTGTACCCCCAGCTACTTGGCAGGCTGAGGCAGGAGGATCACTTGAGCCTGGGAGATCGAGACTGCAATGAGCTATGATTGTACCATTGCACTCTAGCCTGAGCAGCAGAGCAAGACCCCATCTCAAAAAAAGAAAAAAAAAAAAAAAGAAAAGAAATAAAAATTGCCAATTCATCGGGTTAGAAAGTTTCAAATGTTTTAGGAGTATCTTTCATTTACAAAAATTATACTGTATGTATAACAGACTAAGGCTAGCAATTTCTAGATTGTTGAGTTGATGTACTGATTACACATAATTTTTATCTAGTCAGTGAAGCAAGACTGACCCCAGGTGATGTTTTTCTGTTCTGGCTTAAGTTTTGTACCTAAACTCGAAAGTAATTGAAATGCATTTATATTCTGAAATTTAGATATTCTATCATTTCAAACTCAATGTAGTGTGGAGATAATCCTAATCAACAAATTTTAACCCAGCATTAAAAATAGGTAGTTAGATGTCTATTTTATAGTCTAACATATTTAAACATAATATTAAAATAAACATATGATCTCAAGAACCAGACTCTGAAAAGAGGTAGACAGATTGAGTCTATCTGATATCTAAACAATAGACAAACTAAGTTTTTAAAAGATTAATTATGCCCCCACTTAAGGGCAGAAGTCTAATTCCACAGATTTGAAGAATATGTAGCCTCATGAACACATCTGACCAGAGATATGGGAGTGTTGCCTAGCAGAGTTAGTGGGATGGCACTTCTGATTCTTTTTCTTTCTTTATTTTATTTTTTTTTTTTTATTATCGTTTTTTTGAGACGGAGTCTCGCTCTGTTGCCCAGGCTGGCATGCAGTGGTGTGATCTCGGTTCACCGCAAGCTCCGCCTCCCAGGTTCACGCCATTCTACTGCCTCAGCCTCCCAAGTAGCTGGGACTACAGGCGCCTGCCACTATACCTGGCTAATCTTTTTGTATTTTTATTTTTTATTTTATTTTGAGACGGAGTCTCGCTGTGTTGCTCAGGCTGGAGTGCAGTGGTGCAGTCTCGCTCACTGCAAACTCCGCCCCCTGGGTTCACGCCATTCGCCATTGTCCTGCCTCAGCCTCCCGAGTAGCTGGGACTACAGGCGCCTGCCACCAAGCCTGGCTAATTTTTTGTATTTTTAGTAGAGATGGGTTTCACCTTGTTAGCCAGGATGGTCTGGATCTCCTGACCTCCTGATCCGCCCGCCTTGGCCTCCCAAAGTGCTGGGATGACAGGCATGAATCTTTTTGTACTTTTAGTAGAGTTGGGGTTTCACCGTGTTAGCCAGGATCGTCTCCATCTCCCGACCTCGTGATCCACGCACCTCAGCCTCCCAAAGTGCTGGGATTACAGGCATGAGCCACCGCGCCTGGCCGGCACTTCTGATTCTTACCCTGAGAGCAAGATTCACTAGATCAGTCACCTCTTTTGCAATTATTAAACTACTTGCTTTGATATCATGAATATAGACACAAGTATAAAAATCTCTTGTTGAACAGCAAAAGACAGAGCTGAAGGTGAGATAAAACCCAGGCTTTTCAAGGTGAAAGCTAAACAATATTTCACAAAAGGCCAAATGCTGGATTGGTTTGTGGATGAGGGACCATACTGAATTTAACTGGCTACATAGCATTGATTGAGTGCTTACTACATGTGCCAGGTCTGTTTGAGGCCTTCTCAGATAGAACACAATTTTTCATACAACAGCACTATAAAATATTGTTGCTCTCATTTTACAGAAGAGGAGCTTAGGTTCTGAGATGTATATTTTGCAATTTTACTTGTCAGTGTTAAGATTGTTCATGATCTGAGTTTCTTGCTTTTGTAAAAAAAAGATTTATTGTATTCATGATGCCTGTCTAGTCCTGCAACTCCCTACCATGTTATAGGTTAAAATTGAAAATGTCATCCATTGATTCGTCCCAGTCAGTAAATATTTAATAAATACCAATGTGCATAGCACTGGGCCAGGAGTGGAATGACTCAAACCCTACCCTAGGGATGTTTGTAATCTAGAAGGGAGATGAGATAAAAATACATCTTTCTTTCCTTCTTTCTTTTCTTTTTTCTTTTTTTTTGTTTTTTTTTTTTTTTTTTTTTTTTTGTTTGTTTGTTTTTGAGACTGAGTCTTGCTGTCACCTGGGCTGTGCAGTGTTGTAATCTTGGCTCACTGCAACCTCCACTTCCCGAGTTCAAGCAATTCTCCTGCCTCAGCCTCCCAAGTAGCTAGGACTACAGGTGCAGGCGACTATGCCCAGCTAAGTTTTGTATTTTAGTAGAGATGGGGTTTCACCATGTTGACCAGGCTGGTCTTGAACTCAAGTGGTCTGCCTGCCTCGGCCTCCCAAAGGGCTGGACTTACGGGAGTGAGCCACTTTGCCTGGCTTAAAAATACCTGTCTCATTTTAACTCAACATTTCCCCTTCTAGGTCTATACTCAAGAGAGATGCGAACATATGTCCACACAAAAACCTGTACACAAATGCTTATAGCAGCATTATTCATAACAGCTGCTTCCGTAAACAACCCAAATGTCCATCAACTGATGAATGAACAAAATGTGGTATATCCACACAATAGAATATTATTTGGCCTTAAGAAGAAATGAAGTACTGATACATTCACTAGTTTGTCTACAACATAGATGAAACTGGACACCATTATGCTAAGTGAAAGAAGCCAGTCACAAAACACCACATATTATATTATCCATTTTTATGAAATGTCCAGAATGGGTAAATCTATAGAGATGGAAAGTAGTGGTTGCCAGTGCCTGGGGGCGTGGGGAGCTTGGGGGCTGACAGCTAAAGGATACAGGGTTTCTTTTAGGAATGATAAAAATGTTCTAGGCCGGATGCAGTGGCTCACATCTGTAATCCCAGCACTTTGGGAGGCCGAGGCGGGTGGATCACTTGAGGCCAGGAGTCCAAGACCAGCCTAGCCAAATGGTGAAACTCTATCTCCACCACAAATACAAAAATTAGCTGGGTGTTGTGGGCAAAACTGTAATCCTAGCTACTTGGGAGGCTGAGGCAGGAGAATCTTTTGAGCCTGGGAGGTGGAGGTTGCAGTGAGCCGAGGAGATCAGGCCACTGCACTCCAGCATGGACAACATGACTCGGTCTCAAAAAAAAAAAAAAAAAAAATTCTAAAATTGATTGCAGCAATGGTTGCACAATTTTGTGAATATACTAAAAATTGTTGAACTGCTGTTCTAAATGGATGAATTTATGGTACGTGAATGATATCTAAATAGAGAACTGTTGTAGAAACAAAACACATACCTGAAAAAATAACTATCCACTTATCTTGTAACCATTCCAGCTTCCAAAGTGTCACATTCCATGTACACTTTTTTGTTTCCTTGGCTAATTCATTCTAAGGGCGCTCCAGCCCAGGCAACTGAGCAAGACTTAGTCTCAAATTGAAAAGAAAAGAAAAGAAAAGAAAGAAAGAAAGAAAGGTATTTTTGAGAAATTCAAGGCACTGTCTGAGAAAAGAAGAGATGATGTGGGAGACTGAAGGAAAGAACCATCTCTCATATGAACACAGTATCCTGTATATTGTGATTATCACATTCATTGAAGATCTCCCTCCTTTGGCAACATGTATATTCCCGAGTTCTCTCCATCCTGCCTTCTACCAAAATACATATTCAAGAAAGGATTTTAAACGTATAATCACTCAGAAATTTAGAAGGCAATGATGACTATCTTTGCATTTAATTAGTGTAAAAATTGTTTATTAATTTTATGAAATAAAAATGACTAAACTCTTTTTTGTTTGGTTTCTGGTTTTCTGTTTTGTTTTTTCTTTTGTTTTTTGATACAGGATCTTGCCCTGTCACCCAAGTTGGAAGGCAGTGATGTGAGCATGGCTTATGGCAGCTTTGGCCTCCTGGGCTCAAATAATCCTCCTGCCTCAGCCTTCAGAGTAGCTGGGACCAGAGGGGCATGCCACTATGTCCAGCTAATTTTTTAAAAAATTATTTTTGTAGAGACGGGGGTCTCCCTATGTTGCCCAAGCTGGTCTTGAACACCTGGGCTCAAGCGATCCGCCGGCCTTGACCTCCCAAAGTGCTGGGATTACAGGCATGAGCCACCGTGGCCAACCCAAACTCTTACTTTATTCCAGGTACATTGCAAGGTGCAGGAGTTAAGAGTCCAGTAAAGAGAGCAATCAACCAAACACATCTCATAGGCGGTTCTGGGCACTATAATAGGATATAGCGGTATGATAAGGGCCCATCTAGGGCAGAGGTATAGGACGTGGCAAATCTGCTGGAGCAGCAGGTGTCTGTAGTCAATAAGGAGCTCCTGAAAGGTTTGGAGAGTGCCATGTTTGAGAATGGATGTTCTGGAGATGCTGAGAATGGTGAAATTGGCAATTTAGCAATATAATTTCTGGCAGTTGGACGAAAGAGAAAATTTTTAAAAGCAATTTAAAAAATTATTTTTGTAGAGACAGGGATCTCCCTGTGTTGCTTAAGCTGGGCTTGAACTCCTGCGCTAAAGCGATCCTCCAGCCTGGGCCTCCCGAAGTGCTGGGATTACAGGCAAGAGTCACAGCGCCCGTCCCAACCTCTTATTTTATTCCAGGTACATTTCACGGGGCAGGAGCTGAGTCCAGTAGAGAAAGCAAGCAAGCAAACAAATCTCATTGGCGGTTCCAAAATTATTATCGTTGTTTTGTTGTTATTATTATTTTGAAGGATAGTTATGTAACAGCAATTTAGTAACCACTTCCTGGCTCCTGAAATGTCATTTGCAGAGTCGCAGAAGCCAATTCCGTTGCCCTCCTTTAAGAGTCCATTACCAGAACAACAAACTCTGTTTTTTGCGGGGAGTCAGGTGTCATTCTCATATATGTCCAGTAGGTGGAGGCATTGCTGTTCCAGAAAGAACACTGTTCTTTGTAAACTTGGTCTGATTGCCATTGCCGCTGAGCACCGGAGGGACTGCCGTTTTCTCCTTTTTGTACGGGGCAACAGGAAGCAGGCCAGAATTATGCAGTAGAGAGCGCATGGGTGTTGGAACCCAACACCATCGTGTCCTAACCTGGACTCCTCTGCCCAGTAGAGTGACCCTGGGCACATTACTTCACCTCTTTGAATCTCAGTTACCTCATCCAAAAAGTGATGGTTTCGCAGGTACACGATCCCTTATCCACATTTCCAAACTTCCCCACTCTGGAAACCACAAGCATTTCGTAACTCATGGGGCAGCAAGACCTGACTTCAACTGACCTGAAGTTATGTATTATTTTACTTAGCGTGAATATTCTCACATTTCACTGCAGAAAGGGTTTATATGTTTGATTACAAAGTGCTCCCCTAGCCCACTGGGGGTTTGATATAATGAAAGGTATATTGGGCTGTGTTACCTTCCTAAAACCTGAGAAAATCCAGAATCCTGAAGCACACCCGGCTCTAGGGTAAGAGACTGTAAATCTGAAATACTGACTGCAAAGGGAGGGAGGAGGGAGGAAAGAAGGAAGGGAGGAAGATACTTTAGTGAAATTGATACTATCTTGTTAGTTTCTCCCCTAGCCATTATCAATAACACACATACTTCTACAAAAGGAGGACTTCCTTTCCAAATACAAGGTATTACCTACTTCCCCATTTCTCTCTTTAGGGTTCCCTCCACCATCCACTCGGTTGCACACAATGGAAGGGTGTAAAGAGTGTTGTAAGGATGAAAGGAGACAGCTTGCCTGAAGCACCTGGGCGGCCCCCAAGAACTCTTCTTTCTCCTACCCAAGCCAATCACACTTGGGGTCCTGGCAAATCAGAGAAATCCCAGGGGGGGAAACAAAGAATCTCTGTTGATACACTCACATCATTCATTCATTTGATACATACATATTAAGCACCTACTTAATATGTGCCAGATACTCTGTGATTAATAAGGTTATTGTCTCCCGCTGAGCCTATGCCATCCTTATGGGAAGACTCGGGGATTGTCTTGGGCTCTGCAAATTACTCAGCACTTTGGGAGGCCAAGACGAGAGGATCACTTGAGCTCAGGAGCTTGAGACCAGCCTGGACAACATGATGAGACCTTGTCTCTACAAAAAATTTTAAAAAATTAGCCAGACGGATTGCTTGAGGCCGAAAGTTCTAGACCAGCCTGGGCAACATAGTGAGACTCCTTTCTACAAAAAAAATTTAAAAATTAGCTTGGTGAGTTGGCGGGCACCTGTAGTCCCAGCTACTCAGAGGCTGAGGTGGGAGCATTGCTTAAGCCCAGGAGGTCAAGGCTGCACTGAGTCATGATTGTGGCACTGCATTCCAGCCTGGGTGACAGACTGAGACCCTCTCTCAAAAAAGAAGGGGGAGGAGGAGGAAGAATAGGAAGAGGAGGCTGCAGCAGGTGCTGTTAAAGGGAAGAGGAAAAACCCATTCGTAGACTCAGTCCACAGATGTCTTTTCCACCATCCCTAAACTTTTAATCATATCCTTTATTTTCACTCTGAAGATTTCACCTGTTTAAAACTTCTGCCCTTGAGGAGGGATGGCTGATGGAGGTAGAAGGTGTGACTTGAATGCAGCTCTCACCTGGGCATTTCTTGACTCTCTGGAGTAAATCGCATGAAGGCCTGGGAAACTCACCCTGCTGCCAATTTGATATCTGCTTTAGATGCACCACCAGTGTAATGGGGATCCCAACTCCTGTCCCCACCTACTTCGCCATCCCGTTTATGGCTTTTTCCTTCCTCCCCCTCCATGCTCCAGGCAGATCCAAGTTCTTGCAATTCTTCGAATGTGTCCAACTCTGCTGCCTTCTTTGCCTTTGCACATGCTGCTCCCTTGTCCTGGAACCGCTCCTTCTCTCCTATTTAATTCCTGTTAGTCCTTCTGCAGAGCCCAGGGCGCAATGGCTCCAGATGCCTTCCCTACCCTTCCTTTCTGTCAGTGCTGGGCCATCCTGTGGGATCATATGCACACTTCCATCACAGCACCACACACACTGCGTTGGGGTCCTCAGTGTCAGTGTCTCTACCCTGCCCACCACACACAGGCAGTGGGAGCTCCTTGGGGGCACGCCCTGTTCTTTACATCCTCAGCATCACTGGGCTTGTCCACAAAGGAGACACTCAATAAATGTTGGCTGATTACATGAATGATGGTGGAGATCAATATTATTATATTTATGAAAGAGCTCTGAGCTCTTGGGAATATGACTATATTCTACATTGCAGAAAATGACATAAATATGCAGCCGTTGCAAGAAGAAATCTGAGACTTATTTTAATGTCAGTTCCTCACCCTGCACTACCTATTACTCATCCCTGGGGCAGAGGCTGTGTTTGTGGGAAGCACACCAGGCAGAAAGTCTCAAAGCCTGGGATCTGGCCCACGTCTATCACAAGCCAGCTGTGTGATCATCGACAGTCACATGTCAGAATCCTCACTTCCCTTATCAGGGCAACAAAGAATCAGAGCTGCTGAACAAGTTCTTTCTCGTTCTGATATTCTGTTATTTTATTTTGAGTGCATTGAGCTATGAGTTCACAGAATGCATGATGACATCTAAGCAAACTTGCTAGTTCTAAAAATAGGCTGTGTACGGGAATGTGCACCAAAGTGTGCAACAAGATAAGGATTGTGGACAACAATGCTGTGGCCAGGGTGGTGGTCAATTGGCAGATTGTCCTGCAAACCCTCCTACTTTTGCAGTTTGATTCCTTTTGTCTTCAGAAAAGTACTCTTTTTTTTTTTTTTTTTTTTTTTTTTTTTTTTTTTTTTTGACGGAGTCCGCTCTGTCGCCCGGGCGGGTGCAGTTGGTTTATTCCAGCTCAACTGCCAACTTCCGCCCCGGTTTCACGCCATTCTTCCGCTCCCTCAGCCTCCCGGGTAGCTTGGGACTAAGGCCGCCCACCACTTTTCCGCGGCTAGTTTTTTTTTGTATTTTTTAGTAAGGAGGCGGTTTCACCATGTTGCCAGGATGGTCGTCGATTCCTGACTGTGATTCGCCCCGTCTCGGCCTCCCAATAAGTGCTGGGATTACAGCTTTGAGGCCACTCCGCCGCGCCCGGCAGTATCTTTTTAAAATTCAAGTCCTTTTTAAAATTCAAATTTTTGGCGGCGCCAAATTTTAGTATTAAATTTTGTAGTTCTCCTGGGGAGAGAAGTACTACTTGTTTAATCATAACTTTTCTATATGGTGGGATACCCTGCTTTTTTTGTTTGTTTGTTTGTAGAGACCCAAAGTCTTGCTTCTGCTCACCCAGGCTTGGAGGTATGGCGGGGCGCGGTGCCGCTCAGCCTGCTAATCCCAGCCACTTTTGGGGAGGCGGACGGGGTGGATCACGACGGTCAGGAGATGAGACCATCCTGGCTAACACTGTGAAACCCCGTTCTACTTAAAAAATTACAAGAAATAGGGGCCGGGGCTGAAAGGTGGGTGGGGCCTGTAGGTCCAGCTACCCGGGGGAGGCTGAGGCAGGAGAATGTTTCGCTGAACCCGGGGGCGGACGCTTGCAGTGAGCTTGAGATCCAGCCACTTGCCACTCCAGCACCGGGCCGACAGAGCGAGACTCCGTCTTCAAAAAAAAAAAAAAAAAAATTCAAATTTTTCTGGGAGGCCTGCCCTTCATTACCTTAAAATCTAGGGATTTCAATGGCTTCTAGAAAGGATTTAGGCAAGTAATATTTCAGTATATCCCATCAAAACCTTGCAGGGATCGGTTGACGGCCAACTTGGGGATGAGACAGGCTCTTAGTGGCACCTGGTATCAGCCCCCAGGATGATGCTCAGGCTGTTGTAGGGGAGAGGAGGAGATACTTAAGTGAAAATTGATCCTTCCTACCTTGTTGTTTCTTCCTCTAGCCATTATCAGTACACAGGTATTTCTTACAAAAGTGGGACTTCAGGCCGGGTGCGCGGGGTGGCTCAGCCTGTAACTCCCCGCACTTTGGGGAGGGACGAGGCGGCGTGGATCACGAGGGTCAGGGAGATCGCACGAACCACCATCCTGGCCTAACATGGGTTTGACCCGTCTTACTAAAAAATTTACAAAAACTAGCCGGCGACGCGGGTGGCGGGGCGGGCCTGTAGTTTCCCAGTACTCGGGGAGGCCCTGAGGCAGAGAATGGTGTTAAACCCGGGAGGTGGAGGTTTGCAGGTGAGCATGAGATCTGCGCCCACTGCCACTCAGCCTGGGCTGGACAGAGCCGGAGGACTCCTTCTCAAAAAAAAAAAAAAAAAAAAAGTGGGACTTCCGTTCAAATACAAGGGTATTCTGTACTTCCCCACTTTTCTCCTCTGGGGTTCCCTCCACCATCCACTCAGTTGCCAACCAAAAGCCTTAGAAACCTTCTGTCTTTCCCTGCCCTCCTAACCGTAGCTCCGTCAGCCCAAATTCAAATCCTCTTTCCTTTCAAAACATGTCCCCCTACCTGTGTATCTCACCACCACTTGCTAAAACGAGCAGTGGAAAGTCATGTCATTATGTCAGTTAGCTAAATTTTAACGCCCCTCTCTTGTTGCTTCTTGCCTCTACTCTTGTTCCCCTTAAAGATCATGCTCGGTAGAATAGAGATCCAGGACCATCATTTCCGCATTGGAAATCCGTTCCATTTATGAGTTTCCTTGCCATAGCTCCAGGGAGATCCAAACTCCTTCACTTTGGCATGTTCCCCTGCCTACCTCTCAACATTGTCCGGAGGCCGAGGCACTCTGACCTTTCTGGTCGCCCTCACACAGGCAAGCATTTTGCTCTTTCAAGGCCTAGAACGTGTTATTTGCCTCTTTTCCAGATTCATACACACCCACCTATAACACTAGGTGGAGTCCAGTAACAAGGGCAGGAATGGAAACCCATAAACATATCTGCCAAGTATTAAAGCTATAGACCACTCTTAATTCTAAAACTCTATACATAAAACATGTTCTAGCCCTCTTACCATGCAAATGGGCCTTCATAATGACAAGATTGGAAAGATATATGTAAACACATGGGCTTTGATAACTTGCAAATTAGCAAATACAAAAAGAAAATTTAAATTTATACTGTGCATATTTAAGCTGCTGTCTGTTGATTGGTTTGGTGATATTTGAATGAGTACTAAAATAGAGATCATGATTATTATCTATGGACTTTATGATGTGTTTATTCCACAAATTTATTTTTTTGTTTCATTTTCATTGCAATCAGCTAATTTATAATCATTTTCAATAATTGTGGTTCTATCGAGATGGAATGGATATAAAATAGGTTTTAAAAATGTTTTGTTCTCAAAGGGTGCTAAAAAATTTAAATATTATATCATATCTAAATATAAATCTGAAAGTAAATATTTTGAAACATTAAAATGTACTTTTCATATCTTTCAAAAAGTTATTTTTTCTCAAGATTATTCAAAATTATTTATATTAAGGCAATTTTATAATTAAGCAAATACATGTTTTAATTAGTGAATATGAAACGTTTAAAATACAATGATTTAAATAAAGTTGAAAAATTCTTTTGGAAAATCTAGCTAAATTATATTAGATATTCTTATTTTTTAAAAAAATTCTCAGGCTGAGCATGGTGACTCATACCTGTAATCCCAGCAATTTGAGAGGCAGAGGCAGGAGGATCACTTGAGTCCAGGAGTTCAAGACCACCCTGGGCAACATAGTGAGATCCTGTCTCTACAAAAATTAAAAAAAAAAATTAGCTGAGTGTGGTGGTGCACGCTTGTAGTCCCAGCTACTAGGGAGGCTGAGTGGGAGGATCACTTGAGCCCAGGAGATTAAGGCTGCAGTGAGCCGCGATCATGCCACTGCACTCCAGCCTAGGAACAGTGTGAGACCCTATCTCTTAAAAAAAAAAAAAAAAAAAAAAAAAAAAGATTGGCAGGGCACAGTGGCTCATTCCTGTAATCCTAGCACTTTGGGAAGTCGAGGCAGGAGGATCACTTGAGCCCAAAAGTTTGAGACCAGCTTGGGCAACATAGTGAGACTCTGTCTCCACAAAAGAATTAAAAAGTAATTAGATGTGGTGGTGCATGCCTGTGGTCCCAGCTACTGGGGAGGCTGAGGTGGGAGGATTACTTGAGCCCAGGAGGTTGAGGCTGCAGTGAGTCATGGTTGTGCCATTACACTCCAGCATGGGCAACATAAGGAGACCCTCTCTCAAAACAAACAAACAAACAAAAAAGAAAACGTGTCTCAGTTTTGGTGTTCAGTGCTGTCAAGGTAAATAATTGGTATGCTTTGAGGATCTTACATCTAAACCAACATACATACACACATTGAAGGGAAATGTGAATTACTTGACATTGCAAATGTTCTTCATCCATCATGTGCAAACGTCCCAAATACTTCTTTAATCCATGAGCATCTCCAGAACACAAAGAAAGAGAAGAAAAAGGCAGATGCTCAGAACTCTGGGGAACAATTTTTCTTCATGCAATAATCT
Organism: Rhinopithecus bieti; assembly: GCF_001698545.2. Classification (NCBI taxonomy): domain Eukaryota; kingdom Metazoa; phylum Chordata; class Mammalia; order Primates; family Cercopithecidae; genus Rhinopithecus; species Rhinopithecus bieti. The sequence goes on along the minus strand of NW_016813109.1, from coordinate 456,770 downwards.
AGTGCTCTGATGCTGTCTTTGAGAAAGGTTTGAACAAATTACTTTGTCCCTTCTGTCACCTAAGCACTTTTGCCATGCAAATTCTTTCCAGCACCACCCACAACCTTGACAGCATTAGGACAAGGTGGTAGAGAAGTGTTTCCCTGGAGTCTGAAGCGTGTTAAATAATCAGAATGGTTGGGGTCCTCTAAATCCCCAGGCCCAGGACAGGGGCCCCTATTGCCCTTTTCCAAGAGTAGTTCCTTCTTTCATGCCTCCTGGGTACCTCCTTATAGAAAGGCCTTCTCTGGCCACCCTGAATAACTGATGTGGCATCCATACCGCCCCACCCCAACCATTCTGTGTCCCTTGTCTCATATGATCTTTTCATAACAATTTACACCATCTGAAATCACATCTTTCTCTACCCACCATGCACCTCCTCATGTGCGTAAGCCCTCAATGCCTATTTGTTAATGATCAGACATCTCTGACCATCAGATTCCAGAGGTATTTCAGCAATGGATGTTTATTTGTGTGATGTTTTAATACACAGTGTCTCCTCATCCATGCTTTCGTGAGATTCCCATGACCTGTGAAGAACAAAGGGCACGCCTGGTGCTCAGAGAGGTTACGAGGTTTGTCACTGTGAGCAAATGGTAGAGCTAAAGGTAACCATACAATTAGTATTCTTTTCCCTAGACCCCTAAAGCGAAGAAGGAGCCTTGAGGGTTTATGGTGCGGCCTCAAAACACACACCCATGGTGAGCAGTCCCACACAATTCTGCCCCTAGAGGGCAGTGGTTGCACACACATGGACATCGGACCCATTTGGCCCACTAGCCGGTTAGTGATGGGTGTCCACGTCTTCACCTAGTTTTTGTTTGTTTGTTTTGTTTTGTTTTTTAGAGACGGAATCTCGCTCTGTCGCCCAGGCTGGAGTGCTGTGGCAAGATCTCAGCTCACTACAACCTCCACCTCCTGGGTTCAAGCGATTCTCCTACCTCAGCCTCCCAAGTAGCTGGGACTACAGGTGCGTGCCACCACGCCCAGCTAATTATTTGTATTTTTAGTAAAGACAGGGTTTCATCATATTAGCCGGGATGGTCTCCATCTCCTGACCTTGTGATCTGCCCGACTCAGCCTCCCAAAGTGCTGGGATTACAGGCGTGAGCCACCGCGCCCGTTAACTTCACCTAGATTTTAGAAGACCCTGGAGACATTCTGATCATACCAAGATAAGAATACAGTTCCACAGACCTTACTGACCTGGTGTGTTTCCAGGAAGTCTGGAACTTCCTGGGTGGACCTCCTGCCCTTACCCTGACTTCTTCCAAGGAGAAAGCTAGAACTCAAGCCCAGTTCAACTCTGTGTGTTCCTTTCTGCCCTTGGAAACCTTCCTACTAGTCTTGCTCAATTTGGGCACTCGTGACATTTTGGACTGGAAATTTTTGTTGTTGTGAGGACTGTCCTGTGCATTGTGAGGGGCTGTCCAGAATCCCTGGCCTCTACACCGAATTGCTAGCAGCCCTCACTCCCCATCTCAGTTGTGACAACAGAAAATGTCTACAAACATTGCCAACTGTTTGGGGGAGGTAGAGGGAGAAGGTAACAAAATTGCCCTGGTTTGAGAGCCACTAAACCGAACCACCCATGGAATAGATGCCGTGGAGTCTAGCCATGAACTGTCGTCCAGGAGGCGGCTGGGGAGGAATTCACAAATGTTCCCAGCACAGGATCTTGCGATTTCTGTGTAAACTTTTCTTCCAGTGATATTTAATTTTTTGTCTCATCTCCAAATGGTAATTGTTTGCAAATTAAGTGGTGTTTATCCTCCTGGCTATGAACTCTAAACAGAATGCAGGGGTTTTTTTGTTTTGTTTTGTTTTGCTGTGTGTGTGTGTGTTGGTTTTTTTTCTGATCTGCACGGTTCTCAGTCCCTCAGACCATTTATTTCCTTTTATTGTTGTTTTCTTCACTTGGCTTCCCCCCTCCACCAGACAGGCTTAATAACTGGCAATCATCACATCGCAGGGCAAGGCAGTCGGCAGCCACCCCCGCAACGGGGGAATCAGAGCCTGAATGCTCTGGAACTATTGCCTCTTTTGTTTTTTCCAGGCAGACTCCAGTTTTGTCTCTTGACTATCCCTGAATAAAGAGAATCTTAAAACATCATGTGGCTGCAAATGGCTTCGCATAAGCTGGAACGAGCAATAAACAGGAAGTCCACAGCAAAGGAGAAATAAAAATGATCAGTCAATGAGGCTGTGAGAATGACTTCACTGAGCGCCCCCCCCCCCCACCTCCAAGGTACCTTTGGGGGAAATTGGGCTGCATTAATCGGGCCTGGGCAGACAGGCCCCAGAGCAGAGCTGCCAGGAGGGAAGGCCTGCAGTGAGCCAGTGAGGGGGAGTGAGTGCCACACCACTTCCGGAGCCAAAGATCTGCCAGAGGAGTAGGACAATGTGGCCCACATGCCGTGAGCAAATTATCCCAGCCAAGTTGCAAAACTTACATGACTCTCCTTTATCCCGTCCTGGGGTTGGACGAGAGGCCCCAGGATGAGGAACTAATACAATTGCCCCGGCACTCCAGCCCACACCTGGCTGCTCTGGCGACACTCTGGACTCTCACATTCAGACAGGGCCCCCACAGTGCTCTTGAGCCCCAAGCGTCCCATGTCTTGGGAACCTGCTGCCCTTCCCAGCCACCACCCAGTGTCTATGGCTGACATGCCCGGGTACCCTGACCCAGCGATGCCCCTCCAGAGCAGGAATCATCACCACGATGAGTTAGGCCTGGCTCCACCCTACCCAGGAGATCTTCCTGAAAACAGCATCACAGAGAACTTGGAGGACAACATAGCTACTGCTTTGATGTCGGGCTTAAAGAGAAAGGATGCCTCCTAAAGCAGAGAGAGAAGGAGAGAAAGAGATAATCGGCCTCTCGGTGTCTCATTTCATGAAGAGAGTCAGATTGTACAAACAAGGAGTTAAATAAAAAAGGATGTAGGAGGAAGTTTAAACTAATTCGAGGTCAGAAAAGTGAGAAACATATTTTTAGTTTCTAAGACCACCTAAAGAAGGCAGAGTAGGCCGGGCGTGGTGGCTTACTCCTGTAATCCCAGCACTTGGGGAGGCTGAGGCAGGAGGATTGCCTGAGCTCAGCAGTTTGAGACCAGCAGCCTGGGCAACACAATGGAACCACATCTCTAAAAAAAAAAAAAGGTAGCCAGGCATGGTCGCACATGCCTATATCTACTTGTGGGGCTGAGGCGGGAGGCAGTCTTGAGCCCAGGAGATCACAGCTGCAGTGATTCAAGATCGTGCCACTGCACTCCAGCCTGGGTGACAGAGCAAGACTGAGTCTCTTAAAAACAAACAAAAAAGGCAGGGTATACCACATATAGAATGTTATGATTAAAAAGTAGTTCTCTCAGGCCGGGCGCGGTGGCTCACGCCTGTAATCCCAGCACTTTGGGAGGCCGAGACGGGCGGATCACGAGGTCAGGAGATCGAGACCATCCTGGCTAACATGGTGTGAAACCCCGTCTCTACTAAAAAATACAAAAAAACTAGCCGGGCGAGGTGGCGGGCGCCTGTAGTCCCAGCTACTCCGGAGGCTGAGGCAGGAGAATGGCGTAAAACCCGGGAGGCGGAGCTTGCAGTGAGCTGAGATCCGGCCACTGCACTCCAGCCCGGGCGACAGAGCAAGACTCCGTCTCAAAAAA
>NW_016813109.1:425123-450979 GCF_001698545.2 Rhinopithecus bieti | reverse complement strand
AAAAAAAAAAAAAAAAAAAAAAAAAAAAGTAGTTCTCTCTCCAATCCTAGTTCCTCTAGTCCATCTTATTTTATTTATTTATTTATTTAAGAATGAGTTTCACTCTTGTTGCCCAGGATGGAGTACAGTGGCGCCATCTCGGCTCACTGCAACCTCTGCCTTCTGGGTTCAAGCGGTTCTGCTGCCTCAGCCTCCCCAGTAGCTAGGACTACAGGCACCCACCACTATGCCTTGCTAATCTTTGTATTTTTAGTAGAGATGGAACTTCACCATGTTGGTCAGGCTGGTCTCAAACTCCTGACCTCAGGTGATCCACCCACCTCAGCCTCCCAAAGTGCTGGGATTATAGGCGTGAGCCACCATGCCTGGCCTAGTCCACTGTATTTTATTGTGGCTACACTGTAAATCCATTCTGGAAGTGGCCAGGGTCATGTCTCTATACTAGGGGTTCAGCTACGGATAGTGGGGAGCATTTTCAAGGAGGCCTGAGAGAAGGCAGGTGTTACGCACGATGCAAAACAGCAGGGTGATGGCGGAGCTCTGACCTCGATGCTCCTGAACTAGGGGTGGTCGTTAGGACTAGGTTGTTTTCCAACAGCTGACTCTGCTGTGATTGGACCAAAGAGTTAGAGATTTTGACCAGGTGTGTAAAGGTGGTGAATCTCCAGCTTCTGTTTAAGCAATGGCCCATCTTCCCGGAAACATTCTTGCTCTCTGAGCCCTGGGATCTTGGAACAGAATCACTTGCCGGAAGTGGCCATTGCTGCCCCACCGTTGTAGAAAAATCTCCTGCCCAGATGCCCAGGCCCTTATTAGCCACTGCAAGATTCTCTATCACCTCCCTAAGCAGATCCAGCAGGAATCCAACCATTGCAAACCCATCACTTTTCAACAACGTGGGGCATTTACATGGTAAGACTAGATCCACGTTATGCTGGAGTGAGGAGCGGCTCAGTAAAACTTCCTATCTCCCAGATAAGCTGTGTGCTGAGAACTGACCCAGCCAGTTGTCTTGGACAGTAAGTGAATCGATCGACAGAAGCCTCTGCTATGCACCTGGGCTCTGTGTTCATTACTGTAGTTTATAGGAAGGAAGCCAAGAAAGATGTGGTCCTGCCATCCATGAGGTTGCACCCTAGTCTAACTCACAAGACTAATGAACATGTGGGCTCATACGATAAGGCTGGATGACCATTCTGGCCTTCGGTAAACTCAAGCCTGAAGATTTATGTAAAGCTATGGCTCTTCACTAAATAATACTGCACATTGTTATCTAACTTTTCTTCTATGTCTTGTGCCACCCATAAGGTCATAAATTCCTCTTGAGTAGGAAGCACAATTTACCCTTTTTAGGGTCTCATGCATCCCTTCACCCCCTATAGCTTCCAGCACAGTGCTATACACATAGATGCTCGTGATGCTGTTACCAGATGCTCTGGTGAGTATAATCGCGTGAAACTGACTAGAATTGTAATAGGAGTTTGTGTACGGGAGCAATCTGGGTGGGCTGGGGTAGTTGGAGGAGGGAGCCTTCCCTGGAACTGCATAGGGCAATTGGCAGTAAAAATACCACAGTTTTTTTTTCTTTTCCTTTTGAAAGTAGTGATTAAAGATAACATTTTAAAAACTGTAAAAGTGTAGATGTTCATTATAGAAACGTGTCAGATGAAGAAAAATATAAAGGAGGAGATTCAAATCACGGGTAATTTCATTCCCAGACATGAGTGAGCTCACAGAATACATAATTATCAACTGTAACAAGTGCTGCAAAGAAAGAAACCAGCAAGAGAATAAATCAGAGAGACCTGATCTAGAATACAGGAGGCCTCTCCCAGGATGCAACGTTGAAGCTGAGACCTGAAGGATGAGCAGGGCTGAGATGGATGAAGAGAGAGAGAAGCACATAACAGGTGTGTGAAAGGATGCATTTCTTTAAGAGGCTGATTACACCTGTAATCCCAGCACTTTGGGAGGCCGAGATGGCCAGATCGCTTGAACCCAGGAGTTTGGGACCAGCCTGGGTAACGTGGAGAAACTCCATCTTTACAAAAAGAAAAATCACACACACAAACACACACACACACATACACACATACACACACACAATATTAGCTCGGCGTGGTGGCATGCACCTGTAAGTCCTAGCTACCCAGGAGGCTGAAGTGGGAGGATCACTTGAGCCTGGGAGGTCAAGGCTGCAGGGAGCCATGATTACACCATTGCACTCCAGCCTGGACCACAGAGTGAGACCCTCAAAAAAAAAAAAAAAAAAAAAAAAAAAAAAAAAAAAAAAACAGATGAATCATAAGATGAACATCTGTCAAATATTTTATTTAATCTTTCACTTTTTTTTAACCTTATTAATGAATGAGGGAAACATTAAGCTCTTACAACTGGTTCAAAGGCGAATTCAAAGTACCACACTTACATAGGTCAATCAGGAATGCTGAAATGAACATGTCAAAGATTCCAAATTCGGTGGATGAAGGTCAGTTGTCCCTCCACTGGGTAGAATGTATCGGCATATGGAAAATAACCCTTACATTGCTCTTACTTGTCTACAACTTGCAGAGTTGTTTCNAAAAAAAAAAAAAAAAAAAAAAAAAAAAAAAAAAAAAAAAAAAAAAAAAAAAAAAAAACAGATGAATCATAAGATGAACATCTGTCAAATATTTTATTTAATCTTTCACTTTTTTTTAACCTTATTAATGAATGAGGGAAACATTAAGCTCTTACAACTGGTTCAAAGGCGAATTCAAAGTACCACACTTACATAGGTCAATCAGGAATGCTGAAATGAACATGTCAAAGATTCCAAATTCGGTGGATGAAGGTCAGTTGTCCCTCCACTGGGTAGAATGTATCGGCATATGGAAAATAACCCTTACATTGCTCTTACTTGTCTACAACTTGCAGAGTTGTTTCTAGCTCAGAAAATGAAAGATGGAGATGACCAGGAAGAGTAAGTCAGAATGTCTACAAATTCTTCCCCCGTTTCAAAGCCTTTCACAGTTTGTCCTGATGTTTGCAAATGTCCTGGGAAGGAAAGAGCTTAAGAGAAATGAAAGAAGAGGAGGTTGCTGGGGTATAATGAGCCAGGAGGAGAGTGGTTGAGATAGGATGCATGGTGTACATTCCCATTTGTAGGGTGTGTGTGTGTATGTGTGTGTGTGTGTGTGTGTGTCAAGGTAAAGCTTATTTTTTCTTCTTTTTATTTATTTATTTTTTGAGACAGAGTCTCTCTCAGTTACCCAAGCTGGAGTGCAGTGGCACAATCTCGGCTCACAACAACCTCTACCTCCAGAGTTCAAGCAATTCTCCTGCCTCAGCCTCCTGAGTACCTGAGATTACAGGTGCCCGCTAACACTCCTGGCTAATTTTTTTTTTTTTTAAGTAGAGACAGGATTCACCATATGTTGGCCAGGCTGGCCTCGAACTCCTGACCTCAAGTAATCCACCCACCTCAGCCTCCCAAAGTGCAAGGATTACAAGCATGAGCCACCATGCCCAGCCTCTTCTTCTTTTTTTTTTTTTTTTAAGACCTAACAGAGATTTCCCATACACCCACTGACCCCACACGCACAGCTTCCCCATTATCCACATCCCTCACCAGAGGTGTATTTTTGTTACAACTGATGAGCCTACATTGACATATCATTATAATCCAAATAGTGTAATTTACATTAGGGTTCACCGTTGGTGTTGTACATTTTGTTTAACTTTTATTATACATTGGATAAGAAGGGAATGACGTAATGCTAACAGGCTCAGCAGAAAGACCCAGCAGGGCCTGTGTGCCTAGATTCTTCTTGGCCTCTGTGCAGGGCACCTTCCTTCTGGGCATGGGGCAGGACACTGCTGGAATTGGGGTCTGATGACCTACAGCCAAACCAGGTAGGTCAGATTTCTTTCTTTCTTTCTTTCTTTCTTTCTTTCTTTCTTTCTTTCTTTCTTTCTTTCTTTCTTTCTTTCTTTCTTTCTTTCTTTCTTTCCTTCTTTCTTTCTTTCTTTCCCTCCTTCCTTCCTTCCTTCCTTCCTTCCTTCCTTCCTTCCTTCTTTCTTCCTTCTTTCTTTCTTTCTTTCTTTCTTTCTTTCTTTCTTTCTTTCTTTCTCTCTCTGTTTCTTTCTTTCTTTGTATCTTTCTATCTTCCTTCCTTCCTTCCTTTCTTTTTCTTTCTTTCTTTCGATGGAGTTTTACTCTTGTTGCTTAGGCTGGAGTGCAATGGCACAATCTTAGCTCCCTGCAACCTCTACTTCCTCGGTTCAAGCGATCCTCCTGCCTCAGCCTCCCAAGTAGCTGGGATGACAGGCACCTGCCACCATGCCTGGATAATTTTTGTATTTTTAGTAGAGACGGGGTTTCACCATGTTGGCCAGACTGGTCTTGAACTCTTGAGCTCAAGTGATCTGCCCACCTCGGCTTCCCAAAATGCTGGGATTACAGGCGTGAGCCATCACGCCAGATTGTTTCTTTATGGCCATTTTTTTTTTCTTTTTTTTCTTTTTTTTTTTTTTTGAGACGGAGTCTGGCTCTGTCGCCCAGGCTGGAGTGCGGTGGCCGGATCTCAGCTCACTGCAAGCTCCGCCTCCCAGGTTCATGCCATTCTCCTGCCTCAGCCTCCCAAGTAGCTGGGACTACAGGCGCCCGCCTCGTCGCCCGGCTAGTTTTTTGTATTCTTTGGTAGAGACGGGGTTTCACCGTATTGGCCAGACTGGTCTTGAACTCCTGACCTCAGGTGATCCACCCACCTCGGCCTCCCAAAGTGCTGGGATTACAGGCTTGAGCCACCGCGCCCGGCCCTTTATGGCCAATTTTTATACAGAAGGTGGAGGGAAAGTTAGAGAGTAATATTTTAGGTTTTATGACTGGTTTGGGGGAAAGGGGTTCTGGTTTCTAAGACCTGTCAGGGTTTGGTCAAATGTATGATGACATAATAGATCCCTCATTGTATTATCAGACAGGATATTTCCACTGCCCTAAAAATCCTCTGTGTTCTGCCTTGTCTTTTTTTTCCCCGCTTAGTAATATAGGATAAACATTTTCTCATATCATCAAGTATCCTTTTGCAGCCCAATTGTGAAGGGCCGCGCCGTTCCCTTGCAGTGGACCCACCGCAATGTATTAACTAAGGCCTTCCATCCTCTTCAGTTAAGTTGCTCCTATTTGAGATTCAGACACATTAGCCTTTGTTTTCATGCATCTCTGATGATTTCCCTAGGATAGATTTCTGTAAGTGGAATGTCTATTCTAAAAGTGTTGATTAGCAAAAACTGCTTTCAAGTGAAGTACTTTAAGAAAATATTGAGGTATGGAGAGGTAGCATCTCTGAGAGAGAGAGAGAGCACGCAGTGGGGCAGTTTTGGAGTCTGGATGTGTAGATTGGAAGAGGTCAGGGAGTAGAAGATGACTCAGGGTATTGGGCTTGGGTTTTCCTTAGAGACAATGGGACATGGGCATATTAGGAAGAGGAACTAATTTGAGGGAAGAAGATAAATTTACTCAGGGATGTGCAGGATTTGGGTTACTGGGGCTCAGAAAACAATACTTCAAAATGGAGGCCTCAGAAGCAAAAGTTTTTCTCTGATCTTCTCCTGCCCTCTCAGTCCCATCCTCCCCAGAGGCTAGCCAGAGACACTAGAATCTCCTCCCCAAGGCAAGTCTTAGGAACCAGAACCCCTTCCCCCCCAAAGCAAGCCATAAAACTAAAATATTACTCTCTAACTTTCCCTTTGCCTTCTGTTTAAAAATTTGCCATAAGGAAATTTTCTGACCTCTCTGATTGGACTGTAGGTCATAGGACCCCCTTTCCAGAGAGGGTCCTGCCCTACACCCAGAAGGAAGGAGTGCTGCTCAGAGAGGCCAAGAAGAATCCAGACAGACAGTCCTTGCTGGGTATGTCCCCACTCTGTCTATCAGCATTAGATGGTTCTCTTTTTGTCCTGTCATATTTCTACAGGACTATCCATACTTTGTTGAACCTAAGCATAAAAAGGGACAATTTCCCCTGCATCTTTGGGTCTTCATTCCAAAAGCATGTGCATTAAATAAATGTGTATACCTTTTCTCCAATGAATCTGCCTTTTGCAAGTTGATTTTCCAGCAAAACTTTCAAGGGCCAAGGGGAACCAGGGAGCACCCAGGGGCACAGGGGCAGAGTCTGGGCTGGAAAAGTGTATGAGTCCATTTTCACACTGCTATAAAGAACTGCCCAAGACTGGATAATTTATAAAGGAAAGAGGTTTATTTGACTCACAGTGCAGCATGACTCGGGAGGCCTCAGGAAATTTACAATCATAGTGGAAGGTGAAACAGGCATGTCTTACATGGCGGCAGGTAAGAGAGAGCAAATGCACGCATAGAAGGAAACGTCAAACACTTATAAAACCATCAAATCTCATGAGAAGTCACTCACTATCATGAGAACAGAATGTGGAAAGCTGCCCCCATGATCCAATCACTTCCCACCAGGTCCTGCCCTTGACACATGGAGATTATGGGAATTACAATTCAAAATGAGATTTGGGTAGGTACACAGAGTCAAACCATATAAAGAGGTAAATTTGGGAGTCATAGGAGAGATCTTCTAGTTAAAACCATGAGAGGAGCTGCCTAGGGGAGAGAGGGCCCCCAGGGTGATGAGAGCCCTGCAAAAGAGCCATGCTCAGGGGCACACTTGGAAGACACAGCAAATATGTAAACAGGAGAGAAAAAGGTGGGAAAGCGCCTTGGGAAGGCTGGGTCATTAACAATGTCAAGTATTGCCCTGAGGTCAGCAAGGCTGAGGACTAGGGGGGAAACCATTGTGCTTGGCCAGAAGAAAGTCCTGGCAACCTCCAGCAAGTGCAGTTTCAATAGAATTGTGGGGGTGGAAGTCCGTGGTTTAGGGAATAGTAGATGGAGGCATTGAGTGTCAGCCACAATGTGGAGGATTTTGGCAGCAAAAGGAAGTGGGAAGTCTGGAAATTAGCTAAAAAAGAGGAGAGTGGAGCATTGTATTTTGTGAGTGTGTGTCTTGTTCCTATTCCAAGCCAGCAGCTTCAGTCGGCTTTTCCACATCCCCTACCACAGTTTCCTCAGCTTATTTTTCAATCCTAAATATTTTTTCAATCTCAGAGGAGATTACATGGCTTCATAGGACCAGCCCTTCACAGAGAGCCTGGCACATAGGAAGTGCTCACTAAGCATTTGCTATTGTCATCATTTTTTATTAACAGTCCTTAAGGTCTGGGCATGGTGGCTCACACCTGTAATGTCAACACTTTGGGAGGCCAAGGCAGGTGAATTGCTTGAGCTCAGGAGTTCAAGACCAGCCTGGGCAACATAGCGAGGCCCCATTTTTACAAAAAATAAAAAAAATAGCTGGGCATAGTGGTGCATACCTATAGTCCCAACTACTTGGGAAGCTGAGGCAGGAGAGTTGCTTGAGCCCAGGAGGTCAAAGCTTTAGTGAGCTATGATCACATCACTGCACTCCAGCCTGGGCGACAGAATGAGACCCTGTCCCCACTCCCCCTCTCAAAAAAAAGAGTCCTTAAGAACAAAATATACAAACAAGAAGGCCAGACATGGTGTAGGTAGAGTGAAAGTGGGAATGAGGTAAAAGAGGAGGCGCTGTCTTTAGCAGGGAATAATTAGAAGCACAAAAGGCTGGTTCATCTTTTCTTGGCCTTCATCGTGGGTCTACGGTGGACTGCATCTTCCATGTAAGATGCACTAAAGGAGCCTGCCTGCCTTTTGTCAGTTTGCATGTTGATTTGAGACCCTTCTCCAAGATTTCTTTCTGCATTTTCATTCATTGCTTTGAAATCAGTCTGAGTTTTAGTCTGGTCCTGCCCCTTGGGACTGCAGGAGGGGACAAAGGGGAACTCCCTGGAGTGCAAGATTCGGGAAGAATGTGCAGAGGGAAAATGAGCAAATGCCAAATGTGCCGGCACTGCCAGCGGATGCAAGTGAGGGATGGAGCGCCTGATAGCTCACGTCTCCAGGAGCAGATTGTAAGTGAAATCACAGGTATTCATCCACGGGGAGGATCTGGGCAGGAGCAAAAGCCCAGAAGGTTCTGTTTGTGTGGCAAGATACAGAAACAGTGTGGGCTGAGAGAGGTCCTGCCTTTCCTGTAGCAAAATGACAATTACCCCATCTCAGCGGGCTGTACAGAAAGAGGTAATTCGTTTATGTTGTCTGTAATTCTGCTGGCCTTCCCCCCTCCCCGTTTCACATTCTGGTTAGAAGGCAAATAAGTCACTAACGTCCAGACAACCTAGTTTAAAGCTTCGATCATTTAAATTGTCACTTTGGGTAGTGTCCAGTCTCTGATACGTTAAAAATGCTCCACCTTGCAGCCTTTAGCTCTGCCTACTTCTCACCCTAAGATACTACTTCTCACCCCTGTCTGGGTACACAAAGAAAGAGATGTGTGTGGGTCACACAGGACAGTGGCGGGGTTGTGGGGTGGGTCTTGGACACGTCCTCAGCATTCTTTATGTTCAGGGGCTTCCTGTGTCTACCTGGTGACTACTTGCCTGGCATTCTAAGGTGGCGCAAAGGCTATTTAATGTGTGCTCTCTCGGCTTGACCACAGTGCAAAGCAATACATTGATGTGGCTTCGTCGTGGCTTTCCTGTTGCTGTCTGCCTCTCTGAAACTGACATTAGGTCCCTATATGGCAATTCCTCCCTGCAGCCCTGGCTATCTAGCCACCCTTCCCCAAGGTAATTCTTATCTTTCTCCCGTCGGCATAGCTGACTGCATTTCTTTTTAAGGAGCAGAAGTTCTGCCTTTGCAAAAGCTGACCATCTCATTGCTTGATTTCATAACTGGGCTAAATGTCACCACGGGGGAAAAAATCTACCATGAAGGCTACCCGTACAAAGAGACATGAGCCCCCTGAATTCCTCTGCATTGACTGATATGTCAGATCCAAAGTGTTTGGAGTAACCCGTTGTTCTGGCATCCAGTGGAGAGGGCTTTCTTAGCCAGGACTGAAAGCTTGAGAGGCCTTTTATTTCAAACCCTCTAAACTCCGTGCTCAATGAGTATGGAAAGTGTTGCATGTGGAAATCACCAGGGCGACTGGGGGAAATGTTGCCAAAAGAGAAAGTTTCCAGTTCCTTGCTTTCAAAAGTGTGCACTGTGCCATATGTTGTGAGGTAATACGAATGCTCTGAATGGGGGCGCCACAGCCAAGGAAAGCAAATACAGTTCTAGTCCCTAATCCCGGGCCAACGCAGAACTACTAAGAAAGAGCGAAAGACCAGGCTGCTAGGAACCCAAGCAGTGTAAAATGGAAGGAAGCTGCCCTGGGCCCAGAGCTTCATTTTGTTTAGGAGGAGAAAATGAGCTTGAAAGTGTCCCTGAAGCAGCAGTGTTCACATTAACGGATACCATCTGGAAATCAAAACTCAGAGTTTGTTTTTACAGATTTCTACTGAAAACCTGCTCCAGCCAGGGAACCTCACATCTCAGAAGTCTCCAGCAGGGCACTGAGATGTAAACAATCATTTAGCAAAATCCGGAGTCAAAATGACAGACGAAGGCTGTTGTCTTCTCTTTATGTAAATCAAGAGGTGAGGTCGGATGTGACCAAGTGCATGGAGATGTTACAGTTTGTAGTAAGGCATTTGAAGGAATTTTTTTTCTTTTTAATTTTTTTGGGTACATAGTAGGTGTATACATTTATGGGGTACATGAGATGTTTTGATACAGCTGTGCACTGTGTAATAATCACATTGGGGTAAATGGGGTATCCATCACCTCAAGTATTTTTCCTTCCTTCCTTTCTTTTTTTTTTTTGAGATGGAGTCTCACTGTCACCCAGGCTGGAGTTCAGTGGTGCAATCTCAGCTCACTGCATCCTCCACCTCCTGGATTCAAGCGATTCTCCTGCCTCAGCCTCCCTAGTAGCTGAGATTACAGGCGCCTGCCACCATGCCTGGCTAATTTTTTGTATTTTTAGGAGAGATGGGGTTTCACTATGTTGGCTCGGCTGGTCTTGAACACCTGACCTCAAGTGATTCACCTGCCTTGGCCACCCAAAGTGCAGGGATTACAGGCGTGAGCCACCACACCTGGCAGCATTTATCATTTCTTTATGTTACAAACATTCCAGTTATACTCTTTTAGTTATTCTTTAAATGTACAATAAATTGTTGACTGCAGTCATCCTGTTGTGCTATCAAATACTGGATCGTATTTATTTCTTTTACTTTTATTTTGTACCCATTAATCATACCCACTCCCCTGCACCCTGCCCCCATTTTAAGTAATTTTTAACAGCATCAGAGACAGGCAAAATGTATCTTCAGTACTCTTCATTCCCCTCAAGTATCTCGGGTCCTCATTCTGGTCCCCTATTTAATCACCCTCTCTGAATCCCCTTCCCCCGATATTACCTTTCCTGGGGGATAGTGTTTCAATGGAGGATAATGGTTTAATGGGTTTGTTAGTCTCTCTCACCATCTACCCTCTCCCCATATCTGCATTTTAACCGGGCTTTCTGGTGACAATACTGTGCCTCTAGAAGAACTGTCTGAATTGTGAGGATTTCAGGCAGCAACTTGGCAGGCTGTTGGGGGGATAAGACAGTTGCATTTGTGGAGCGGGTATACCTCTCAAATCCCCATTCTGCAGACAGTCACCTACACATGAGCATTCCCTGCTTAGAAGCTGGCTGGAGTTTCCTTTGACTGCGCCTCCCATAGTCTGGCAGGCATGAGCAGGAACGTGGGCAAAAGCCTTGCCTTCCTGTTAGGCGCGGAGCATTAACTGTTCTGTGTTGTTGGCTGAGAACAATTAGTGCAGGTTTCTCTGGGTAACTGGGTGAAACACAGGCCCTGTGCATAATTCTACGTGCTCACCCCTTGCCTGCATATGCCTACTTTTAAACAAATTTCCCAACCAGAAGTGCTCAGCTTCTCAGAGAGCCCCCATGCCTGGCTTCTTTCTCTGGCCCTCCACCAAGCTGGGACGCAGCTGGGTTGCAATTCCATGGCCGTCCACTTCCTGCTGCTGCTCCACGATGGATTGTGGTCATCCCCGTGCTAAGGAAGGTCACGGGCTTGTTAATTAGCTGGAAAGCAAAGACAGACAGGATACAAATGTTCCTAGAAAGAAACTAGCGTAGTGTGACGTCAGTACTGTTTTCAACTTTTAGCTGCTACCCTTTCCTGCTTCCTGAAGACATTTCAGCATGACTTTGAGCACAATTAAAGTGAACTGCCTTAGAGCCAAGGTTAAGCGAGGTATGGGCCTCAGAGTCACAATGCACTGATTTTTCTTTTGGTTTCTCAAAGGGAAGGTATGTGAAACTGCAATGGGGAACACAGATTTCCTGGTTTTATTTTTATTTGCATGCAACATACACTTGCATGATCCTTTATTCTTGACATTTTTGCATTATAATTTCATTTGAAGTTTTACCAGAATCATTTTAGGTAAGGTGGACATTTATCTTTCCCTATGTCATCAGAATGAGATATCTGAGCTTAGGGAGCTACTACACATAGTAGTGACCAAGGTAGAACTAATCCCAGGTTTCCTGGCTCCTAGACACGATTTCCATTGCATCCGATTGCCTTTCATTACAGAACCCAGAAAGAGTTGTGGGTTGGTCAAAATCTATCAAATCTGTTCAAGAGGAAATATGCTGTTGTTTTTTTCATCTGTCCAACTTTCCTTCCTTAGGGAATCTCCCAGCCCCCAATTGTATAATATGACTCACCTAGGTTGGCTGGGGTGAAACCCTCCTTGTCCTCTACTAAAGATACGTAACTAAGACCTCGCCAGTCAGTCTTCCACAATCCTGGCCACAGCAATTGGCTCAGGTATGGGCACATGACCTAAGCTGGCCAATCAGTCTTCTTGGGCCTTTTGTTAAAGCTCTTTTCTTTCTCTAGGTCCTTGCTGCCATGAAGCAAGAGTCTGTCTGGAAATGAAGGCAAGCAGAGGCAACAAAGCTGAGACATGGAGACAGAGAGAGTCCTGATGTTATTATTTGAACCATTGAGTTCAGCTGTGCCTGAAACTCTTCAGTGAGCCAAGAAATTCCTTTTTGGCTTAAGCCAATTGGAGTCGTGTTTGTGACACTTGCAAATGAAAGGAGTTATTGACTAATAAAACTGACATTTCTCTCTCTCCAAGAATTAGGAAATACTTCTTTAAAACTGTTTATTTACAATATGCTTTATTCCTTCCCACAAAAAAAGAGGCAGCTTATAAAAGTAAATAGGAGGCCGGGCGCGGTGGCTCACGCCTGTAATCCTAGCACTTTGGGAGGCCGAGGCGGGCGGATCACGAGGTCAGGAGATCGAGACCACGGTGAAACCCCGTCGCTACTAAAAATACAAAAAATTAGCTGGGCGTGGTGGCGGGCACCTGTAGTCCCAGCTACTCGGGAGGCTGAGGCAGGAGAATGGCATAAACCCGGGAGGCAGAGCTTGCAGTGAGCCGAGATCATGCCACCGCACTCCAGCCTGGGGGACAGAGCGAGACTCCGTCTCAAAAAAAAGAAAAAAAAGTAAATAGGAAAAATAGGCACAAAGGGTGTATAATACATGAAATATATGTGTATATGTTTAGTACAATCTTTATATTAAGTTGATAAAAAATTACTATTATTATTGTGACAGAGTTTCACTCTTGTCACCCAGGCTGGAGTTCAATGGCGTGATCTCGGCTCACTGCAACCTCTGCCTCCTGGGTTCAAGTGATTCTCCAGCTTCAGGCTCCCAAGTAGCTGGAATTACAGGCGCCTGCCACCACCAGCCCAGTTAATTTTTGTATTTTTGGTAGAGATGGTGTTTCACCATGTAGGTCAAGCTGGTGTTGAATTCCTGACCTCAGGTGATTTGCCTACCTTGGCCTCCCAAAGTGCTGGGATTACAGGCGGGAGTCACAGCACCTGGCCCAAAATATATTTTTTAAGTTACAATACGAAGTATTGCTGAGGGTGCTGGATAATTAACATTGTTGGAGAAATTATAAACTGGTGCAAACCTTCTGGAGATATATTTGACAGTGCTTATTCATATCCATTGTTTGTCTATAATCAAGCATTCTTCTTTTAGGAATGCATCTGAAAGAAATAATTACATAAATAAGGAGATATGCAAAGATTTAGCTATGAGAATGATTGTTATAATCACCAGAAGTTGGAAAACAGCCTGAATATCCAATGATTATAGATTTAAAAAAATGATCTGTCCACCAATTGGAATACCATGTATTTATTAAAATAATGACGTGGACTTTCATTTATTGACTTGGGATAATATTCATATATTGTGAATTGGCTTTAGACTAATGTATTTAAACTCTCCCGAGGCTGACTGGGCACGGTGGTCCACACCTGTAATCCCAGCACTTTGGGAGGCCAAGACGGGTGGATCACTTGAGATCAGGAATTTGAGACCAGCCTGGCCAACATGGTGAAACCCCATCTCTACAAAACCAGAAAAATTAGCCAGACGTGGTGGTGTGCACCTGGAATCCCAGCTACTAGGAGGCTGAGGCAGGAGAATCGCTTGAACCTGGGAGGTGGAGGTTGCAGTGAGCAGAGATTGCACCACTGCACTCCAGTGTGGGTGACAGAGTGAGACTCTCCCTCAATAAAATAAAATAAAATAATAAGTAAATTCTCCCTAGGCTGCAGCAAGAATCAAATGAATCATTCTTAACCCCATGCCAAACAAACAAACAAAAACCCCTACTTATGTATTGTGGACCTTAAAAAGAGAGATGTACAGAAGTGGCAAAAATTAAGCTTAGGTATCCTTGCTTGGGTAAAATTTGGCTGTCCATAGATATGAGGTTAATTATTTCCTGTTAGAACATGTGCTGGTGCTATCTATACATGCTCCAATTTTCAAATATTTCACTAATATTAGGAGATTATTTGTTGGCATTGAGTTTGGTCTCAAAGTATCATCTACTCTAGACCAATGGTCACAAAAATATAAGTATCCTCAAAATAAAGCACTGGTCTGTGAAAAGAAAATCTTAGAACTTCTATTTCTAGTTAACCCTTTTAATGTAAAATATAATAAATGTGTTTTATAATGAACATAATACATGTGCCTTATAAGTAATGTGTTTTATAATGTACATAGTAAAACAGGATAGTATATGACAAATAAATATGCAAAGATTATTAAAATGTTTTTGATGGTAAAGTATGTTCTGGTCATCTATTGCTGGGTAACAAACAAACTGAAAAGTTTGTTTCAGTCAAGAGTTTATTTCAGTTAAAAGTGAAAAGCTGGTGGCTCGTTCATAATCTTGTGGACCAGGAATTTGTAAAGCACTCAATTGGGCAGTTCATCTTTGCCCCAGGTAGCATCAGATGGAGCAGCTGCCTCCAAGATGGCGTACTCACATGGCTGGCAAGTAGGTGCTGACTATCAGTTGGGAGCTCAGTCAAGGCTGTTGGCTGAGGGGAGCCTCAGTTTTTTTCTACATGGTTTCTCCAATGGGCTGTTTGGGCTTCCTCACAGTATGGTGGCTGGGTTCCAAGAGGAAATGTTCTAAGAGACAGGAAGTAGAAGCTGCCAGTCTCGTAAGCCTTGGAGCAAAAAAACGCCGTAACATCACCTGCATCATAGTCTATTAGTCAAAGCAGTTCAAGAGCCCATTCATGATTCAAGGGCTAAAGGGATAGACCCCATCTGTTAATGAGTAGTCTGCCAAATAATTTGTGGCCATCTTTAATCTACCACATAATATGTGATCACAAGTGTCTGAAGACCAATAATTTAGACAAACAAATGTGTCCTACAGCCCCACTCCCCTGACTGGGCCTCAGCACTCTCGCATGAAGAATTCCTGGCCGCCAGAAGCTGATCTGCCTGGCTCCACCCATGCAGCTCACAAAGAATGTTCCATCGGAAATGAGGCTCAGACTTCTGTCTTAGTGGCTTGTTGACTCTGTAGTCAGAAGAATAGGTGCAGGACAATGGAAGAAAAATAGAGTCTATTATTGGTGCCATTGCTTTCTCTCACTCAATAAAACAGAGTTTGACTAATAGAAGAAATAACATATTTATCTGGTCAGGTCTTGGTGACCTGTACAAAGTTTTCTCTTTCACATAGTATACTTTAAACCAAAATATATTAAATACTAACCTAAATATAGTCAGAATGACTTTCATGACTCAAAAGGATATGACTGAAACTGTTCTACCAGAAATCTCCCAGTGCACAGGCTGACAACCTGCTCTTCCTTCCTCATCAACCTAGAAAAATAATCACAAACAGAACTTGAAGATTTCTCCTCTATAACAGAATATACTCTTGAGGAAAGGAAAGTTGGTTACTTAACAGTATAAGCTTATCTTTGTAAGGAAATATGTGTGAGATATGAGAGTAAATTTATTCATTGTTTATGATTCTGACCCCTGCCTTTGAGAAGAGAGTATCCTGAGAAGAACCTGCTGTTTTCCAGAGCAGGGTGATAGGTGAGGATGCAAATTAGAAAAGGGAAGAGAGTGAAAAAATTGTTTTTCGTGAGAAAGGAAGAGGTGTCTGAAGGAGACAAAAGGACAGACAACGAGTTGTCCAGAGGGCTGGGGTGGGGGATGATTTGGCTAGATGGCTGTGTGTAGTCTTCTCTAGATTGCTACAAACATGTCAGTAAAAGCTGCATGACTGTACCTGGCAATTATTTCTGTGTTGGATTGGATTCTTTAGGGGGATGATCCCGGGGAATGTTGACGTACATTGGAGGTAGACAAAGAGGAAGGACAAGGAAGTCCAGCCTCCTGTGAGCAACATTGGAATGGCTTGGAGAAGTCCAAGCTATCCTCACATCAAATTGTGAGAGTGAATATCTCCGAAAAGTAGATGACAAATGACATTTATCCTATTAATTTTTCACTTTAATATTTTAAAATTTTCCTATTAGTTGGGTTGTTAAAAGGAAATTATTCTGAAACCTGTGTGGACTTTGCAATCAGACATACCCATGTTAGAACTCAGCTCCAGTATTTCTAAAATTCGGGATTTTGGACACGTTCCTTAAACTTTCTAGGCCTTAGTTTCCTCATTTGTATAAACAAGATAATAATAGTCCCTTCCTTATAGGCTGTTGTGAGGATTAAATGAAATAATTTGTGCTAAATTCTTCAAACGGTGCCTTAGAACTAAGTAGACATACAATGAATGATTTAAAAAAAATACTATTGTTGTTGTTAATAACTAAAGTTTGCTGGTGGTTCTCAGATCCTGAAAGCAACCAGCTTTTTCTACTGGCTGCCAAGAAATTAAGGCCGTACCGGGGTATGTGTCTTTATCCTTTAAATAACCAGCAGAGTAAATTCAGCTGAGTTTTATCCCTATCACCATAAATCACACAAGATATCATCATTCTAAAGAACAACTTTTTGAGCACTTACAGTGTGCAGCTTATTTAAGTTCTCTAGAAGTTAGACACAGTCAGTGGGGCCTCCATCTCATAGCCAGGTCAGTTCTGGCCCCTAAAACCCAAGTGTCTCAATCTCTAATTAAAAACACATTAAGGGTGGGCTATAATTAGCACTGGACCCACATGTTCTTAATTCCCAGGGAAGAATACACATTACATTTCAGGACTTCTACACTATCCAAAGCATTCTGATGTGGGGTTTGGGTTCCTCATGTGAGAGGCTTTTTGATGTGGTTTCTGTTCCAGTAAGTTATACTCTGGCTTCTCAGAGCGGGCCTGGCCTACCATGCTCAACATGAATTCTAAGTGCCAACCAAGTATGCACGCCTGAAGCGGACAGCACCACAGACTGCTCTGGCATTAACTCATTAAGGGCTGTTTCAGTGTGGCATGGATCCCACTGTTTAGGGCATCCAAGTTGCTGCCCTGGAGCCTGGCTATCTGAAACAGCACCCCTGAAAACATTTTTGGTCTTTGACTTCTTCAGTGGGAGGAAAAGAAACCTCTGAACCCTGCATGTGCCTGCTTGAGGCTACAGAGGCAAACTTGTGAGGATTCATGAAACATCTGCGCTGCTCAGAGTGACATCTTTCTTGTGGTGCCTGGTACTTATTCATTATATACAAAAGTATACACACACATGCCCAACTTGGACTTGCGATGGACATATAGCAAATGTGAGAAATAAACTTTTTGTTTTCAGCTTTGGGATCTGGGGGTTAATTTGTTATCACAGCACAACCTAGCCTACTCTAATGCAAGTATCTTGTAAATGTGAGTCATATAGAGACTGGTGGCAGGTCACCTGTAGGACCTGTCACTGGAAGGAGGTCAAGGCTGTCTACTATGAAAGAGGACAAAAGGTTGTAGTGACCCGAGATTGCACCATTGCACTCCAGCCTGGGGAACAAAGCGAGACTTTGTCTCAAAAAAAAAAAAAAAAAAAAAGACAGTTTGGCACCGTGAGGAATTTGCTTATGTGTATCATTCTACTGCCATCAGATTCCTGTCAGGGAGGAGCAACAGTCCAAATGACCAAGTTCAAGGGCCTGGAACACTGAAGTCAACCCTAGGATGGCTGGAGGCAGGACAAATGTTCTGGGTGACACTCAGTCTCTGGAGGTGCTCATCCCAGGCACACCAGACTCCAGACTCAGGTCAGCCAAGCAGGCCAACCCAACCCCAGGGAAGGCAAGGGTCCCCAACAGCCTGTTAATCCTGTACTCATTGGTTCTGACCCTGAATCAGTTGGTGGCATGTTTTCGGGGCCCCAGAAAGTGAAAGAAGCTTCATAGGTCACTTCAGATGTGCAGAATGTTGGGCAGTGATGAGAGTTTATTGACTGGTCTTTCTTTTCTTTGCATAGACTCTGAGTGCCAATTATCCAAATGGGAGTTAAGACACACTCAGCCTCCCTACCTAGGCTCTTCGCAATGCACTGTAAATGAGAAATGAACAACACTTATGTGACAGGACACAGTGCTGCTCTATCTATTTGTGAGCCTGAAATTATCCAGCTGCCCTGTCTATTGCTATGGAAGTTTTAGTACACTGGTTAGAGGGAACCCACAAAGAGAATTAGGGAAAACTGTTTTCCTCTTGACATCATTGATGACATGGTTTGCAGTGACTGAAAGACAATATTACTATCTATCTTGTGCCTAAAATGAGGTGGCATTCAGCTGATGGCAGTAGAATGATATACATAAGCAAATTCCTCATGGTGCCAAACTGTCTTTTTTTTTTTTTTTTTTTTTTTTTTGAGACAAAGTCTCGCTTTTGTCCCCCAGGCTGGATTGCGATGGTGCAATCTCGGCTCACTGCAACCTCCGCCTCCCAGGTTCAAGTGATTCTCCTGCCTCAGTCTCCCGAGTAGCTGGGATTACAGGCACCTGCCACCACACCCGGCTAATTTTTGTATTTTTAGTAGAGACATGGTTTCACTCCATCTTGGCCAGGCTAGTCTCGAACTCCTGACCTCAGGTGATCCACTCGCCTCGGCCTCCCAAAGTGTGGAATTACAGGCATGAGTCACCATGCCTGGCCTCCAAACTGTCTTCTTACTAGAACTGGAAGAAAGAAGAAAGAAGAAAGGATGATGGGGTAAGCTTCTTATGACTCCCTGGGCTGGAACTGCAGAATGATTTGTACTTCTGTATAGAATTGTCTTTGCAGAAATCTACTTCTCTGAATTAGCTGAGAATGGAGAACCCAGAGTCTGGCAACAGTGAGATTTAGCTTAAAGTAAGACTTTAAGCTAAAGTATCTCAGGGTTTTTAACGTTTTCTTTCTCTTTTCTTTTCCTTTTCTTTAGAGACAAGATCTCATTTCACTGCCCAGGCTAGAGTGCAGTGGCATGATTATAGGTCTGTATTAGTTTGTTCTCATACTGTTATGAAGAAATACCCAAGACTGAGTAATTTGTAAAGAAAAAGGGGTTTAATGGACTCACAGCTCCACCTGGCTGGAGAGGCCTCACAATCATGGCAGAAGGCAAAGGAGGAGCAAAGGTACATCTTACATGGCAGCAGGCAAGAAAGCATGTGCATGTGCAGGGGAACTGCCCTTTATAAAACCATTAGATCTCAGGAGACATATTCATTATCATGAGAACAGCATGGAATAAACTTACCTCCTGATTCAATTACCTCCCACTGGGTTCCTCCCACAATACATGGGGATTATGGTAGCTACAATTCAAGATGAGATTTAGATGTGGACATAGCCAAACCATGTCACACTCACACTCCTGGACTCACACTCCTGGACTCAAGCAATCCTCCCCACTCAGCCTCCTGAGTAGCTTAGGCTACAGGCACACGTCATTGCACTCAGCTAATTTTTTTGTTTTTAACTTTTTTATAGAGTTAGGGTCTTGCTATGTTTTCCAGGGTGGTCTTGAACATCTGTCCTCAAGTAATCCTGCCTCAGCCTCCCAAAGTAGGTTTTAATTTTTATTAGGTAATTATTTTCAAAGTCAAAAATTTGCAGTTTCCCATACTGAAAATTTCCCGCTGCAAGAGAAATAGGATCTTGTTAGAAATTACTTAGGTTATTTTGTTTCCTCTATCCAAATCTACTGTGGTGGGCAGGCTAGCTGGGAGACTGAAAATCACAACTTCATTCCCAGATACACTGCCGTAAAATAATTGAGTCAGATGTTAATGTTACAAGACCACCAGATTCAATTGCCCATTGTGTGGTAACATACCAATGCACTGGAACAGCAGGAGTTGCAACAGAGAAAGAGTTTAATAATTGTAAGGCAGCCAAATGAGGACATGGGAAGAAACCTCAAATCTGCCTCCTCAAGAGGTTTGGGGATGGAGCATTTAAGGGATCTTGTTTGGCAAAGGACTAAAACATATGATCATCACTGACTCATTGAGAAGTGAGAAGTGAGGGGTGACCTCATGGGAAAGGGAGATAAAGAAACTGCATTCCTGTGCTGAGTCAGTTCCTTGATGGGGGTCTTCAGATCAGCTGAGGTCAGCCATTCTGCTGGAATTCAGGATCTGAAAAACACCTCAAGCAAAGCAATTCTTGGGTAAAAAGGTCCAGTCATTAGAGATTCTATCTATGGGAACAATGGGGGCGCACGTGGTCAGTGAGCTACATGACTTCTGGTTACTTAGCAGCTGCAGGGAAATGGGTCAAAATGCATCAGTTTTCATATCCCAGACAATGCCTAGCTATAATTCTGCCTAAAGCCTGTCTTATAATTCCAGTTAACCCTGTGACAGTGGTTTCATTAATGTGAATCCATTTAAACAGAGATAAATTCAAAATGCATATATATTTTAATACGCTTGTAATGCACATGAAAATGCCTGTATTTTTAGAGTAGAAGGCAGATTTCTGAACCTCTCTTCCCCCATTCTGATTTAATAAAGAATTTGGAGAGGGTGAATAGTGTCAGTTTAAAATATGTGGCAAGGCTGAGGTGGGAGGAACACTTGAGCCCAGGAGTTCAAGGCTGCTGTGAGTAAAGATCAAGCCATCGCATTCCAGCCTGGGTGACAAAGCAAGACCCTATCTCTAAAAAAAAAAAAGAAGAAGAAGAAAAATTCATGTTAAGAACCAAACTACTGGTTCTCTATCTTTTAAATCCATATTAATAGCACTAAATTACACTTTAATTGTGATTTCCAAATATCACCTCAATACTCTGTGAAGTAAAAGATAAAGCCACACATTCTGAAATGTTCTGTAGTTACATTTTATTTTTTAGGCACTCTGAATGTGCTTTATTCCTGAAGGTTACTCATATGAGGATTACTGGAAACCAGAAGTGGCAGACAAAGCTTCTTGCTCAGAGCCGTAAGGCCGGATCCAGAACTGGAGCCAGTTCCATTTACTGTGATTGCCACAGGCCAGGGGGAATGGTGCCAAGGACAGGTCTTGGTTTATGGAGCTGTAAGTTGTACCTGGTGACTTGAAAATGTACCCTGATTTCAGACTGGCCCCATGCTGAAGTGTAGCACAATGGTTCCCCAAGGTCAATCTCTATGCATATTCATGGCAAAAGTTGTGAGGCTTGTACCCTTTCTGCAGGCAACAATGAGAACTTTCATTACCTAAACTGAGCATATAAATGAATGCAATACAAAAAATTAAAACTGAACCAAAAAAACATTCAAGCAAGAAAGGAAGTTGAAGTGCAAGAGGTGTCCTCTCATTAGCAGATGAAGGGGTTGTTAAGTTAAAATCTTTGTTCCATCTGGTCCAAGGTCAAAATAGAGCTACATTCTATAAAGGAATATGAAATGACTAAAGAAAGAAATTTTTAATGAGCTCACATAATTCATGGCCTGTCCTTGCTGCCTAAAGCGCCACTCCTGATTGAAGGGTGCCGTGAACTCTGCTCCCATCTTGCTAGCCCCCCGAGGGCTGAGATTGATGTGTAGAGTGGGAAAATAAACCCTGGGCTTTGGGAGCAATTTGGGGTCAAGTCAGAATTTGTTTCTGTCCTGCCTTTCAAAGCTTTGTTTTCTTATGAACCATCCATACTAATGACTCAGCACTGCTGAGCCAGGGAGGGCCCGGGAAGAGCCTTCACCTTCAAGGAGGTGCGGTTCATGATGGACATTACTTAGAAATTAGGAAGGCTGGGGCTTTTTCTAAAAGGATTGATTAGAGCTGGAAATTCACTGTTTCGTGGTTGACCAGGCCCCTCTACATCCATCCCCACCCTGTGGGTTGGCCTAACTAAAACAAATAATAAATGTGCAAAGCTCTACAATGATTCTATTCAGAGTAACTGCCCTCCATTTCCAAAGCCCAGGCCAATGTAAAGTAACTCAAGACTACTGAACATCTTCTATGGCAATTAAACCATGGAACCTGTGCAAATAAGGTTACGATGGAATGCTATTTTGAGGCATGGTAAAAGCATTTCCAAGAATTGGGTATTCATTCTGACCATCGCACATAAATGAAGTATGGGTTTTTAATATATCCGTCATGATAATAACTAATTAATACCTTTCCTTTGTAAAATATTTATAGTTTACAAAATAGGTTCACATGACTCATCTCTTTTTACTTTCAGAACCCTATTATTACTCACATTAATTGCATGAGAAAACTAAGACTTCTTGGAGGTTAACAAGCTTGCCCTAGCCAGGTGCAGTGGCTAGCGCCTGTAATCCCAACACTGTGGGAGGCGGAGGCAGGAGGGTCAGTCAAGCTCAGGAGTTTGAGATCATCCTGTGCAACATAGAGAGACCCCCATCTCTGCAAAAAAAATTTTTTTGAAACTTAGCCAAGGTTGGTGGCATGCACCTGTAGTCTGAGCTACTCAGGAGGCTGGAGTGGGAGGACTGCTGGAGCCCAGGAATTCAAGGCTGCAATAAGCTGTGATTGCACCACTGAACTCTGGCCTGGGCAACAGAACAAGACCCTGTCTCTACTAAAAAAAAAAAAAAAAAGTTTGCCTCAAGTAACAAAATTGGTATTAGACATTAGTCTTGATTACAGTCAAGACTCCAAGTCCAGTACTTTTTCCAATCCACCCGCTGTCTTTACCAGAAAAAAAAATCTTTCCCCTTTGTTGAAAACTTTGAAATTTATAAATTATTTTAGTACTTTTATTATTGTATTTGATGATACTAATAAATAGCTAACAATTTTTGAGTCGAGATTAAGTTGAGTCATTATGTTGAGTATCAAGTGCTCACCACAAATGATCTCATTTATGAGGTAGGTATAATTATCCCTATTGTTATGGGTGAGGGTAAGGCACAGAGAGGTTTCGTATTTTACCCAAACCACACAGCTAGTAGGTAGTGGAGCAGAGATTTGAAAATAGTCAGCATGGCTCCAGAACCTAACTTGCAGTGGTGTGCAGCCTCCTGTCCTCACATCCATCTGGTGAAGCAGGCAGGTTTATGACTTCTTTAATTGATGATTGAGAGCCACAAGTCCAATTGATAGTAGACAGAACCATCCACATTGCCAAAGTGTTTGGTATTATTCGGGTCCGATTTGACTTTACCAGCTGGGAGGTCAAGTTACCAATAACCAAGATAAACCATTACTCTTCTTTTAGATGGGGTTCTTCCTCTGCTACCCTTCCACTTTATCATAGGCCTCCTTTCCAGTCAGCTGACTTTCTTCTTCACAAAGGCATCACTCTTCTCCCTATCTTTGATACCAAAATCCTTTAAGTTCCTTCTCCTTCGTTTCCCATATCCAGCCAATTATCAGTAATTTCTATTTATTTGTTGTACGTGTCTCTAGAATTTGCATTTTCTTCTTCTCTTCTACCGCCATGACCATAGTTCAGTTGACTAATCAGACAACAGCCTTTCCAGCTCTAGGCACTTCCCACATTATAACCATCTTGTCCCCAGTCATCTTAAAAGAAAGATGGTCCTCAATGTGATCAGCGGTCCTCATCACATTGCATGCTATGAGCCTCCAGTGGCACTCCACTGTCTGTCACAGTAGCCGTGGTTCTTGGGTCCTCCATTCTCTGCTCTCCTGTCAAGTGGGTCTCCTCACAGTCCCCATCTCTTGCCCATCTTCTTGTGCTTATGCCTTCATTATTATTTCCCCTGCTAAGGCGTTTCTCCTCTCTCATGCTTATCCCAATCTAGACATCCTTCCAGTCATCTGTGAAATCTTCTCAGACCAGTCTTTCTTCTTGGATTTATATTTCTCTTATAGAAGGTACTTAATGTTTAATTTTGTTTTCTATTTGTGTCAGTATTAATTTTATCTCCTTCACTGAAAAGGCCAATTCTCTTCCGTAGTAGACTTGCCTGTCCACTTTCTTGAGCAACTGAGGAACCCATCTTCTCTAATTCCTCTCTCACTTCATGGTAGCTGGTTCTCTTAGGAGGTATGAGAACGAAGGGGTGGAGTGGGGATAAAGTGAGTCACCCAAGTGAAAAGCCACAGCAAGCAGAATCTGATTCCTAATCTCCAAAGCACTGTTGTTTCTTGGGATCCATGGGGAATTGGTTCCAGGGTTTCCAAGGATACAAAAATCTGAGGATGCTCAAGTCCCTTATATAAAATGGTGTAGTATTTGCCTGTAACTTATGCCCATTCTGCCATATATTTTATTTTATTTATTTACTTAGTTTAGAGACATCCTCATTCTGTTGCCCAGGCTGGAGTGCAGTGGTGCCATTACAGCTCATTGCAGCTTCCTGGGCTCTAGGGATCCTTCCCCCTCAGCCTCACAGATAACTGGGATTCTAGGCTCATGACACCATGCCTGGATTTTCTCATATACTGTAAATCATCTCCAGATTATGTATAATATCTCAAACAATGGAAATGCTATGTAAATAGTTACTATACTGTATTGTTTTCTTCCTTTCTCTCTTCCTTTCCTTCTTTCTTTCTTTCTTTCCTTTCTTTCTTTCTTTCTTTCTTTCTTTCTTTCTTTCTTTCTTTCTTTCTTTCTTTCTTTCTTTCTTTCTTTCTTTCTTCTTTCCTCTCCTTCCTTCCTTCCTCTTTCTTTCTTTTTCTCTTTTTCTTTCATCTTTCTTTCTTTCCCTTCCTCCCTTCCTCGCTCCCTTCCTTCCTTCCCCCCACCTCTCTCTCTTTTTTTCCTTCTTTTTTTTCCTGTCTCACTCTGTCACCCAGGCTGGAGTGCAGTGATGCAACCATAGCTCACTACAGCCTTGAATTCCTGGGCTCAAGAAATCTTCCCACCTCAGCCTCCCAAGTAGCTGGGACTACACATGCACACCAGCAAGTCTGGCTAATTTTTTAAAATGTTTTTGTATAGATGGAGCCTCGCTATGTTGCCCAGGCTGGTTTCGAACTCCTGGGCTCAAACCATTGTTCCACCTCAGCCTACCCAAGTGTTGGGTTTATAGGTGTGAGCCACTACACCTGGCCTGTATTGTTTTCTTCTTATTATTCTTATTCTTACTCTTATTGTTTTGACACAGGGTCTCACTCTGTTACTCAGGCTGGAGTGCAATGGCAGATCTTGGCTCACAGTAGCCTCAACCACCCAGGCTCAAACAATCATCCCATCTCAGCCTCCCAAGTTACTGGGACTATAGGCCGTGCTGCTTGGCTAATTACAATAAATTTTTTGTAGAGATGGGTCTTGCTATATTGCCCAGGCTGGTCTCAAACTCCTGGGCTCAAGCAATCCTCCAGCCTCAGCTTCCCGAAGTGCTGATTACAGGTGCAAGCCACCGCACCCAGCCTAATTTTTATTGTGGATTCCCCCGCCTGCAATATTTTCCATCCCCATCCGATTGGGTGAGTCTGTACATGCAGAACCGGGAATAGGAGGACTGTGACACATCAGAGTAGAAAGTAGCTCAAGGCAGAGTTTTCAGAATAATTCATGAAACAGTTTTGCCAGAATAGACATTGCTAGATGTTACTAAGCATCATTCAGAATCAGCAGGTTAAATGGCCATTCGTCAAGGTTAACGTTGCCCTGGGCCAGCTTCTGAGGGGTTAACACTTGGAAAACATAAGAAAGATAATAATAAAGTTAGTATATATGTACACACTTGAAAAGTGTGTTATCTTTCCAAACTGAATCCTCAAGCACCATCATCTCAGAAATCAAATACTTTTGAGTTGGAAGGCATTTTGAAGGTCGTCTGATAACATTTTTGGAATAACATTAATATACTTTTCTCTTTTGTGTTTATTGACTGAACTACCCTTTACCCTTTTGCCAGAGATATACTTATCTTTAGATTTCTATAGCATCAGTGCAAAAAAAAGTTAATATTGAAAGTCTTCCAATCAAAAGTAGGATTTTTGTAGAAATAATAGTTGCAAAACCTAGGCTTTGTTGGGAGAGAAATAGGATTTTTAAAATTTCTGTAGCTCCCATTGAACATCTGAGAAACAAGCTTGTAGGTAAAACTCGGATCACAGCGTCATTTCCATGCCTGCAAGCACTGGTTCTGTTTAAAATGACTGGGCCAGGAAGGGAGGTAGATGCTTTAG
>NW_016813109.1:420123-422623 GCF_001698545.2 Rhinopithecus bieti | reverse complement strand
GAATATACATCCCTAGAGTTTGAAATCAAATCTGGAATTCATATCCTCTGTAAATGTACTTTATTAAAAGCAGGAGTCAAGAAAGGTTTTGGAATTATTACATTGGAGAGGTTGACTGTGTAGAGAGGACTTGGAATTAGGGATAACTTTAGACATGTTTTGCAGGCAGCAAACTCTGCGGCTGAATGGAAAAACTGGACACTTTGACATCAGTCTTACCTCAAAGACTAAAACCAGCCCTCAAAATGTGTTACCAAGTCTGAAAAGACAGCATGAGACTGCAATAAGGCCCTTCATTTATAATTGTCACAATTGGGTGAATTGAGATGTTTGCAGGAACGCATAGTAGGTAGAAATTCCAGGCATTGCACTGTTTGAGGTTAATCTTTGTAAAATGTATGTTGATGCTTCTGATATTTAGTGCAACCCCAGACTACTGACAGGGATAGAAGGCTGTGAGAGTGTGTGTGCATGCGTGTGTCTCTGTGTGCATGTGTGTGTCTGTGTGTGCACGTGTGTCTGTATACAGTTGTGTGAGGATAACAACCCTGGTGCCCAGGACTCTTTGTGTGTCTGTGTGATGTGTGTGTGCATGCATGTGTCTGTGTGTGCAAGCATGTGTCTCTGTGTCTGTGTGTGTCTCTGTGTGCATACATGTTTCTGTGTGTGCATGTGTTGAGGTCCAGAAGTGGAACCAACTGAAGTTACAAGGGGAGGAACCGGGGCAAGGTCACACAAGCCACCAGGACAAGCCTGCAGCCTGTACAACTGGGTGGGGAACCAGGAACTTGTCCATTGTTCCCTCAAGGCCTGGCCGGTTTTATATCAGTAAACTGTCTCTGAACAATTTTTTCCCCTCGGCTTGGCATCACGTCATTCTGAATACCACTGCAACTCACGGGTGTTTCTCTGATGAAAACCGTCATGCAAGGGGCCAGCCAGCACCACAGCGGAGGCAAAGTGATTATGGTTTGCATTCTGGAAATAAAAGAACTAAGCCCTTTAACTTGTCAGAGAAAGGTAGAAGCCCCTGGTGACCCTGAAGAGCCCCCAAGACACTGAGAGGTCCCAGAGAGACAGGGGGAGAGCCAGTGTTTCTGAGCTCATTTCAGAGGGAGTCCAGGCTGCGTTTTGCTAGAAGGCTCAGAGGGAAAGGTAGAAATGCTGAATGAGTTGCTCCTGATGGGGCCAGGAGCTGGCTTTCTGCCACTATTCAGCTCTGTAGTCCAGCTCCATCACCGCTCCCTGCCACTCTCCATCCACATTAGTATTTCTCCTGCTGCCCTATCTGAAAGTTCCCCTTTGCAGAACATGTGGGAAGGTACCGTGAACATTTGGATGGCTAAGGTCCTTGACTTTTCATGTTGGCTGCCTCACTAAAACTTTTGAGTTATTGTCTTAATTACAACAGCCGTACAGGAGAATTTGAAATGATCCCTGCAGTGGCTCCCAGGAGAAACAGCAGTGGGATCATTTTCCCGTGTTCCTGTCTTCTGAAGAGAGCTGGATCCCTCCCCGCCTTGTTTTTCCTCCACAGGGTTCTGGCCTCCAGAGGTGAGTGAGAGGAGCGTGGGCCTGGAGTCTCTGCCCCCACGGTTCCTTGCAGGAAAGGTGGCTGCTTAGATTCCAAGCTTCCTGCCTGGACCAGTGACGACTTGACACCCCCTCAGGGAGGTGGTTTGTAATGTTTGCCCTGTAAACTCAGGGAACTGTGTTCTGTTCCATCAGAGGAGGTCATGTGGCTTAGAGGGAAAAGATGTGTTTTGCTGTGGGTAGCTAAGGTCGCAGGAGGCACAGCCAGGCAGCCACATTGACAGAACCCCCTCTCAGGAGAGAGAGCACCGTTCAGGGAGCCAACAGGAAATGACATTCATCGTCAAGTGCAAATCAGTGTGATACAAAGAGCCCCGGGCACCAGGGTTGTGATGCTTACACAACTGTATACAGACACTTTGCTAGAGAAGCACGTCCTGTTAGGAGGCAAAAATCAGTGAACGGATACACATTTATCTCATGAAGACGTCTTTCCAGAATTCTCGGGCCCCTCTGCCAGAGTGTTCCAGGGACTTTGTTCTCCCACTGATTCACTGACGGCTGCGTTTTTCATTATTACTTCAGCTGTGGTTCTGAGGCTCCCCCTCCTTTCAGCACGGGGCATCCTGTTTGTTTTTAAAAGCCAACAATTTTCCCAGAATGCACTGAAACCAGCAGGTTTTGAACAACTCGAAAGAGCTGTGCTGGCCTTCTGCTGAGGAATCTGGGGAGGGAGCTGCGGCCCAGAACCTGGCAGCCCCGGGCTCGGCTCTGAGGAGTGGCCCTTCCCTGTGGCCTTGCTGTGGCTGCGTGTGCCAGGGATGAAAGCACAGCTAGCCACTCTCAATGCAGATGTTTTCGTCTTCCTGTTTCTTTTTTTAAAAAATTGAGGCAAAATCAATATACAGTAAAACGCACAAATCCTAAGCGTACAGCTCAATGAATTTTTTTTTTTTTTTTTTTTTTT
>NW_016813109.1:409875-417782 GCF_001698545.2 Rhinopithecus bieti | reverse complement strand
TTTTGAGACAGAGTCTCCCTCTGTCGCCCAGGCTGGAGTGCAGTGGCGCGATCTCAGCTCACTGCAACAGCTACCTCCCAGGTTCAAGTGATTCTCTTGCCTCAGCCTCCCATGTAGCTGGGATTACAGGTATGCACCACCACACCCAGTTAATTTTGTGTTTCAAGTAGAGACAAGGTTTCACCATATTGCCCAGTCTGGTCTCAAACTCCTGACCTCAGGTGATCTGCCCGCCTCAGCCTCCCAAAGTACTGGGATTACAGGCGTGAGCCACTGTGCCCAGCCAGCTCAATGAATTTTGACAAATACATACTTTCAGTTAACTAGCACCTGAGACTATAGACCCTATCCAAAGTCCCAGGAAATCCCCTTGTGCCCTTTCTGCTGTTTATTTTATTATTCATTTTTTTACAGATGGGGTCTCACTCTGTCACCCAGGCTGGAGTACAGTGGCATGATCCATAGCTCACTGCAACCTCCAGCTCCTGGACTCAAGCAATCCTCCCCTGTCAGCCTCCTGAATGACTGGGACTACAGGAGCACACAACCATGCCTGGCTTGTTTTTGTAAAATTTTTTTTTTCGTGGATATAGGGCCTTACTATGTTGCCCAGGCTGGTCTCAAACTCCTGGCCTCAAGCAGTACTCCCACCTCAGCCTCCCAAAGCGCTGGGATTACAGGCGTGAGGCACCTCACCCAGCTACTGTTTAATGTTTAATCACATGCAGGTCTTACAGTGGTACTGAGCTCTGACCTCACTTGGAGCTGCTTGTCCTCCTTGTCACTCTGGGGCCCACCACCAATGCAGGCTGCAGTTCTTCCCTCCCCTTAGCCACCCTCACCACAGCCGGGTGAGGGAGCTGGGGTAGATTCCATTGTCTTCTTTTAAAAAGTTATCATCTTGAAGCTCAGAGGGGTCAAGCGATTTGCTCATGGCCACCCAGCCAGTAAGGAGCGGTGTGATGGTCGGACCCAGCTCTTCCAGGCTTGTTCTCATGTCTCCTTCCTCTGCCCTGGCTTTGTGCACAACACATACATGGCTGTTTTAAGGAGAGCACGAAGCTACTGCTCTGCTGGGGTGAGAGCTGATCAGGATGTAGACCATCTATGAGTCAAGGGAGCAGATGCATGGAGGCCGCTTTTGCCCAGGTTAGACGTGGCCCAGGTTCTAGATTGTAGGCTGCTTCTCACGTGGGGGTCACCTCTGCCTAGCAAGCTTGTGATATGAGTTCTCGCCTCGTCTCTCCCTTCTCTTTTGTGTCCCCAACACAAATAAGCAGTACTCAAGTCCTGATTAATATGTATTATAATCACCTGCGGAGCTATTTACACCTCCCAGTTCTCAAACCAACTGCACTTCAGTAAAGGCTTGTGAGAGGAGCTCACAATCCACCCCCACCCAGAGGAAGGAGGTAACATTCAGCAGTTTCCACAGTTCCACCCCTAGCAACATTTCCTAGAAGATTCCCTTTCCTTAACGTCTTTCTCCATTGTCTCAACTATCTGAGTAGCTCCTAGATTATTGGGTGCCTTTGGATCATGTCCATTATTCAACTCGTTCATCTAATCTCTGCTCCTTTCCTGAATTGTCCTTTAACCCCTAGAAAGCCTTAATGTTTGTGGTCATTCAACACAGCCCAAACATGCCAAATACACATGCAAACACACCCTGTGCTGAAAACCCTTCCGCAGCTCCACTGAGTCAAGTCCAAAGTCCTTAAAGTGGGACCTAAGAGTCTGCCGGTACCTGAGCCCCGCTTACCTTCCAGTTCCGTCATTTGTCCAACTTCCCTGAAACATACCCTCTCTTTCCACCACTACTTTCCAACTGCTTTCCCACCTTCACGTATACGCAAGCTCTGCTCTCTAGGCCTGGAAAAGCCCTACTCTTGGGTCCATCTAGGAAACACCTTCTCATTTTTCAGGACTCAGATCGAAGATCTCTTCCTTCAGAAAACATTTCAACCTCTCCCCTCACACCTCACACCCCAAAATGCATCGTTTCTTCTTTTTAGGCTCTGTCTCCTATCCCTAACTAAACCAGGAACCATGTATCTTGACCTAGCTAAACCGTGACCCCATGGCTCTGGACACACATAGTGGGTACCGAGTGCAGAGCCATGAGCCCACATTTTCCTGTTAAAATAGTATTCCAGTAAGTGTTTACTCAGTATTTTTCTCTGTGCCAGACACTGTTTTAAGTGCTTTTTTTCTATTAGACTTATTTGTATAAAATATCTTTTCTCTAATATTAGTTACTCAGATGCCCTCATGTCTTAGGTTTCAGAGGATGCAATATAACTTTTTTTTTTTTTTGAGACAGGGTCTCACTCTTTCGCCCAGGCTGGAGTGCTGGAGTGCAGTGGCATGGACATGGCTCACTGCAGCCTCAACTTCCTGGTCTCAAGCAATCCTCCCACCTTAGCCTCTGGAGTGGCTGGAATCACAGGCCTGTGCGCCACCACACCTGGCTATTTTTTAAAAAATTTTTTGTTTTATGTTTTGTTTTATGTTGTTTATATTTTTCATTTTTTATTTTATGTTGCCCAGGCTGGTCTCGAACTCCTGGGCTTAAGTGATCCTCCTGCTCTGGCCTCCCAAAGTGCTGAGATTACAGGCATAAGCCACTATACCCAGTCACCATGTAAGTTTTAATTGTAGCATCTATAAGATTCAATAAGAGCCATTGTCCCCAGTTGATTGGAGGGTTCCACTGGATTGCAAGTCATATGTTGGACATCTCTGATTCATTCATCTGAGTGGGATTTTTTTCACAGTTTTGTTTATTGTAGGTTTTTAAAGTGCTAACTGAATTATTTGAAGGGTGATTTAGTTTATTTTGTCAATCTCTTTCCCATTATATCTAAACACGGAAATACAAGTCAATGGGAAAAAATTACTCAAGATATACAAATGATTCAATATGGAAAGGCTTTTAAATTTTCTTTCAAAAGCAATTTCTCAAGACCATGTCTATTCCATTCCTGGCACTTCACATGCCTTGAGGAAGAGCATCATTTTTATAGAAAGGGGATTCACGTTCCCCTAGATTTACGATGCAGGATAGAGTTGGGGGTCTCAGTGCAGAAAAGGGACCAGCAGCTGAGCCCTCCAGCCTCCTCATAATCACTGGCATGTGCTGGCATTTCTCAGGGGACAGCCAGCTTAAAGCCACCAAAATGTACTTCTTCATTCATTAATCTCTGAGAGAGGGAGTGGAGACAGGGAAATCTGCGCGAGATTGGCATGAAGTGTAATATGACTTTGCTTTTTCATAAGGAGCCATCCTTCACAGAAATTGCTTCCTTCAACCTTTCAAAGGATGAAATGCTAGAAGACAGACATCATCTGGCTCAAACAGCAGCAAATCAAAGGGGATAACGGTATACTGTATGGTGAATAACAGGTTCCTGTATCCTGAGCAGGCTGATAGCAGAGGAAAAAAACAGCCTGTGTGAGGCACAGTAAAAAAGGGTCGGTGTACCTGTGGATGTGTTAAAGAAAAGAGTGAGGACTATGGTGAGAATAATGCCATAGAAACTAAGGACAGAGGTTCTCCTTTATTTTTATTTTATTATTATTATTGTTTGAGACAGGGTCTTGCTCTGTTGCCCAGGCTGGAGTCCAGTGGTACAACCACTGAACTAACTCCACTAACTTAACCTCCTGGATTCAAGCGATCCTCCCACCTCAGCCCTCCAAGCAGCTGGGACTACAGATGCCCACCACCCATGCCAGGCTAATTTTTTAAATTTTCTGTAGAGACAGGGTTTTACTATGTTGCCCAGGCTGGTCTCAAACTCCTGGGCTCAAGCAATCCTCCTGCCTTGGCCTCCCAAAGTGCTGGGATTACAGGCAGAAGCCACTGTGCCCGGCCGAACTCCCCCTTCTGAAAGTCACCAGCAACTAGCCAGGGCCATGAGTTAATGTACAGACTCAAAATTGGCTTCTTCAAGAGGTTCTTAAGAGAGCAGTAGAAGAGGCTATTTATTTAGAATTAGATAAAAAGAGCTGAAGTTTGATTTCTTTTGTTTCAACCAACCCCTCTTTTATCCTCTCCCATCTCAAGGCTTTTCCTCCCCTTCTCAGGCATCACTCTCTTGACCTCTGCCCTTTGACCTGCTAAGGCAGGATCAGCTGCACACCATTCACACCTCTCTGTAAAGTTAATCCTCTGGCATCTGCCACTATTTCCTTTCAGCTGTAACCCCAAATGAAAGGCTGTCTTCTATTAAAGGAATTTCAGGTTGATCCTGAGGTGTGTTTTCTTGGCAGACAAGAATCAAATTCTGGAGGTTCTGAGTGAGGCCTGCCTTGAGTATCTCAAGCCACCCTTTTCCAGAACCTTTACAAGCCCCACTGGAAGCATTAATATCTAAGGACAGAGCACCCAGAAATATCCCGTATGCTTCATTTATACATTCATCTTTTTCAAAGTCAGTTTTAATTTCTATCAAAGTTATACATGCATGGTTTTTAGTCGTTCCCAAACAGGGCTAAAATTTAGACTCATCTGGGGGAATGTTTCAAAATCTTGAAGCTTAGACTTCCCTGAAGAAAAACTAAGTAAGAATCTGTTGGATGGATGGCCCAGGTACTGGTGTTTCTGAAGTTCTCTGGGTGCCTCTCATATGCAGTGGTGATATGAACCATTGACTTAGATTTGAGGGAGATGGGCAGTTCTGAAAAACACATTCAAAACCAGACCATGGCTGAGTGGGTGGCTCATGCCTATAAACCTAGCACTTTGGGAGGCTGAGGCAGGAGGACTGCTTGAGGCCAGGAGTTTGAGATCAGCCTAGGAAACATAGTGGAACCCCATCTCTACAAAACATTTTTAAAAAATTGGCTGGGTGTGGTGTGTGCACCTTTAGTCCCAGCAACTGCAGAGGCTGAGGCAGGAGGATCACTTGAGCCCAGGAGTTCGAGACTGCAGTGAGTTATAATCTCACCTGGGCAACAGAGTGAGATGCTTTCTGAAAAAAGAAGAAGAAAAACACAACAGGCCAAACCAAACAGCGAAGACTTATTCTTTGCTTCTCACTTCCCAGAAACAATAACTTCAACTCTCTGGGCTGATTTATAGGGTATTTAATATTTACTCTCATATTTCTAATTAGGTGCTTATATTGCTACTTCTTCATTTTTTGGCTTTAACTACCTATTGACTTTCCTCAATGGAAAATAATAATTTACTCTCTTCTGGCGTCCTCACCCCAGCCCACAAACTCCCACTTCCCAGCCCCCATGTCAGCTCAACTCAGTTATAATTTGGTTACATCAACATTCTTATTAGGACTGTCCTCTTCTTTGTTTTCTTAGTTTTCTATATACTTGCTGCTTATCCAACCCCAAGAGTGCATCAAATTGTTCTCCTCCCAATAGGTTGAAATCTCTTGAGGGACTGATTCTCACTGCCCTGTGACTTCCAGCAGCCGCCTCCTCAGGCCATGGCAGGATGACACCTCCTCAGCACAAGTCTGGGGAATTCCACTCTTTCTTGTGTGGGATCCTCTGTCCTTCCCATCCTCTGTTTTGGTTTTCTTCCTTGTTTTTGCGGAGTCTGTCCTCCAGGAGCTTCTGAGGACAGCGTAAGTAAGAGTAAAGTGTTTGACGCCTTGACTATCTGAAAACACATTATTCTCTCTGGCAGTTTGGCTGGATATAGAATTTTAGACTGGAAATAATTTTCTTTCAGAATTTTGAAGGCATTGCTTCACTGCAT
The DNA here is from genome assembly GCF_001698545.2 of Rhinopithecus bieti. Lineage (NCBI taxonomy): Eukaryota > Metazoa > Chordata > Mammalia > Primates > Cercopithecidae > Rhinopithecus > Rhinopithecus bieti. The sequence continues at coordinate 412,057 of NW_016813109.1, read as the reverse complement.
TCTGACGTTCTGGGTTGCTGTTGAGAAATCCAGTGCCTTTTTGACACTTGATAATTTGCATGTAACTTTTTTTTCTCTCTCTCTCTTTGAAAGCTTATTGGAGCTTTTCCTTGATCCCAACATTCTGAAATTTCGTGATGATGTACTTGGTGTAACTCTGTTTTCATCCACCATGCCAAGCGCTCAGGAAGCCCTTTCAATCAGGAATCACAAGACCTAGCGTCTGAGAAATTGAGTTGTTTTATTAATGATTTCTTCCTTCCAAATAGACTCTGTTCCCTCTTTTTGGACCTATTGTTTGGATATTAAATCCCCAGGATTTGTCCTCTAATTTTCTTATTTTTTCTCTCCTATTTTCCAATTACTTCTCTTTTTGTTCTACTTTCTAGGGATTTCTTCATCTCTATCATCATTCTTTTCTATTAAAATTTTAATCTCTAATGTGTTTTTTAAATTCCTAAGATCTCCTTCTGACCTCTGCATGTCCGTTGTGTAGAGCACCGTGTTGTTAAGAGTGAAATATCTTATCTCCTCAAGGACTTTGGAAACCATCCAGGGAGGAGGGCTAAGTGCGGCTTTGCTGTTTAGATATGAAACCACCTCTGGGACTCACACACACCTGGATAAGGTGACTACAGCACCACCTCCAAGGGACAAGGGGGAGACTTTACCAACATAATACATAGACAAAGATAGTACACAACCCAGAGAGATGCTATCTCTTCTCACTATGCAGGAACCCTCATATCCACAGCACCATCTGCCTCATGTGACCTGCCACCTGGTTAGTAAGTGAGAGTGCCCCACCCGCACTTCCTCACTTCCAGCAGCAAGAGCCTGACCATCACATCTTCCTAGGTTGGCTCTGACTCTGGCTGGGCTGATGGCCTGTTGGCTGAACTAAGGGAAACCGTCACATTCCCAGATGTCCCAGAGCCCTCCTGCCCATCAGGTCTGTGTTCGGACCCCTCCTTCTCTTCTACTCATTCCAGCCCCCAAACCCCATTCCATTCAACACAACCTACACCCAAAAGTAGAGAAAGATATGGATAAAGAGAAGGAGGGAGAGAAAAGAGGAGTGGGGAGGAAATATGTTTATTACTTTAGAGGAAAGGGAAAGGAATTCGGAGCGTTCCCACCTAAAGGTGTCTGTGTTCCTGGGTGGATTCGAAGGACTAAAATGGCCGAAGGCCAAAGGGATGAGGGCATGGAAGGTTCTGGGGAGTGTGGTGGAGATGACAAGCAATGGAGTGTCGTCGTGAGGGAGGGGTGTGTGGGGAGGAGGGGGATGAAGGTAGGGGACCAATGATAACTCTAAGTATAGGAAGTAACGGGGGCTGAACAACATCACGCAGTTGAGAAGCAGATTCGGCATGACGGGGCATGGGAGGGAGAATGGTGTGCTAGGCTGAACAACGGCCCTCCAAAACACATCCACATCCTCGTCCCTGGGCCCTATGAATGTCATCTTATGTGGATAAAGAAGGACTTTGCAGATGTGATGAAAGATCTTGAAATGAGGCGATTATTTTGGATTACCCATTTGGATCCTAAATGCAATCATAGATGTCCTTATAGAGAAAGATTTGACACCAGAAGAAGAAAAGGCAAAGTAAACACAGAGGTGGAGATTGGAGTGCTGCAGCCTCCAACCGAACAAGGCCAGCAGCCACTGGAAGTTGGAAGACACAAGATCCTCCCCTGCCACCTCCAGAGGGAATGAGGCGTGAGCCCTCTCAACACCATGGTCTCAGCTCAGTGATGCTGATTCTGGATTTCTTGTCTCCAGGACTATGAGAGCACACGATTCTATCATTTTAAGCCACCAAGCCAGTGGTAAATTGTTACATCAACCACAGGAAACCAATACAGCAGGTTAGGAAGATAGGGCCACAAAGCAGAACTCCAGGGTTCCACATCACACAGGAGAGTCGCTCTGAGTGAGAATAAAGTACCACTTGTAGCTTTCAGTTTTCTGCTTGTTGAAAATGGAGTGGAAGTGAAGTGAAATTGAAATAAACATCATAAGCACTTATCCTGTGCTAACAACTGGCTGGGCTGGGCGTCCAATCCAAAATGCATTATCTCATTTGAATTTTATAACCACCTCTTAAGATAAGTTTTCTTACCCTATCTTTTTTTTTTTTTTTTTTTTTTTTTTTTTTTTTTTTTTTTTTTTTTT
>NW_016813109.1:351193-409442 GCF_001698545.2 Rhinopithecus bieti | reverse complement strand
TTTTTTTTTTTTTTTTTTTTTTTTTTTTTTTTTTTTTTTTTTTTTTTTTTTAGGCAAGGAGATTAAAGTGCAGAGTGATTAGGAACCAGAGTGATCATGGAAATGGAATTTTGAAGTCACATCCATCTATCTCCAGAGTGAAGCTTCTGTTCACACCATCAGGTGACTCTGAGGCTCAGACGATGAATGGGATCACAGCCTGGGCACGGAAGGGGATGGCAGAAGTGGGAGTGGGGAGGAGACTAACGTCTTAATAAATGCTAAGCTCTTCGCCTGCACTTGAGACCCCCTGTGTGTACTTTGAAAGGGTAGGAGGGGAGTGTTGGGTCCTTCACCTGAAAGGGTTTCAGGGACAGTGGTCTCATCAGGGCAAAACCAGGTCTGTTATGACAAGGAAGCAGACAGGACACATTCCAGAAAAGGCTAAGGATGCAGAGAAGTTTCTTGGCTACTAAACGGGTTATTGGAGAGGGTACAGTGAAAGTCATCAGAAAGGCAGAGACTCCGAGAGCCAGCAAAATGGCCAAAGGGTAGCATGGAAGTCCTCCCTATAAACACATAGAAATGATTTATAGATAAAAGAAAACTCTTAAAATCCATGGACAACAACAACAAAACGCAAACAACCTAACTTAAAAATGGGCAAAGGACTTGAACAGACATTTTCTCCAAAGAATATATACAAATGGCCAATGAGCACGTGAAAAGATACTAGACTAGTCATTAGAGAAATGCAAACTAAAACCACAGTGAGATACCACTTCATATCCATTAGAATGATTACTATCCAACAACAACAACAAGAAAACCCACAGAAAATAACAAGTGTTGGTGAGGATGTGGAGAAATTGAAAACTGGAACCCTTGTACACATTTGGTAGGAATGTAAAATAGTGCAGCTACTATGGAAAACAGCGTGGCAGTTCTTCAAAAAATTAAAAGTAGAATTACTATATGATCCAGCAATTCCACCTCTGGGTATATACCCAAAAGGATTGAAAGCAGGGATTCAAAGAGGTATTTGTATACCATACTGTAGAACAGCATTATTTGAAATAGCCAAAAAGTTGACGAGCCCAAGGGCAACATGGCATAAGTATACATATGTAACAAACCTGCACGTTATGCACATGTACCCTAGAACTTAAAGTATAATAATAAAAAAAAAACAGAAGAATGAATGTACAAAATGTAGTATGTATGTATATGAAATGGACAATTATTCAGTCTTAAAAAGGAAAGGAATTCTAACATGTGCTGTAACACGGAGAAGACATTTTGCTGAGTGAAATAAGCCAATCACAAAAGGGCAAATAGTGAATGAGACTGGGTACCAAGAGCACTCAAATCCAGAGACTGAAAGCCAGGGGCTGGGGGAGGGGAGATAGGGAGTTACCATTTAATGGTACAGAGTTTCGGTTTTGCCAGATGAGAAGAGTTCTGTGGCTCAATGGTGGTGATGGCTGCACAACCACATGAATGCACCTAATGCCACTGAACTGTACATTTAAAAATGGTTAAGATGGTACTTTTTTTTTTGAGACAGGGGCTCGCTCTGTCACCCAGGCAAAAGTGCAGTGGTATGATCACCGCTTACTGCAGTCTTGACCTCCCAGGTTCAAGTGATCCTCCACCTCAGCCCCACAAGTAGCTGGGACTACAGGCATGTGCCACCAAGTCCGGCTAATTTTTAATTTTTTCATAGAGATGGGGGTCTCACTATGTTGCCAGGCTGGTCTCGAACTCCTGGGCTCAAGCAGTCTGCCCTCCTCGACCTCCCAAAGTCCTGGGATTACAGGTGTGAGCTACAATGCCTGGCCAAGGTGTTACATTTTATGTTATGCGTATCTTAACACAATTTTTGAAAATAAAATTAAATAAGTTAACAAATAATGCATGGATGAACTTGCAAGGTAAAAAAGGAAGTCCCCACATGCTGAAGTGAAAAGGAAGCTGAGAGCTGAAAACAGTGGTCGTGGGGAGACAATCAGGTCCAGTTATGGCCAAAGGCTTGGCTTTTAACACCCATGCAGGGACAGGAGATGAGGCCTCACACCTGGATAAAGCGACTAGTTGGAATTGAGTCCCCTACATAAAATAAAACCCAGATGCTCTGAGAAAAGCCAACCATCAATCCGGAAAGACATTAAGGAAGCTCATCTCTACCCTGGCTCCAGCTGGGGGAAAGAACAGACCCCTGTGAAAAATCAAAACCCCAGCCATGTGCTTGGCCGAAGTTTAGAGTCCAAATATCTGCTATCTGCATCAGAAGGGAACCCCAAGCCAAGAAATTAACATAAAATTGGTTCTTATCTCCAGGATCTGACAAAGCCAAAGCCAGTGCAGCCCTGCAGAGCTGGAGGATGACCTGAGCATGGAACACACAAAGGAAAGAGGCAGAGGACAGGCAGAGCCCCGAGAAGCCACATCCTGGCTTCTGAGCTGCTTTCCAAAGGCCCTGAGTTTGACAGAAATCCAAACATGTCTCGTCTCAAGCGTTTTCCCCTTTAATTTTCAAATTGATGTATATTTTAAGAGAAATTTAATCCATGTGGCTCTGAATCATGTACAACAAACTCCTCTAACAGCCACTCCATGTTGGGAGCTTGGGAGCTTTTCGTGAACTTGGAACAACTTGGTACAAGATGCTCTTTTTTAAAAAAAGAAAAAGATTCTGTTTCCAGTGTCTCTCTATTTCTCCACCCCAGATCCAAGACTTTCGTCAGATGCTAAGAACCTGCTGCACGAGGACTGTGCACTCCTCTTCCTCCTCTTCCTTGGTGGTCAAAGGGAACTCATCCAAGCCACAGGGGTGCAGGGCTTGGCTCTGTCAAAGAAGCAGTGTGGTCCTTGAAGCTAGCACTACCAGGGCTTTCATTTGGTTCTCCAGCCAGCACAATGGCTGTATTTGAAGAGTGCTGGCAAACAGGACACCAGTTTCCAAACCTTGCTTCCTTAGGTGGCCAAAGTGCTCCACCCAAATCCATTATATCGTGGCAAACCTCACAGCAGCTTGTCGGTGGTTCATACTCTCCTGCTAACAGGAGCCTGGCTCCAAAGCCTCCAGGAGAGGAAGGTATTCAGCCATGATGGGCTGCACAATATTTCCCTCCAATCCTTCTCAAGTTCTGCTGGCTGAGGGCACAAGGTCCCAGCTGACCCCACTCCTTCAGCAGTCCTGCGGTGTACCTCATTTTCAGGAATCCTCCCCAGCCCTGGGGCCGAGAGTCTTGTCACGTATTTACCCACAGACTGGCTCCAACACGTAGAACCTCTGGAAAGAATCTCCAGGCTGGGATTTCGGACCCCTACAGTTTCTAAATTTCCTTTATAACTGGTAATGATATATGTGTACATATTTTTTTAGTGGTGCAATCATAGTTCACTGTGGCCTCAAACTCTGAGCTCAAGCGATCCTCCCACTTCAGCCTCCTGAGTAACTGAGACTATAGGCATGTGCCATCATGCCCAGATAAGCTTTATTTTTTAAATTTTTTTGTAGAGATAGGGTCTTGCTGTGTTGTCCAGGCTGGTCTCAAAATCCTGACCTCAAGCAATTCTCCTGCCTTGGCCTCCCAAAGTGCTAGGATTGCAGGCATGAGCCATCACACCTGGCCAGGTGTTTCTTTAAAGTTTATCTTCTTTCTTACTTTCACATTCTTGCTCATTTAACTTTTTAGCTGATTTTGTGCTGTGGCTGCAAAGGCCAATTAAAAGGAAGAGTCAAACCTTTTACATAAAACCATCATGGGAGCTAAAACTACCTCAGGGCTGGCGGGTTTTGACATAATTTTCTCTCCTTCAGAGTTGGAGGGACTCAAAGTAACTTGCTTTTGTAGCTTAATTTTAGGGGCGACCTTCCTCTCAGTAATCTCCCCTAGTGGGCTCTGCTATTCATTCCATTGCTGTTATTAGCAATCCCGCCAGTGTTAAGATTACTGGTGGAGGAAAAGAAGGAAATCTGAAATACTCTTGGAAATTAAAGCACACCAAGTCCAAAGCAGCTTGAGGCAAATGAGTCAACTGGAGCAGGAAGTCCAGCGAGAAAATGGTTTAGCAGAAAGAATTCTGGGTTCGGAGTCCAAAGAAAAGTGGTTTAATTCTGACTCAACCCCCTTTGTCTGCCTTAGTTATCTCATCTCTAAATGGGCGACAACTATCCCTGTCTCACTATAAGGCTATAATTAAGACATAAAATGTTCTGGACGTGGTGGCTCATGCCTGTAATCCCAGCACTTTGAGAGGCCGAGCTGGGCGGATTGCTTAAGCTCAGGAATTAAAGAGCAGCCTGGTCAACATAGAGGAAACTCTGTCTCTACTAAAAATACAAAAAATTACCTGGGCATGGTGACGAGCGCCTGTAGTCCCAGCTACTTGGGAGGCTGAGGTGGGAGGATTGAGGGAGCCCAGGAGGTAAGGCTGCAGCGAGCTGAAATAGTGCCATTACAGTCCAGCCTGGGCAGCAGAGTAACACCCTGTCTCAAAGAAATAAAATAAAATATTTTAAATGTGTGTGGTTTGTGGGGTGGTCCCTGAGCGTTTTCTGTAATGACTCTGTAATGTCAGGACATCATGAGAGCAGTGAGCATGGGGGCAGGAAGGACGGAGCTCCAGGATCTGCCAGAGCCCATGCTGTGCTGAGCCCCAGTGAACTCCCTGAAGGCTGGCCTCCTATTGAGACAGCAGGGACCCCCACTCTTAGGGGCCTGCACACCTCCACCACCCCCAAGAATGGAAATAAAAGAAAGTCTTAAGTTTCTTCAAGGAAAATTCCAGACACTGAGTTAGTCCTAAGAAGTAAATGAGCAATGTGCTAAGCAAGAAGGTAATAGTAGCCTAAAACAATAGCAAGGAAGCTAGAATTGTAGGATATTTGGTTCCCTTGTAGAAATTAAACATAACATTTTTTTCTTTTTTTCTTTTTTTTATTTTTTATTTATTTATTTATTTATTGTTTTTTGAGATGGAGTCTCGCTCTGTCGCCTAGGCTGGAGTGCAGTGGCCGCATCTCAGCTCACTGCAAGCTCCGCCTCCCGGGTCTAGGCCATTCTCCTGCCTCAGCCTCCCGAGTAGCTGGGACTACAGGCACCCGCCACCTCGCCCGGCTAGTTTTTTGTATTTTTTTAGTAGAGACGGTGTTTCACCATGTTAGCCAGGATGGTCTCGATCTTCCGACCTCGTGATCCGCCCATCTCGGCCTCCCAAAGTGCTGGGATTACAGGCTTGAGCCACCGCGCCCGGCCTTTTTTTTCTTTTTTTAAATTTTATTTTATTTTAAGTTCCGGGGTACATGTGCAGGATGTGCAGGTTTGTTACACAGGTAAACGTGTGCCATGGTGATTTACTGCACTTATGAACTCATCACCTAAGTTTTAAGCCCCGCATGCGTTAGCTATTTTTCCTGATGCTCTCCCTCCCCTCAACAACTCTGACAGGCCCCAGTGTGCTGTTCCCCTCCTGTGTCTATGTGTTCACATTGTTCAGTTCCCACTTGTAAGTGAGAACATGTGGTGTTTGGTTTTCTGTTCCTGTGTTAGTTTGCTGAGGATAATGTCTTCCAACTCCATCCATGTCCCTGCAAAGGACATGATCTCATTCCTTGTATGGCTGCATAGTATTCCACGGTGTAGATGTACCACATTTTCTTTATCCAGTCTATCACCGATGGGCATTTGGGTTGATTCCATGTCTTTCCTACTGTGAATAGTGCTGCGATGAACATATGCGTGCATATATCTTTATAACATAATGATTTAGGCATATCACAGTAATGGGGTTGCTGGGTCAAATTGTATTTCAGGTTCTAGGTCTCTGAGGAATCGTTGCACTGTCTTCCACAATGGTTGAACTGATTTACGTTCCCACCACTGGCGTAAAAGCGTTCCTATCTCTCTACAGCCTCACCAGCAACTATTGTTTCTTGACTTTTTAATAATTGCCATTCTGACTGGCGTGAGATAGTATCTCATTGTGGTTTTGATTTGCATTTCTCTAAGGATCAGTGATAAAAAAATAATCTTAACGTACATCTCTGAGTTGTGTTTCAGAAACCTGGACCTCTGCCCAATAGATCTGCCATAATGCAGACCTCAGATAAGGGGGCAGTGAGGACTGGAGTCAGATGATGATTCTTTGTTCTAACTTTCTTTCCGAAGGGCCTTGGGAGGGGACCACACCCATCAGCTGGAACTAACATTCTATTCTACTGAGCTCAATTTTTAAAATAAAGCTTCTCTTCCTTATACAATTGCTAATCAGAAAAATCTTTGAATCTACCTATGGCCTATAAGCCCCCACTTCAAGATATCCCACCCTTTTAGGCCAAAACCAAGGTGTAACCTCCAGGTATTGATTTATGATTTTGCCGGTAACTTCTAATTTCCTGAAATTTATGCTTGCCTTTAAAAACCCTTACCCATGAGCCATTGAAGAGGTCAGATTTCAGAGTTGGCTGCCTGGTCCTCCTTGCTTCAGTCGCTGCAAATAAATGCCTTCCTTTCTTCCCCTGCAAACCTCAGTGCGGATATCTGTTCTTATTGCACCGGCAAGCAGACCCCAGTGCAGTTTAGTAACAGTCTGAGTGCCCAAGGCATCTTGCTGGTCAACCAGCCTTCCCCATGATGATGCTTGAGAACTGAGAAAGGAATGAATGTGTGTCCTTTCAACACCCTTCAAGAGCCCCCAGAGCCTGTCTGGAGCAGCCCATCAGCCTCGGGTTTCCTCAAACATGACCCATATGGGTCTATTCTCTATCTTGGCTCTTGGGTAAATGGCTTGGAGAGTTGGCTGGACTGTTGGAAGCTCCCGGGTGTCCTTTTAATGATGACTGTTATACTTCAGGTGTAACTTTTTTTTTTTTTTTGAGACGGAGTTTCACTCTTGTTGCCCAGGCTGGAGTGCAATGGCGTGATCTCGGCTCACCACAATCTCCACCTCCCAGGTTCAAGAGATTCTCCTGCCTCAGCCTTCTGAGTAGCTGGGATTACAGGCATGCATCACCACATCTGGCTAATTTTGTATTTTTAGTAGAGACGGAGTTTCTCCATGTTGGTCAGGCTGGTCTCGAACTCCCAACCTCAGGTGATCTGCCTGCCTCAGCCTCCCAAAGTGCTGGAATTATAGGCATGAGCCACTGCACCAGGCCTCAGATGTAACTTTTAATGATTCTTAGGAGGCTAGGTGTAGTAGCTCATATCTGTAATCCCAGCACTTTGGGAGGCCAAGGCAGGCAGATCTCTTGAGGCTAAGAGTTTGAGATCAGCCTAGCCAACAAGGTGAAACCCTGTCTCTACTAAAAATACAAAAAAGCAGAGCATGGTGGCACACACCTATAATCCCAGCTACTCAGGTAGCTGAAGCAGGAGAATCATTTGAACCTGGGAGGTGAAGGTTGCAGTGAGCCAGATCACACCACTGCACTCCAGCTGGGTGACAGAGCGACTCTTGTCTCAAAAAAAAAAAAAAGAAAAAAAAAAAGCTTTTACTGACTCCTAGAGAAGACTGCTCACCTCTGCTTGGGGCACCTTTCCTCTGGCTTCATAAAAAATTGTTTATAAGGCCAGGCCCAAATAAAGTTAAACAGTATAGCAGGATTGTGATGGATTATGAGAGACTCCAGTCTGTGAAACAAGCAGATTCCCCCCAGCCCCTGGATCTCTCAGGATAGTGAGTTGCCCCGTTGAGTTATTTTTTCAATCCATTTTGGCGATTGCCCAGGGAGCTCCTGGGCCTGGGTGGGACGTGAGGCTGCTGTGTGAGCCCCAGGCTCCAGCAGCAGGGGAATTTGTTTTACCTCCGGGCTTGGAAATCAGCCTGACTTTTGGGAGGGAGCCTAATTGATTCCACTGGCGGCAGCACTGTGGTAAAGACCCCTGGAAAGAATGATGTTTGGGGCCAGGGTACCAGCGCCCAAGGCGCACACACTTCCTTTAATTAACAAGAATGCGATGCCAACAAACACACCGGCATATGGGAAGTGAAGGCAACTGCAAGCCAAGCCTCTTGACTTCCTCTGGGGGTGCCCTGCCAACTGGGATTATTCGTTGTTCTCGTTTCCTCACAAAAAAAGCCTCTGTGCCTGGTGGAGGGGCCCGACAGCGGGCGCTGGCAGTCCCCCAGGCTGGCGGCTCTGCCTGAGCCTGTCTTCCTGACTCTCTGGCAGGGCACGCTTCTCTTAAGTAGCTAGTTTGAAGCAGGCAGAAAAGCCAGGGCTCTTTTCTGGGGATTTCCTGGCCAAAAACAGTCATCTTCCGCCTCCTTTTTTCTCTCTCTTGGTATATTTCAGGACGTTGGTTGTGTCTATTGATAAACTTCATCTTATTCTCACTCCAGAACTCCCATAATCACCACCTACCCTCACCCTGCAGGGTCTGCCATCTTCTCCTTCACCCATGAGGCTGGTTCAGGTTAGGAGTGGGGATGTCCTGGCTGACTTGCATGTCAGTGACAGTCTGTTTTAAAATATGATGCTTTACAAGTGTCTTTTGATTATCGACACTTGCAAACACCGCTTGAGAGACTAATTCAATAAGCATACATGAAAAGTGTCTGTTGCATGTCAGGCACGGTGCTGGGTACCAAGAATACCAGGCACCTGGAGTGGAATCTCTTTTGGGGTAAAGAGGCAGAGGCAGGAACGGAGGGAATAGGACAGAGTAAAGACCGTAATAGAGACATGTTGAATGAGCCACCAGTACAAAGCAGAACTCTCTTGGCTGTGCACAGACCACAGGAAGCAGATTCAGACTTTTTAACTTGTCTTTAATCTACATTTTTATGTAGATTCTCAGGCCTCCAAATCTTCCAAATCAGAATCCCAGGGAGGAAGGCCCCCAGGAGGATGTATTTTAACACATTTCTCATATAATTCTCATTTACACCGAATTTTGAGCACCACTCGCCAATCTGAGAGTCACTGTTCTGAGAAGAGTGTACAGAAGCAGTGACACTTGAGGGGTTTGTTTTCTGTTTCTTAAGTAATAGTCTTTATTTTATTTATTTTTCTTTTTTCTTTTATCTTTTTTTTAAAATTTGAGATAGAGTCTTGCTCTGTGGCCCAGGCTAGAGTACGGTGGCTCAATCTTGGCTCACTGCAACCTCCGACTCCCAAGTTCAAGCGATTCTTCCACGTCAGCCTCCCGAGTAGCTGGGATTACAGATGCACACCACCATATCCAGCTAATTTTTGTATTTTTAGTAGAGACATGGTTTCACCATGTTGACCAGACTGGTCTCAAACTCCTGATCTCAAGTGATCTGCCTGCCTCAGCCTCCCAAAGTGCTGGGATCACAGGAGTGAGTCACTGAGCCTGGCCTTTATTTGAATTTTTATTTTCCTTAAAATAAATTATCACAGGATATTTTATAATATATCATATATACAGGGGTAGGTCCCAGTTTTGTGGGGGAAGTAGCTTATAAAATTTGGGTGGGCATTTTTTGATATCCATTTATTATTATTATTAATTGTGGTAAAATATACGTAACAAAATGTACCATATTAACTATTTATAAGTATTCAGCTCAGTGACATTAAGTACATTCATAGTGTTATGCAACCATCACCACTACCCATCCACAGGACTCTTTTATCTTGCAAAACTGAAACTCTGTACCCATTAAACAATAACTCCTTATTTCTCCCTTGCACCAGTTCCTGGCAACCACCGTTCTACTTTCTATCTCTGTTAATTTGACTACTCTACGTATGTCATATAAACAGACTCATACAATATTTGTCTTTTTGCTATTGACTTACTTCACTTAGCCTAATGTCCTCAAGATTCATCCATGTAGTAACGTGTCAGAATTTTTTTTTAGAGGGTCTTATTCTGTCACCCCCAGGCTGGAATGCAGTGGTGTGATCATAGCTCACTGCAATCTTGAACTCCTGTGCTTAAGGGATCCTCCCGCCTTAGCCTCAGAATGCACTGGGTTTATAGGTGTGAGCCACTGCACCCAGCCAGAATTTTCTTTCTCTTTAAGGGTCAGTAACATTTCGTTGTTTGTATATACCACATTTTGCCTATCCATTTGTCTGTTGATGAATACTTGGGTTGCTTTCGCTTTCTGAGTGTAATGAATAATGCTGCTATGAACAAGGGTCTACAAATATATCTTCAGGACCCTGCTTTCAGTTCTTTTGGATATATATCTAGAAGTGGAATTGCTGATCATATGGTAATTCTATTTTTCATTATTATTATTATTGTTATCATTTTAGTAACTGCCACACCTTTCCACAGTGGCTGTACCATTTTACATTTCCACCAACAGAGCACAGAAGCTCCAATTTCTCCACATCTTCACCAGCACTTATTATTTTCTCTTTCTTTTTTCCTTCCTTCCTTCCTCCCTCCCTCCCTCTCTCCCTCCCTCCCTTCCTTCCTCCCTCTCTCTCTCTCTTTCTTCTTTCTTTTCCCTTTCTTTTCTTTCTTTCTTTCTCTTCCTTCCCTCCTTCCTTCCTTCCTCCCTCCCTCTCTCTCTTTCTTCTTTCTTTCTTTCTTTCTTTTTCTCTCCCTTTCTCTCTCTCTTTCCTTCTTTCTTTCTTTCTTTCTTTCTTTCTTTCTTTCTTTCTTTCTTTCTTTCTTTCTTTCTTTCTTTCTCTTTCTTTCTTTCTCTTTCTCTCTTTCTCTCTCTCTTCCTTCCTTCCTTCCTCCCGTCCTTCCTTCCTAGTAGCCATCCTAATAGGTGTGAAGTGGTATCTCATTGTTGTTTTGATTTTCATTTCCCTATTACTTAGTAATGTTGAGCATCTTATCACGTACTTACTGGCCATTTTCATGTCTTCTTTGGGATGACATTTGAGTTTTGAAAGATGAATAGCACCTTTTTTGTTTGGTTGGGTTTTTTGTTTTTTTGTTTTGTTTTTTTGTTTTTTGTTTGTTTGTTTTTGTTTTTTGACAGGGTCTTGCTCTGTCACCCAGGCTGGAGTGCAGTGGCACAATCACAGCTCACTGCAGCCTCTGCCTCCTAGGCTCAAGTGATCCTCCAACCTCAGTCCCCCATGTAGCTGGGATTAGAGGAGCGTGCCACCACACCCTGATAATTTTGCTCATTTTTTTTTAGAGACAAGATCTCACAATGTGCCCAGGCTGATCTCGAACTCCTGGACTCAAGTGATCCTCCTGCTTCAGCCTCCCAATGTGCTAGGATTACTCAAAGCTTGAGCCACCATGCCTGGCTAAGGACTTTTAAGGGGAGAGATGGGAAGGTAATATCATGCAGAAGGAATAAAGTAACAAACATCTTAAGGGTAGGAAAGAGTGTGTTGTGAGACTGGAGCACATCTAGGGAGGAGGTGCAGATGGAAGTCAGGCTGGGAAGTCTCTTACGTGTCATGGAGTGGACATTGGTTGATTCTTTGACCACCCACCTATTCACCACTCCAAATGGCACCTACAGGTTGGACACTTGTCACAAGTCAGACCACACTAAGAATGCCAGATTCTCTTTCCTGGAGCTTTGAAGATAGAGTGAAATGAAGCAAGACATGTACACAAAAAAGTTTAGTGAGCACTCATTCCAGCACGGGACCTAATAAAAATCTCTCTAATTCATTCCCTTTTCCTTAAGTGGAGTACAATTAGTTTTTGTTATTTGCAACCAGAAAACATCAACTGACATGAACATAAAGTGAAGCACAGGGAGAGATAGAGTCCTTCATGCTTATCATGTATCAGGAATTTGCATACATTCATTTGATTTCTTTTCTTCATGTGTTCTACTATTTTGCTGACATAATGTTGAATTGTCTTAGGTAAGTCTGTGTCTTTCCAAATAAATCATTTTCTCTGTTCTTGGTCTTGGAGTTTCTGGAATCAGAGGAGAGATACTACTTACTTGAGGCATTGACAATTGCTTTTGCTTGGCTAATGACTGAGAAAGGATGTAGAAGGCTTCTTTGTTGAGGGCTTTAATACAGTGGAGTAATATCTGAAAGTGACCTGTAGGTATGGACTCACCATATTTCTATCAAGTAATGAGGACATGAAGAGTGTGTGCACAAGTGCTGTGAGAAAAAGAGAGGGGTTGACAGGTCTGACAATACCTGAAAGAACAGGCTTACTCTTTCAAAAGAATTTTGGTAAACCTACAAGAAAAAAACAAAAACCAAAACCAAAAAACGAAAAAAAAAAAAATAACAGAAAAGAAAAAAGTTCACTGGAAGCATAAAGAAAACACTAGTTTATATAGAGAAGACCAATCACGTGAGGACACAATTAAAGAATGACTGTCATGCCTGAATGAGGATGAAAAGAGACAGGTCAGAGTATATAAGAAGTTGTTTGGTAACTGTTGCTTAAAATATACACATTTGGTAACAGTAATACCATTACAATTAAGAAACAGGGTCATCTAATACGTACACTCTCTCTAACACCACTACCACATATAAGAGATATTTGCATGTTTATAAAAAATATATACACTCAATCAACAATTATTCGAGGCACACCTACTATGTGCCAGTCTCTCTAGCAGGCAAGCACTATTATTTCATTTTACAAAAGAGATCACTGAGGCTTAGAGAACTTAATCAGCAGTGGAACCAGAACTCAAGCCAGGGTCTTTACACCATGTGGGTAAAGCCTATTTTGATTTTTCAGTAATGGAAGTAGAAGAACTCTGTCCACCACGCTGAATGTTTTCTATGGTTGTTGTTTGTTTGTTTTTGTTTTTGTTTGAGATGGAGTCTCGTTCTGTCATCAGGCTGGAGTGCAGTGGCGCAATCTCGGCTCACTGCAACCTCCATCTCCCATGTTCAAGTGATTCTCCTGCCTCAGCCTCCTGAGTAGCTGGGACTACAGGTGCACACAACCACCCCCAGCTAATTTTGTATTTTAGTAGAGACAGGGTTTCACCATGTTGGCCAGGATGGTCTCAATCTCTTGACCTCATGATTCACCCACCTTGGCCTCCCAAAGTGCTGGGATTACAGGTGTGAGCCACCACGACTGGCCCATGCTGAATGTTTTTGAGCAGATGTATTACCTTATCTATCGGGGGAAACTGCCTCCAATATTTCAATGTAGGTTCTTTCTATCTTCCATAAGTGTTGGCCAGGTGAGAAATAAAGAGAAAGAGTACAAAAAAAGGAATTTTACAGCTGGGCCGCCAGGGGTGACATCACATATCAGTAGGACCATAATGCTCACCTGAGCTGCAAAACCAGCAGGTTTTTATTAAGGGTTTCAAAAGAGGAGGGGTTGTATGAACAGGGAGTAGGTCACGTGCTTCAAGGGACAAAAAGCAGAACAAAGATCACATGCTTCTGAGGAAACAGGACAAGGGCAAAATCAGAACTCCTGATAAGGTTCTATTTTCAGTGGTGCACGTATTGTCTTGATAAACATCTTAACAGAAAACAGGGTTTGAGAGCAGTGAACCAGTCTGACCAAAAATTTACCAGGGTGGAGTTTCCCAATCCTAGTAAGCCTGAGCGTCCTGCAGGAGACCAGGGCGTATCTCAGTCCTTATCTCAACCGCATAGGACAGACATTCCCAGAGCGGCCATTTATAGACCTCCCCTCAGAAATGCATTCATCCCCCAGGGTATTAATATTAATATTCCTTGCTAGGAAAAGAATTTAGTGATATCTCTCCTACTTGCATGTCTGTTTATAGGCTCTCTGCAAGAAGAAAAATATGGCTCTGCAGGCAATCAGACCTTATGGTTGTCTTCCCTTGTTCCCTAAAAATTGCTGTTATTCTGTTCTTTTCAAGGTGCACTGATTTCATATTGTTCGAACATACATGTTTTACAATCAATTTGTACAGTTAACACAATTATCACAGTGATAATTACCTCAGTGGTCCTGAGGTGACATACATCCTCAGCTTAAGAAGATAACAGGATTAAGAGATTAAAGTAAAGACAGGCATAAGAAATTATAAAAGTATTATTTGGGACCTGATAAATGTCCATGAAATCTTCACAATTTATATTCCTCTGCCACAGCTCCAGCCGGTCCCTCCGTTCGGGGTCTCTGACTTCCTGCAACACTTATCAGATCTTTGCCATGGAATGATAACACTGATCCTCAGGTATAAAGCAACTGTGATAATCCAGGCAAGAAATGACTAAAGCCCATACTAAACAATTGCAGTGGGGATGAAGAAGAGGAGAAGGGTTGGAAAAATAGAAGGTTCTCTACAAGACTCAATGACATAATAAGGAGATGGAGACTTGTGAGGGCTCCAAAACAATTCCCTCCCATGTATTTAAAAAAAACTAAGTGATGGTCTTGCCTGTCACCAAAACAGAGAATACTGGGAGGAGAAGCCAACTGTGCTCCCATGAAGGCAGAGTGTCCATGATGCAGAACCATGGCTCTCCTCTCCCCAACAGTCCACTAGTGTTTCCCAATCTGCTTCTTTGCCATCCTCTCAAAGTGTCACACAGTCCAGTCACTTTGAGAACATCATCAGTTCTCAACTTTGACCAAAAGAAAACTGTGTGTTCAGCAAGTGCTTCACCAATGGCAGGATTTCACCATAATGTCTGTGGGCAGCTTCACAATTTCTGATTCAGACCATTCTTGCAACTGCAAAAGCCGCTGAAAGGTCTCTGAATGAACATCTCATGTTCTCATGTCCACTACTGCAGGGAAGGTGGAGATGCCATTCATTCCTTGCAGATTTTTTTTCCAGCTTGTGGTTTTCACAAACCACAAAGAAGACTACACATCCTGTCCAATCAGCAGGCTGAAGACTCATGCTTGTACACAGTGGTGCTGTGTGGTGTACCCACAGCCAGGGAAGTCTCTGACTATTCCTGAAAATCCACTGTGGCAGCAGAGGCTGATCTGATTACTGAGAGAAGTTTTGACAGTCCTGAATTTGAAAGAGCTAGTATGAATTTGATCCCATGTTGAAGACTGTTGCAATCAGATGTCCTCATTCTACTGAACCTAAAGAAGACAGAGCACAGCCTGAGCTGTAGACTGGAGTACAGAGTTGGGGCTGGCCCAGAAAAGAAGAGTGCTCAGTGATAGCAGCTTGAAACAACAAATTTATATTCCTTCACATCGTTCCTGTGGATCAGGAGCCCAGGAGCAGCTTATCTGGGTGATTCTGATTTGAGGTCTCTCATGAGGTTGCAGTCAAACTATTGGTTAGGGCTGCAGTCATCTGAAGGCTTGACTGGGGCTGGAGGATTCAATTCCAAGCTCACTTACATGGTTGTAGGTAGAAGTCTCAGTTCCTTGCCATGTTGGCCTCTCCACATGGCTTCTTTCCATTGGGCTGCATGTAGCATCTGGCTTTGCCCAGTGTAAGAGAGAAAGACAGGGTGGCACAGAGACAAAGAGAGACTCAGATCTCTGTGGAAGCCACAGTATCTTTTATAACCTTATCTCAGAAGTGGCATACCAATATTTCTGCCATATTCTAATTGGTCATATAGACCATTCCTGGCACAATGTGAGACAGAATCACACAAGAGTGTGAATGCCAGGAGGCAGAGATCCCCCCAGAGCCATCTTGGAGGATGGTTACCATGCTGTGAAAGTTTTGGTGAGCCCTTGATCCTGTACAGAATCTGGTAAACAGCCAGAAGGAAAGACAATTCAACCTATGAGGCTTACATTTAGGTTTTTTTTTCCAACTTGATCACAGTATAGGAAACTTTGAACACTTTATGTTGCCTACATTTTGATCTCCAGTGGACCCGGCATTTCCAGCCCACTCCATTCATGAACCTTCCATGCATAGTGCCAGCCCTCTAAATGCAACTTCAGCTGCATTTAGAAGCAACACTATATATAGTTCAGCACTTTATCACTTTTTATTGTTCTGCATGTACTTATATGACTTCCCCAACTAGAATGTAGGCTCCTTATGAGAAGGGAACATATGTCTTCTTTTATTTGTAAGGGACCACAGTGGCAAGCCCTCTGCTAGACACATGGTGGTTGTTTAATCAAGAGTTATTCACTGACTGATTGACTTCAAGACCCTCCTTAAATCCTCCTTTTTATAGTCTGGGAATTTGAGGAGTCAGCAAGGAAAAAACTTGGTCGGATGAATCATCACTCAAGTCCAGAGCAAAACTCCATAGGCAGCTGCTGATCCCAGCTAGGGGAAGAAGGCTGACTCTTAGGCTGAGGCTCAGAGACTGCCTGCTGCATTTAGCTGGGGCTAATGTTGCAGCCTTTCTTGCACTGAGCTGCCCACTAACTCATGAGGCTGTTGGAAGCCGTGTTCCTGTACATTGTGGGCTGGTTGTGTGCATTCCACCAAGTGAACACTAATGCTTCCAGAGGAAATGGTTCCTAACAAGCAGAACTTTTTTTTAAACCTCTCCAGTATTTGTGAAATGCTTCTGACATGGGAAGCAAGTCTGCTCTGCAGAGCAGAAGGGCCACTGGCCTTGCACAATGTCATCCATACACACCAGTAAGTCATAGGGTTCTGATTCTAGTCTGCTCCTTAGTACCAAATCATACAACTCTCAGTGATTTGGGATGCTGTATTCAGCCCAGTGCTGGTGACAATAGACAGGGGTGCCAATCAACTGCACTCTGCAGTTGCTAAGTGGCAACACCAGTTTCTCAGATTAGAATCCCACTGAGGGCAACCTGGCCCCACTCCACCTCTGTCTGCTTTTCACTCGGCTTTGGTCTACCAAGGTTAATGTGTTCCTACTGGATGCTTGATTATCAAAAATGACCTTGGAAAACCTGTGACTTTTGTTCTTTCAGTGAATTTACCTTCATTCCTGTGTTGTCTGCACAATGGTTTTGCATTTGCGGTAACTCTGGGAAGAAAGGCTGTGAAAAATGCTTTGTTATATTACATTGCCCCCTGGCTCCAATGAATTGCTCTGTAAATCACACTATTGTTAAAGTGTCCTAGGGAAACTCAACCACTTTCTGGGTCTCAGAGAGCACGAGGATATTAATCAGAGGCAACCATTGTAGAAAAAAACATTTTTTTAAAACAGGAAAGTAATAAAATACTCACAGTTTTAATGTGTGGGGCTTGGAAAAGAGCATACATTGGGAAAGGGGCCAAACCAGAATATCTTTACTCTTTCATAAATACTCTGATACAGGAATGCATTATCTCTGAACACTTTAAACCCATTTAGTTTTATAGCAAAACAATATCGTACACCTGCTGCATCTTAATGATCTAGCTCAAGCAACTCAAGCAGAGTGAGAATGGGGGAAGGGGTGGGAGGAGGTGGACTCCATAAATCAGGAAGAACCTTTAATCAGATTCAGCTGGGACCTGCAGGGATTGCTAGGCAGATGACAGGTACAAGCATCCCACAAATATTCCTGAGAGTGCCTGTCCTTGACTGTAGCCCAAGAGGCCCTGAGCCTAGCTCTGTGAGTCCTAGGCTCAAAGCACCAACATTGAGGAGGGGAAGCAGCAACAACAGCACTGGTTTCTCAAATTATTGCTCAGCACAACTGGTCAGCGGGCCCACAGCCTTTGCTGAGAGCCCATAAACCACTCTGCATGAGGTATGATGAAAAAACACAAGAAAAGAAAAAAAAAATGCTGCAACTTCAGTCAACAGAATGTGGCTCAAAAGAAGTCGGAAAGTTGGGCTTGTGTCTCTTTCTGTTGCTCAGATTTTTTGTCACAGGGTTTGGTTTCTAATGAAACCTGGCTTAACGTGGACAGCTTGTGCCTTCCAATGACTTTTCATCTAATGATATGTGACAAGCACCAAAAAAGTACTGGCCTTAAACATATATTAGAGACAAATTGTCTAGATCCCAGACCTCCAAAACAAAATTGTGCAAGCAGGGAGAGGGATGTCTTTCCATTAATTAATTGCAAAGAAAACAATGCAACAAAGGTCAACCCCTTCATATCCCTTCTATTTCTTCACCCTCCCTCTTCTTCACTTCAGCCACTCACACACAAAATAAAGGTCACTTGAAATACCACCAGCCTTTATATTTTGCTGTATAGTGATTATGATTAAGTGGATGGACTCTGGGGTCAGCCAGCCTTAGTGTGAGTCATGGCTCTAGGTGCCCTTGGGTAATTACATTAATTCTGTAGGCTTTAGTTTCTTCATCTGTGAAATGGAAATAATAATAGCATTGACCTCACATAGTTCTTATAAGAATGAACTAAAGTCATCCACATAAGAGGCTCAGAATATGACCAGGCAAATAGTAGGTACTCAGTAATGTCACTATCACAATCAGCATTATAATATATATTAATAAATATATCCTTGCCATTTTAATTATGAATATATACATTTACATATACTCTTTTTTTAAAGTAAACCACACTTTACATCTGGTTTTTGTAATCGTTTTTAAACTTACAATGTATTATGAACATTTTTATACATCATTAATCTCCCAGAACAACATTTTTAACACTGCAGAGTATGCCATTACATGAATGTACCCTGGCGTATTTAACCAATCTCCTATTGTTAGACAATTAGGTTGTTTCCAATACTTGATAGTATAAATACCCCCTGAGGAACTGCTTTGTAGAGGTTTCTTGCACACATCATTAGTTGCTGCCTTAGGATGAATTCCCAGAACTAGAACCACTGAATCAAAAGAAATGCAATTAAAATATTCTAAAAAGAATAAGTGCATTACAGAAAATAAGGAAAAGGAAAAATACAATTCCACTATACTAATACACACTAATATAATTTGGGCAATTTAGAACTTCCAGTGACTTTATTTTTCCTTAGAAGAGATAGAAGCTTCAAGTAAAAGATGGGCAGATGTTTATTATTTCTGCTCCCTTCTGAAACTCACTGAAATGACAAGGAAGAACTAAAACCAAACAAACAAAACAAAAAACTCATAAGCTCATAATGTTAAAAAGAATGGAATAGGAGATGTCAACAGCCAAAAGATGTGAACAACATTTTGAGAGCTGAAAACTAGATCAGATGAGCAATAACTGACTTTGTGGATCAGAGGAAACTAAAATTCATGCCATGACTAAAACTCCACACTGACTTTAAATGAAGCAGCTAGATCCTTCTGATCCCCTCTGTAGCCCTAAAAGAAGACAGACAATTTACCTTCTGGAGAGGCTGAATCAGACCATTCTGAACCAGAAATAGGAGGCACTGCTGAGGGTAGGATGAGGCATCTTCATGAAAGAGATGTATTTAAGTGAAAGTTGACATACCCGCTGAAAAATAAGACTCCCAGCCGCTTCCTTAGCTCAAGTCCCAGAATGCTGGCAGCCAGGCTCATACACTCTTTCCCCTTCCCCATCCTTGCTTCCTGGTGGGAAATTGGGGGATTCTTCTGAGAGCAGCTAATGAGTCCAAGAGAAAAGGCTACAGAGTTTCCCCTAAGGAATGGCCCCACACAAGCTATAGTGAAGTCCAACAACTGACAAGTCTCCCCACTCCATGTGGAAGAGGATCACTTTTGAGAAAAGCTCCAAATATGAAATACACCAAAAGAAACCAAACTAATCAAAAAGAGAAGCTCAGGAAAAAAAAAAAAAAAAAAAAAAAAAAAAAAAAAAAAAAAAAAACCAGGGCAGGAAGCAGAAGAAAAAAATACCGCATCCATGAAATGATAACAGGAGCCTATTTTAAAAAATTAGAAAACAAGGCAATGCTCTGAGTAGTTAAATATATGAGGGGGAAAACATCAACTTTTGAAAGATAGTCAAGGAAATCTCCCAGAAAAGTAGAAGAAAAAGCTAAAGTCATAGAATAAGGAATATAGATAAAGGATATAGTTAGATGTAAAGGATAAGAAAACTTGAGACAGATGTTCCAGAAAGAGAGAACCAAGAAAACAGATAGGAAGAAATCATTAAAGAATCAATACTGGGTCTGAACTGAAGGAGAGTGATGCACAATACAGTGAATGAGAAAAAACATACCCAAGACACCTCATTCTCTAATTTCATAGCACCAGGAGTAAAAAGGTCATAGAAAATTCTAAAATGAAATTTTAAAATTAAAATACAAGTCACTTATAAAAGATTGAGAATTGGAATGACAATTGAAGGTAACGGAGAAATTCTGGGGAAAATGATTTTAACCCAGAATGCTATACCCAGCCAAACTATCACTCAAGTGTACCAAATATAATAAACAGTTTCAGACATTCAAAGTCTCAAACAAATTTATCTTCTTGTCTCAAGAAACCATTGGTGGGTGTGCTTCCTAAAATATGGGAGTATGAAAAGGAGAAAAAGACACAGTGATGGGAAAGCTGACTGCTGTAATTTAGAAAACCAAGAATAATTGAATAGCTAATGAAGATGTAAACTTACTTTTTTCTCACATAACAGCCCAAGATAAATATTTCAGGTCAACAGGACAACTGCTTCCTTTCAGAAATTGTGTTTCCTTCTGCATATCTTGTTTTTCTGCCACGTCTTAGGGGCAATGGTTCTCAAAAATGTGATCCTCAGGCCAGTAGCATCAGCATCACTTGAGAACGTGTTAGAAATGCAAAAATTCTCAGGTCCCAACACCAGACCTAATGAATCAAAAATTCTGGGTGTAGAGGCCAGAAATCTGTGTTTTAACAAGACTTCCACATAATTCTTATGCATGCTAAAGTTTGAAGATGACTATCCTAGGGCATTATCCTTTTCTGCATGATGAAAGTTTGATTGCAGGTACTTTCATTTTCCAGGTCACCAGAGGGGAAAAGTGTGGAGGTTTTTATGGACCAGGCCAGGAAGTAACATACATTGCTTCCACTAGCATTTATTTGGCAAAATCTAGTCATGCGGTAACCCCTAGCTTTAAAGGTGAGTTGGATAGTGTAGTGTTTAGTTGGGCAATCTCATATTAGCTACATTTCTATCACAATGAAAGAAGGAAAGAAAGGATTTTGGAGGATAACCAGCAGTTTCCACCATATGTATAATCCAGGCAACAGGACTCCAACAAAGATAAATCCCAGATGATGTTTAAGGGACCCCTAGAATGTCCTGTTCACAGGGCTAAAGCTGTAAATCAGGCCACAGAGCAGAGTCCAGACAGGAACAGAAAAGCCAAAAAGCTCTAGGAAGGGCGGCCAATGAAAATAATGAAACAAGAGAATACCTGTATTTGAATGTATTGACAGGAGATTTTGTGGATGAATTAATAATAGGTACATAGAAAACTAAACAAAATACAAAAACAGAAAACTTAATTCCAGGGAAAACAAAAGACTGAATGAAAAAGGAAACATAATTATAGGATTCTATGTGGCTTACCTGGGAATAATATTTACATAGTCATAAAATAAATATTTAATGTTGATTTTACCAAAAATGGTGGCATAACTATGTTGGGAGATTGAGCAAAGGGAAAGTGTGTGCAGGCCAGTTTAATGATGATAATAAGTAATGTTTATATGTGCTTACTGTGCACTGGACATTATTCTCAGCCCATTATATTTTCAACATTTAATCTTCATAGTCACTCTGTGAGGAAGATACTATTATTGTTACAAGAAAGCAGTCCCGATCCAGACCCCAAGAGAGGGTTCTTGGGTCTTGTGCAAGAAATAATTCAGGATGAGTCCATAAAGTGAAAGCAAGTTTATTGAGAAAGTAAAGGAATAAAAGAATTGCTACTCCATGGACAGAGCAGCCCCAAGGGCTGCCGGTTGCCCATTTTGATGGTTATTTCTTGATGATATGCTAAACAAGGGGTGGATTATTCATGCCTCCCCTTTTTAGGCCATATAGGGCAACTTCCTGATGTTGCCATGGCATTTGTAAACTGTCATGGCGCTGGTGGGAGTGTAGCAGTGAGGACAGCTAGAGGTCACTCTCATCACCATCTTGGTTTTGGTGGTTTTTGGCTGCCTTCTTTATTGCAGCCTGTTGTATCAGCAAGGTCTTTATGACCTGTATCTTGTGCCAACCTCCTATTTCATCCTGTGACTTAGAATGCCTTAACCATCTGGGAACGCAGCCCATTAGGTGTCAGCCTCATTTTACCCAGCTCCTATACAAGATGGAGTTGCTGTGGTTCAAACACCTCTGACATTATCATCTGTTTTACACAGGAGGAAACTGAGACCTATAGCAGTCAAGAAACTTGTACAAACTCACACAATTAGTAAGTATTGGACCGGGGATTTAAGCAAGGTAATTTCTCTCCAGAGTCCATACTCTCCACTAGTATGCTATATGGTCACATTTTCCATGATAGGAAGTCAAAAGACAATTCCTAAAATCAGTAAACCAAGAAAAACTGGGTATGAATGTGATTCATAAATAAGGACAGAAATACCAAGAAGAAACAGATAAAAGAGTTGAAAGTGATTGTTTCTGGCTGGGGGGTAACTGGGAGTGGTCAAAGGATTGCTGTTTTTCTTATTGTTGTTACAGTCTAGTAGTAACGTTTGACTTTTAAACGCTTTTAAACATCACTTCAGTCAAAAGTAATTTTTTTTATTCTTCAGTGGTTGGTGCTTTGTAAAATAAATAAATAAATAATAAACTTTTCTTTTAATAAAAGATGGCAAAAGAATGCCCTTGGCTAAGTTAACTTAGAGAATGGGTCAAGTATGCAAGGTAACCAACAGGGAAAGTTACAGAAAGAGGGAGAGATATTGAGAGAGAGAAATGTCCACAGAGAAGTGGAAACAAAAGGTTGATGTTTTTGGAGGAAGGACAAGCAGATTTAAGGGAGCCAGAGAGAATGAGAAGGGATGAGATTCAACAAGACAGGGCAGAGACACATTGAACATTTGTCATGGGCTATAGACCCAGAAGGGAGCAACTACTTCATGGAAATTCCGTAGGCAGAATCCAGAGAAGCCACTGAATTAGGCTTTATGCAGAGAGGTTTTGATTTGGGCCTCTAACATGAGATTCCTTCTTCCTCGGTGACCAAGTCAGCTGAGAGAAACAGCTCTGGCCTTAAAGCTGAAGATAGAAGGAAGGATGAACTGCAAAGCCATAAGGTGACTGATAAAACCCTAATTATGTGTCAACCCAGGTAAAACCAAAGTAATAATGAAATGTGTCTATCTACTACATGGCTTTGGAGCAAGTCGGTTAATTTCCCTGAGACTCAGTTTTCTTTTTGCAAACAATAAATGTAATAAAGCCTGCATGTGTAAAGCACATCAGACTTTTCAGAGCCGTTTTTCATTTTCCATTTCCCCGAAGTGGGTAGCATAAAATTATACAGCCAGTTATCGGTGGAAACTGAATTCTAGTTCTAGATCTAATTCACTTCTCTTTGTAAACTTTGCTAAATTAAGAGTCAGAAAACTCTATGAAGTAGAAAGAAATAGGTATATATTCCAATTTATAAAGGAAGAACCAAGATATACCCCACATCTCCTGGCTCATTTGGAACCAGGACCCACACCCAAGTCTTTCGGTGCTCAGTTGGGGGCCTTTTCCAATATACGGCATCTGTTGTGAGTAAATGAGACTTCGTGGGTAGGCACAAGGGCAGCTCGTAAACATGTTAGTGCCCGCTCCTACGGCTGCCGTGGACAAGCGGGCCTGCGTGTGGTCACCATCCTTCCATGAGCCCAGGTTTCACTCGCTCTGTACTGTTTTCAGAATATCCATTTGTCTGATTTTTTTCATTTAGAAAATACCACCTCGGGAGTAGTGACAGCTAAGATTTACTCCTGCGCCCGCCCTGTAGGGGGTCCTGCTGGTGGATGCGTGAGCTGGGGAGAGGGAGGCCAGGAGGAGGCCGGGCTGAGGGACCCGGCCCTGCCTGTCCAGCAGGCTCTGGTCGCCGCCGTCCCGACGCCTGCTCCGCCTCCTGGGCCTGGCGAGTGCGCAAGGCCGAGGCTTGGGGCCCAGCTCGGCTCACTTTGGATGTTTTAAACTCGCACGATTTTCTCCCGAACACCATCCTGCAGCCCCTAGTTCTGCCCTCCCGGCCACGCCACCGCAGCGCCGCGAGGAAAGAGCGCCCGGGGCTCAGCCGCCCGGGAGCCCGGACCCAGCGCAGCCAACACGCGCCCCGCGCCCCTTCCCAGGCCGGGCCTCGCCGCGTCCCCGCCGAAGGCCCGCGCGGTCCCTGCCCCAGCGCCTTTTAACCGGGAAACGCTCACGAGCCGAATACAGCGGGAAAGCAGGCATTTGTTCTGGGGTTGGCGGCCGGCACTGAAGCCAGATGTGCGCGAGGCTGACTTTGACATGCCACATCTGGTGGGGGTTTTGGTTTCCATCGTGNCCCTGCCTGTCCAGCAGGCTCTGGTCGCCGCCGTCCCGACGCCTGCTCCGCCTCCTGGGCCTGGCGAGTGCGCAAGGCCGAGGCTTGGGGCCCAGCTCGGCTCACTTTGGATGTTTTTAAACTCGCACGATTTTCTCCCGAACACCATCCTGCAGCCCCTAGTTCTGCCCTCCCGGCCACGCCACCGCAGCGCCGCGAGGAAAGAGCGCCCGGGGCTCAGCCGCCCGGGAGCCCGGACCCAGCGCAGCCAACACGCGCCCCGCGCCCCTTCCCAGGCCGGGCCTCGCCGCGTCCCCGCCGAAGGCCCGCGCGGTCCCTGCCCCAGCGCCTTTTAACCGGGAAACGCTCACGAGCCGAATACAGCGGGAAAGCAGGCATTTGTTCTGGGGTTGGCGGCCGGCACTGAAGCCAGATGTGCGCGAGGCTGACTTTGACATGCCACATCTGGTGGGGGTTTTGGTTTCCATCGTGGAGTTTACCACATCCACCTCAGTCGGCTAGGAGACAGGAGGCGGACATCTGGAAGTCATTGCAGCTGTCACGCTTCAAGGGGATCCTGTACCCCAGAGAAGAGAATTCAATACGTAACGGAGCAAAATTGTCCAGCTCGTCTTGTCAGCCCAGATTTCAAACACATGCAGGAACATGGCAACTGCGTTATGGTGCCCTCCGTCCCTCTGGGGTGCCCGTAGCCACCTCAAGCCCGAGGGTCCTTTGCCCATCCCAGGCGCCTCGGTTGTCTCCACGGAAAGACTGGCTAGAAGGCCACGTTCTTTTGATCTCAGTTTGCTGGAAGTTTTAAATTAAACCTTGCTTAGGCTCTCATCCCATTTCCATTCATACCCTCTACCTTCTCCTGGCATTCAATGCTCTAGCCCTACCCTACCTACTCAACTTATCTCCTGTTCCTTTCCCAAAGCAAATACGACTGCTCAGCAAGGCTAACTAACAGAAGTCAGGCTTATTCTGACCCCAGCTTTTCCTCCTGCCTGGAATCCCCTGTTCTCTTCAGGTCAGTCCAAATCTGTTCCCCGTTCTGAGGTCTACCTCAAGTTTATTTTCATCTATGAAGCCCTTCCTGACCTCTCAAGCTGCCACTGATCTTTCCTTCTGTGTTTCCCTAATTAAGTATAAACCCATGAAGAGGCAATATCGTTTTACATTTTTCTATCTCCTTCAGCAGCAAACGTGGTGTGCTGAAGTATAGCAAGCCCTCCATAAACCCAGGTTAGATAAAAGCATGAATTAATATTTTCTTAATTAAGAAAAAATGAATCGACGCTTTCTTTTCTTTCCACATAATTTTGTTATCTCCTTTATTTTTCATGGCAAGACTCAATGTCTATGTAATGTGTCTTGAACTTTTGGAAAGATAGCTCTAAAATCTAGCAAATTAATAATACCTGAAGAATTCTATTAATTTGAGATTCCATTAATTTGGAATTCTCCCAGCTATAGTGCATTGATAATTGATTTTAAAAAGTGAAGTGTAGTAGAAAGAGAACCACGGTACAAGTCAGAGGATCTGAATTCTATTTCCAAGAGTGTCCCTAACTCTGACCTTGGGCAATCATTCACCTTCTGTATGGCTCCAGTCTCCCTCTGTAGAAAGATAAAAAGTTGTGGCCAGTGGCCTCTTCCTGGTAACGGACAGAGCTGGGGACATTCTACTGAGAAGGGATACCCCTCGGGCGCAGCTTTTCCCCACCATTTCTAAATCTGTTCTGGAGTTAGAAGGCAGCAGTGTTTCACCTGCCCAGCACCAAAGCCACATGGATACACATAGAATGTGGAGAAAGGGCAGAATAAAGAAGGAACAAGCATGAATAGCTGCAGGATTTAGCCATTGTGAGTGTCTAGTGTTTTCAAGATTAAGACAAGCCATTGCAGCAAGCACTGGGAAAGACTGAGCATCTCAAGCTGTAGATGGAATCTCTTGGGTTTTGTCCTTCTTTTATGCATTGATACAAATGCAAAGCACCCTGCTCTATCCTTGCTATATGGGATGGGTAAGAATGTAACAGGATAAGTAGGATCCAGTGATCAAGGAGAAGAATAGAAGAAAGGAGGGGACTACCAAGGGAAAAAGAAAGTGTGCTCCTTGGTATGGTCACCCAGCCAAAGAGGATGTTTAGCTTCCATGGGAGAAAGGCCATGTAACAAGGTAGGAAGGGAATAGGAGTCACAGAGCCAGGTGGGTCTCTGCCATTCTGCCCTGTGGGTGAGGTAGATGGCTTTTCCTTTCCAATCCTCATCTACAAAAATGAGGCACTTTTAGAGAAATAATCTCTAAACTCTTTTAGCTCTTACCTCACATAATTCATTTGGAAACCATCTTTGAACCCAAATTTAACATATTTCTGACTAAACCCCAAATCTCTGCCCTAGGGTTTCCTAAGCTTGTGGGGTTCTGAGACATCTTCACAAAGGAGAATTTGGGTATTAAATTCCTGAAATCTTTTTGCTTCATTCCTTCTAATGGAAGAAGAAGCTTTCTCCCTTTCTCCCTGGGGGCAATCGGTTGTAATAGGAAGATTACAGGTTAATGACTTAGAAAATCTTCCTCAAATGAGAATGGTACTTAATTAAATTCCATTAAATCATAACTCTCGACTTCTGTTTTTGGCCTCTTGCTCCTGAGTCCAAAATCACATTCTTCCTTTATCCCTGGGGTTGCTGAATTAAAAGTGCATAAAGCTCTAGGGAACAACCGAATAACCTCCGCTCTACCCACCACCACTGCCTTCCTGTCTGAACACTCAAAAGATGGCCAGTGGGCAAGCCAGAATCCTTCAGAAGAGAGGATGGTCATTTCTAATTTGTCTTGGTTTATGAGCAACTTGACAATTTGACTAACTACCAAAGAGCCAGGACTAGATCATCCGCTCATAAAAAGCTAATAAAAAAAGCTGTTAATGCAGCCCATTAGTCGGCTGAAAGTGAGAGGTTATGCAATCATTGTCTTAGCTGGGAGGACCTGAGCTCTCCAGGAAGAGTTCACACAGCACCCAGAGAGTCCTCAAGAGGGAAGTTCATGCCTCTCTGCTGTCATTTACGGAGCTTGGGCATTTCAGCATCTTGCCCCCTCTTTCCTTCCCTGAATGCTTCTTCTCTTTCAAGTATACCCTTGTTTTCTCTCTTCAAACTCACTCCCTCTCCATGGACACATTCTGCCACATTTCTCTGCTACGTTGTAAGGGTGAAGCCCTAGAAGCTTCCATTCTTATGAGAAAAGTGTTCAGAACTACAGACTAGACTCAGGCCCAGACTTACACACAATCAGGCGATTTTAGAGGTTTTAGGGATGCCTTCCTTTCTCAAATAAAAAAATCTGCTCTCTTCTGAACCCCGTTATTAGATTCCTTGGGAACCTTGAAGCTTTCCATTATTCCATAGTTCTCTGTTACAGACCCTGGAGAGGAACTGAGGGTGCCAGATCCTCTTATCTTGTGCAAAAGGGCTCTCTTTCTTTTCTGAAATCCTAGTGTTCTGCATGACTTTGGCACTTTTCATCCAGGGACTTGCTCTGTGACTTTGGGCTAATCACTTTTCCTCTCTGGACCACAACATCCCTCTTTGTAAGATGACTAAGAGAAATTCTAACTTGCAGCAGGAAATTCTAGTTAAGCCCAATGACAAGTTCTGATTGAAAGGAGGGTAGAAGGGTAAAGAGGGAGTTATCTTTACATTCAATTCTAGCTCTGATCACATAGGGCCAAACCATTTTGAGATGCAGCTCTCGCCTTTGTGTGCATCTGGTCTTCCCTCTTGTGTTTATTGAAAGAGTGATGCAGAGAAAATGCTCTTTGGACCCCATCTACTTGCCTAGCGTAGTCCAGAGCATGAAAGTTAATGTTTACTCTTATGCTCAATTTATTTTCAAGGTGACTCAAGGTGGCACCAAAGAAGGATACAGTTCAGGAGCAGTTTAAATGGAATCCACCTGAAGGAATCAGAAGGCATTGATGGTTTCAGGCACTGAGGATGTTCTGCTTCTGATATTTTAGCAACAAATTTGGCCTTTGTTTTTCTGGCAGCTGAGGCATAAGGGGGTGACATGAAGGACACTGTGCTTCCTAGTGAATAGTGGGTTCAATAAATATTTTTTCTTTTTTTGCCGGGGGTCGGGGGGCGGTGGCAGAGGGAACAGGATCTCACTTGGCTGCCCAGGCTGGAGTGCAGTGGTGCAATCTTGGCTCACTGCAGCCTCCACCTCCCGGGCTCAAGTGATCCTCCCACTTCAGCCTACCAAGTAGCTAGGACTACAGGCAAGTGCCACCACACCTGGCTAATTTTTTTTGTGTTTTTTGTGGAAATGGAGTTTCACCATGTTGCCCAAGCTGTCTCAAACTCCTGTGCTCAAGCAATCTCCCTGCCTCAGCCTCCCAAAGTGCTGGGATTATAGGTGTGCAGCACTGCACTCGGCCATAATAATTTTTTTTTTCATTGACTCTCAGCCACCCCTTGGTTGGGAAGGCAAAACACTGATGGAGGAAAGTCCCAGACGAAAGGGGAACAGGGTAGATTTTGAGGAAGGCTTTTGGAGATGAACAAACCCTAGAACAAGATTCAAACTTTCCTGTTGCTAAGGCTAAGCCCATCTAAGAAATTCCCACTATGCATGCAGGCCACTAGCATGGCTCCAGCCTAGGAGGCAGGCCCAAGACTGCACAGGCTGTTGGGCACATGCCCAGTTGCTCCCTGTAGCAGTTACATCCCAGACACTTTTTACAGGAAAATGTAGTATTTCTCTGTTTTGCCCAATCACACACCTTTGGAAGGGAAACAAAGTCATCTTCTATCCGTAGGTCCTTAAACCTGAGTGCTAGCCAGCTCCAAAACTGTCCCAGAGAACCCCTCATTGGAGAAAGCTTCTGCTACTGACTTGGGGATGAACACAACACCTCCTCAGCAGCAGTCAGCTCAAACTCCCCCTCATATTCCCGAACCCTGCCACTGGGATTCATTCAGTCATGCCCAGGATCAACCCCAGCCGCCCTTGCAAGAATGATTACTCAGTTTAACCTCTGAAATTCTCCCAGTTTCTCCACAGATGAAATTCTCTTTCTCTTTGCTCATCCTCAACTTCCACCTTCCCTCCCAACTGCCACTCAAAAAAGCATTTGTTCTGTGGCTCCTTTTCCAGATCCAGGCTTTTTCTACTGCAGGGTCCGTAAGGTTATTTCTGCTCCAGTCGGGGAGCCAGCTAGGTAAAATCTTACAAAGGTACTGCCACCTTCACCAAATTCAATTGCATTTGGAAACCTGATTTGCCATGCTCCAGGGTGCCCGGGCTACCGGCTCTTAAAACCAACAAAACAGTGGGAAATGACTTTCTGAGGTCATCTGGTCCAGCCTCCTGCTTCTAGATAGGTGACTATCCAAATCTTTTTTTTTTTTTTTTTGAGATGGAGTTTCACTCTTGTTGCCTAGGCTGGAGTGCAATGGCGCGATCTTGGCTCACTACAACCTCTGCCTCCTGGAGGCAAGCGATTCTCCTGCCTCAGCCTCCCGAGTAGCTGGGATTACAGGCGCCCACCACCATGCCCAGCTAATTTTTTGTATTTTGAGAAGAGAAGGGGTTTAGTAGACAAGAGGTTTAGTAAAGAAGGGGTTTAGTAGAGAAGGGGTTTCACCATGTTGGCCAGGCTGGTCTCAAACTCCTGACCTCAGGTGATTTGTGTGCCTTGGCCTCCCAAAGTGCTAGGATTACAGGTGTGAGCCACCGCGCGTGGCCCAAATCTTACTGAGACAATTATTGCACTCTATATTCACTCTGCTACTATTAAATCACTCTTTTAGGTGAGTTCTTTCTTAGATTAAAGAACTCACCTAAAAGTTTTTTCCTGCCCTAATTTAGGCCCAGTTCTCAACCTATTCTTTGTAACTGTGACAAATCACCGATGAGTGTTTTCTCTCTGTCCTTAGCCTTCTCTTCAGCACAGAAAGTCTCCCCAGAAATAAAACTCTGATTGTTCAACTCCTTCCTTCCCACTTGTCCCTCTAAGCACCCTCTAAATCAGACCCAAGGCTCCCAAGAGAGTCATATCCTTTCTCTCGCAGCTGGTCTGAGTTTTGTCGTCTGGAAGACTGTGCTTAGAACAGCTTGAAGTTAGTACAGAGGCGAATGAAGCTTTAAATCTCCAGCACTTAACAGCTTCTCTGCAGCCTCAGAGGTAACCACATTTTCTTGACTTCTTCCTCTCATCTCTATATATATCTGTGTAATCTCTGTTCACTGGAGCCTGACTCCAGTCCTCTTGTCTGCACCGCTCTGGTTGTGCTGAAAGAGGGAAGGTTAGGGAAGAAAAATTAATAGACACAGACCCATAAAAATAACAGGCTCTCCAGAGCACACATGAAGAAATAATTAAACAGATTAAACTTGGGGGGTGGAAAGAGAGGGGCAGGAGGCTTAGCAGGCAGAAACTGATGCCTCTGATTTTCACTTCCAAAGGGGCTGGGGCTCAGTGGGGAGGGATTTCTGTGCTTTTTTCTTCGTTCCGGTGGGTTGGATTCACAGCCGAATATTGTTAAGTCACTAAGCTCTTTAAAGGCTAGGATAGTGCCTTATCTTTGTATCCCCTCTAGGATCCTCAGATCATGCCACACCCTAGTGAGAAAAGGAAATTTGATATTTATGGAGCATTCTTTGTGTGCCACGTACAATGTTAGATACTTTATGTCCTGGCTGATTGTCAGTTGAGGGTGTTTCAAACTTCAGAAATGAGTGCAATCATTTTCCTATGGCCCAGGATGGCAACTACCTAAAGATCCTGTGATTTTGAAGCCAAAAAATAGCTTCTCACATCTTCCCCTCCCTCATTCCTTCCCTCTCTGTCTTCAATGGGCAGAAGCTTTTGCTACAGTGGTGAAGGAAGGAGGAGGCTGGTATTTAGAGATCATTTCAATATCAAAATGTCTAAGTCAGCAAGCCTCTCAGAATGCCCTGGGATAGTGAGAGGGCTATGGAGACGGAGAAGCCTCCCTCCCTCTTTCACAAGTACCACCATTCCTCTGGCACCATTCCTGAAAGCTCAAATGAAAACACCCTAAAGAGGAACAATCCTCAACCACTGGTACATTGGGCAGGACGACCCATGCCTGTAATCGCTGCTCTTTAAGAGGCCAAGGCGGGAGGATCACTTGAGACCATGAATTTGAGACCAGTCTGGCCAACATAGGGAAGTCCCTGTCTCTACAGAAAATAAAAAATTAGCAAGGTGTGGTGGCACACCCCTGTAGTCCCAGCTCTCAAGAGGCTGAGGCGAGAGGATTGCTTGAGCCCAGGAGGTTGAGGCTGCAGTGAGCCAAGATCATACCACTGCACTCCAACCTGGGTGACAGAGCGAGACTCTGTCTCAAAAAACAAACAAAAAAAAACCCTCTATTATCATTACTTACCATTTTTTCAACAATTTGAGAATACATATTAAAAGGCAAGGTTCAGAATAGAAACACCTTCCCCAGGGAGTGCAGACCTGAATGGCACCCAGAACAATGACTGGCAGCAAGATCACAGGGCATGGGAATGAGGCAAGCCAAATGCATGCCCCAGTCCAGTGGCTCCAGCCGGCAGATTGCTTCACTGCTCTGGGGCTCTCACATACTCTCTCTCTTCTCTTCTTTTTTTTTTTTCCCTCCCTCCCTCCCTTCCTCCCTTCTTCCTTTTCTGCCCCCCCCTTCCCTCTCCTTCCTTCCTTCCTTCCTTCCTTCCTTCCTTCCTTCCTTCTTTCCTTCTTCTTTTTTTGAGAAAGGATCTCACTCTATCACCCAGGCTGGAGTGCAGTGGCACAATCATAGCTCACTGCAGCCTCAACCTCCTGGGCTCAAGCAATCCTCCTGCCTCTGCCTCCCAAGTAGCTGGGACTACAGGTGTGTATCACTGTGTCCAGCTAATTTTTTTATTTTCTTGCAGAGAAGAGGGTCTCACTATTATGGCCAGACTGAGCTTGAATTCCTGGGCTCAAGTGATCCTCCTGCCTCGGTCTCCCAAAGCACTGGGATTACAGGTGTGAGCTACCACACCCAGTTTCTAATTTTTTTTAATAAATAGGCTTTATTTTTTAACAATTTTAGGTTTACAGGAAAATGGGACTGAAAGTACCGAATTTTCTTACAGACCCTCCCCATTAGTTTCCTCTGTTACTAACATCTTTATTCTTTGGGTTGTACATTCTATGGGTTTTGACAAATGTAAAGACATGTACCCTTGACCAGGCATAGTGGCTCACGCCTATAATCCCAGCATTTTGGGAGGCCAAGGTAGGCGGATCACTTGAGTCAGGAGTTCAAGACCAGCCTGACCAACATGACGAAACCCCGTCTCTATCAAAAATACAAAAATTAGCCAGGTGTTGTGGCAGGCACCTGTAATCCCAGCTGCTTGGGAGGCTAAGACAGGAGAATCACTTGAACCCAGGAGGTGGAGGTTGCAGTGAGCCAGGATCGCGCCACCGCACTCCAGCCTAGGTGACGGAGTGAGGCCCTGTCTCAAAAAAAAAAAGAAAGAAAGACATGTGCCCAACATTACCCTACAGAATACTTTCACAGCCCTAAAAACCCTCTGTACTCCTCCTCTCTCCCGCCCTAACCCTCAGAATTCACTGATCTTTTTTACTGTCTCTATAGTTTTGCCTTTACCAGAATGTCATACAGCTGGAAGTATACAGTATATAGCTTTTTCAGAGTGGCTTCTTTCATTTAGCAATGTGCCTTTAAAGGTCTTTTTGTTGTTGTTTTTTTTGTTTTTTGTTTTTTTTAATGGTTTGAGAGCGCCTTTCTGTTTATGGCTGAATCTCTCTAACTTTTTTATTGAAGCATAACATATATACATTAAAGCCCAATGAATTTTTATTAAGGAACACCCAAATAAAGATGCAGAAAATTACCAGCACCCCAGCACCCTAGTGCCCCTCCCAGTTACTACCACTCCTCTAAAAATAACCACTAGTCTGACTTCTATCATCACAAATTAATTGAGCCTGTCTTTGTAGTTCATAGAAATAGAATCACACAGTATGTACTTGTATTAGTCTGTTCTCACACTGCTGTAAAGATACTACCTGAAACTGGGTAATTTATAAACAAAAGAGGTTTAATTGACTCACAGTTTTGCATGGCTGGGGAGGTCTCAGGAAACTTACAATCATGGAGGAAGGCAAAGGGGAAGGAAGGCAGGTCTTACATGGCAGCAGGAGAGAGAGAGTGAGCGCACAGAGGGGAGCTGCGAAACACTTTTTAAAACCATCAGGTCTCGTGAGAACTTACTCACTATCAAGAGAACAGCATGGGGGAAACTGCCCCCGTAATTTAATCACCTCCCACCAGGTCCCTCCCTCAACACATGGGGATTACAATTTGAAGTGGGGTTTGAGCGGGGACACAGAGTCAAGCCACATCAGTACTCTTCTATGTGTGGTTTCTTTTCTTCAATATTTAGGTTCATCTGATATTACAGCAGTTTGTTCTTGTTTATTCCATCATATAGATATACCAATTCATTTAACCACTCTACTGTTGATGGATGTTTGTGTTATTTCCAGTTTGGGGCTATTACAAATAATACTGCTACAAACATTTTTATATATGTCTTTTGGTGAACTTATGCTCACATTTCATTTTGATATAAACCCAAAAGTGGAATTTCTGGGCCACAGGGTATGTGTACCTTTAACTCTGGTAAATAATGCCAATTTACCAAAGTGCTTGTACCAATTTACACTCCCACAACTTCTCATCCTCCCAAATACTTAGTATTGTCAATATTTTCAATTTTAGTCATTTTAGACCCATGGTCATTTGAATTTGCATTTTTCTGATAACGAATGAAGTTGACTACTGTCTTGGGTCAGGTCCCTCGAGAAACAGACTGAGATGGAGGTTTGCATGAGGAAGTTGATTGGGGAATGCCCTTAGATGGACACCTGTCAGAGACAGAAGGCAACAGGATGGACGCCTCATTGTAATAGGCTTCTGCTGATCCCATGGGAACTCAGGAGCTGGCCTGACCCTTCAGAGTTGTCTTCCTTGAGGCAAGGGGGCCAGGCCTTCACAGTAATCACTTAATGTGGTTTTGACCAATCATTGAATGCAGGTTGTCTTTGGAAAGGAGTATGACTGGGTAGTAGAGTTCTCTTTTGCCAAGGGCAGTTCCTAGAGAGGACCACAGGGGAGGAGAAGGCTCCCAGAAGCTAGGGAGATGAGGGCTTTAGTCCCAGAGGGTGACCTGAGCTCCACACTATAGCTGCATCAACAAGCACCTTTTCATATGCTTCCTGGCTACTTAGAGACCCTCTCCTGTAAAGTGCCTATACTGATTTGCCAAGTTCTTTTTCATTAGGTTGTCTTTCTTTTACTTATTGATTTATAGAAGTGTTTTGTATATTTTAAAGATGAGTCCTTTGTCAGATATATGCAATACAGAAATATATATTGCCTTTTCTCTCATTTCATGGTGTCTTTTTATGAATGGAAATTCTTAATCTTCACAGTATTTTATCCCTTTTTGACAAGGGGGTTTTATTTTGATCTGTTTACAAAATCTTCACATACTCTAATATCATGAGAATATTCACATATGTTACCTTCCAGAAGCTTTATTGTATTACTCTTCATACTTATGTCTGTGGTTCGCCCAGAATTGATTGTTGTGTATGGCATGTTCTAGAGACCAAATTTACTTTTTTTCATTTGGACTTCTAATTAACCCTAGCACTATTTACTGAAAAGATCACCCTCATCTCGTTACATTTCAGTGATAACTTTGACATAAGCCGGGTGATTGTGTCTATGTGGGTCTATTTCTGGGTCCTGTTCTGTTCTGTTGGTCTTTATGTCTGTCTTTGTACCAATTCCATACAATATTAATTATCATAGCTTAAGATAAGTCTTGATATCTGATCATATAACTCCTCTGACTTTGTTTTCCTCAAGAGTGTCTTTGTTATGCATAGCCCTTTCCATTTCCACATAGATTTTAGAATCAGCTTGTCAATTTCTACCAAAAAAACAACAACCTGGCTTGGATTTCTATTGGAATTGTATTGAATCTATCGATCAATTTTGAGAGAATTGACTTTTTACAGCACCGAGACTTCCAATCCCTGACCGTGGTATATATTTACTGTCTTAGTCTGTTTTCTGTTGCTTACAACAGAATATCTGAAACTCAGTAATTTATAAGGAAAATAAATGTATTTCTTATAGTTATGGAGGCTGAGAAGTCAAAGGTCAAGAGGTCACATCTAATGCGAGCCTTCTTGCTGGTGGAGATTCTCTGCAGAGTCCCTAGGTGGCATAGAATATTGCATGGTGGGGGCTGAGTGTACTAGTTCAGGTCTCTCTTCCTCTTCTTATAAAGCCAACAGTCCCATTCCCATGACAACTTATTAATCCATTAGCCCATTAGCCCATAAATCCATGAACAGATTAATCCATTCCTGAGAGCAGGGCCACCATGACCCAATCACACCTTAATGGCCTTACCTCTCAATACTGCTGTATTAGGGATTAAGCTTCAACATGAATTTTGGAGAGGACAAGTATTCAAACTAAAGCATCTATCTCTTCTTCAATTTCTCTCAGTAATGTTTTATAATTTTCAGTAAGGAGATCTTATACCTCTTTTGTTAGATTTATTGCTACATGTTTGATTTTTTTTTTTTTTTTTAAGAGCGTCTCACTCTGTTACCCAGCTTGGAGTGCAGCAGCATGATCATAGCTCACTGGAGCCTCAAACTCATGGGCTCAAGTGATCCTCCTGCCTCAGCCTCTCAAGTAGATGGGACTACAGGCATGAGCCACCATGCCCAACATAGTAGTCTTTACTTATATCTTGATTTTCCTTGAAAGAAATTATCAGATGATATTTTATTATATACCATATGTACAAGAGTAGATCCCAATTGTGTGGGCATTAGCTTATAAAATTTGGGTGGCCATTTTAAAAACATTCATTTATTATTATTATTTTAAGTGTGATAAAATACACACAACATAAAATTTAGAATCTTAACCATTTTTAAAGTATTCAGTTCGGTGGCATTAAATACATTCATGGTGTTGTGCAACCATCACCAGTATCCATCCACAAGCTTCTTTTATCTTGCAAAACTGAAACTCTATACTCATTAAACAATAACTCCTTATTTCCCCTCCTACCAGTCCATTTTACTTTCTGTGTCCATGAATTTGACTACTCTAGATATGTCATATAAATGGATTCATATAGTATTTGTTTTTTTTTTTGTGAGTTATTTCATTTATCCTAATATCCTCAAAGTTCATCCATGTTGTAGTATATGTCAGAATTTCCTTCCTTTTTAAAGCTGTATATTTCATTATCCTTGGGACAAGACAAGCCTACCTTCCTAGTAGACTGAGACATTGGCCCCAAAGATGTCTTCTCCTTTTCTACCATGAGGACCTAGAGAGTTATAAAATAGTCCTGGAAGCCAGACCTTATTAGCCAGATTTAATGAGGCCCCATTATGACACTTACTAATTTTGAAATTTCTCCACCCACAATGTCTTGGATTCCTTATTTATAAGGCACTTTCACATATGATCTCACAAAATCGCAACAATCCTGATGTAGAAATGAGGAAACTGAGACTCAGAAGGACCAACTGGCCTTCCCAAGGTTACACTTTTGATAAATAGGCAAGACAGGATTCAAAGCAAAATCTCCTGCCAAGAAACCTTCTGACTTTAAATGCCAAGTTCCTGAAATGAAATTGAGAGCCAAGGCCAGGTGCAGTGGCTCACACCTGTGATCCCAGCACTTTGGGAGGCCAAGGGGGGGTGGATTGCTTGAGGCCAGGAGTTCGAGACCAGCCTGGCCAACATAGTGAAACCCCATCTCCACTAAAGATACAAAGAAATTAGCTGGGCGTCAGCCTTGGGAGGCTGAGACAGGAAAATCGCTTGAACCTGGGAGGTGGAGATTGCAGTGAACCTAGATTGCACCACTGCACTCCAGCCTGGGTGACAGACAGAGACTCTGACTCAAAAAAAAAAAAAAAAAAAGGAAAGAAAAAAGAAAGAAAGAAATTGAGACCCAAAAAAAAAGCCAAGGATCAACAAAATTAAAAGTTGGTTTTTTTTTTTTTGGAGGATAGATAGACTGCTAGGTAGATTAACAAAGAAAAAAGAGAGAAGATCCAAATAAGCACCACCAGACATGACAAAGACAACATCACAGCCAATCCCACAGAAATAGAAAAGATCCTCAGAAACTACTATGAACATCTCTTTGCACACAAACGAGAAAATCTAAAGGCAATGGATAAATTCCTGGAAACACACA
Source organism: Rhinopithecus bieti (assembly GCF_001698545.2). Taxonomy (NCBI): domain Eukaryota; kingdom Metazoa; phylum Chordata; class Mammalia; order Primates; family Cercopithecidae; genus Rhinopithecus; species Rhinopithecus bieti. Next base: position 372,006 of record NW_016813109.1, on the reverse strand, counting down.
AAGCTCCCAATATTGAGGAAAAAACAAAAACAAAAACAAAAAAACAGAAATCCTGAACACACGAATAAGGAGTAATCAAATTTGAATCAGTAATAAAACGCCTACCAACCAAAAACAGACCTGGACCAGATGGATTCACAGCCAAGTTCTACCATACGTACGAAGAGGAGCTGGTACTAATCCTATTGAAATTATTCCAAAAAATTGAGGAGGAGGGACTTCTCCCTAACCTATTCTGTAAAACCAGTATCATCCTGATACCAAAATCTGGCAAAGACACAACAACAAAAAAAATAAAACTACAGGTCAATATCCCTGATGAACATAGACACAAAGATTTTCAACAAAATATTAGCAAACCAAATCCAGCAGTACATCAAAAAGTTAGTTCACCATGATCAAATGAGCTTTATTCCTGGGATGCAAGGACGGTTCAGTGTAAGCAAATCAGTAAATGTGGTTCATCACATAAACAGAATTAAAAACAAAAACCATATGATTATCTCAATAAACACAGAAAAAGTTTTTGATAAAATCCAACATCCAGGCAGGTGCGGTGGCTCATTCCTATAATCCCAACACTTTGAGAGACCAAGATGAGAGGATCACTTGAGCCCAGAAGTTCAAGATCAGCCTGGGCCACCTAGTGAGACCCCATCTCTACCAAAAATTTAAAAATTAGCTGGGCATGGTGGCACACACCTGTGGACCTGTGGTCCCAGCTGCTCAGAATGCTGAAGTGGGAGGATTGCTTGAACCCAGGAGGTCAAGGCTGCAGTGAGCCATGATTGTGCCACTGCACTTCAGCCTGGATGACAGAGAGAAACACCATCTCCCCTCCCATCAAAAAATACAACATCTTTTCATGATTAAAAACCCTCAACAAACTAAGCATTGAAGGAACATACTTCAAAATAATAAGAGCCATCTATGACAAATCCACTGCAAGCATCATACTGAATGAGAAAAGGCTGGAAGCATTTTCCTTGAGAACTGGAACAAGACAAATATGTTCACTTTCACCACTGTTATTCAACATAGTACTGGAAGTCCTAGCCAGAGCAATCAGGCAAGAGAAAACAATAAAAGGCATCCAAATGGGAAAAGAGAAAGTCAAATTATCTCTCTTTGCTGATGATATGATTTTATACCTAAAGACTCTGCCAAAATTCTCCTAGATCTGATAAACAATTTTAGCAAAGCCTTGAGATACAAAATCAACATACAAAAATTGAAAGCATTTCTATATATCAACACCATTCAATCTGAGAACCAAATTAAGAATCTAATCCCATTTATAATAGCCACACACACACAAATAAAATACCTAGGGATACATCTAACCAAGGAGGTGAAATATCTCTACAAGGAGAACTACGAAACACTGATGAAAGAAATCATAGGGTTGGGCGCGGTGGCTCATCCCAGCACTTTGGGGGGCCGAGGTGAGTGGATCACCTGAGGTCAGGAGTTCGAGACCAGCCTGGCCAACATGGTGAAGCCCCATCTCTACTAAAAATACAAAAAATTATCCAGGTAAGGTGGTGGGTGTCTGTTATCCCAGCTACTTAGGAGAATCACTTGATCCCGGGGGCGGAGGTTGCAGTGAGCCAAGATTGCACCACTGCACTCCAACCTGGGCAACAAGAGCGAAACGTTGTCTCAAAAAAAAAAAAAAAAAAAGAAAGAAAGAAGAGCCGGGCGCGGTGGCCCTCAATGCCTGATCCCAGCACTTTGGAGGCTGAGACGGGCCGGATCACGAGGTCGGAGGTTCGAGACATCCTGGCTAACACGGTGAAACCCGTCTCTATAAAAAAATACAAAAACTAGCGGCGCGAGTGGTCGGCGCCTGTTATCCGCAGCTACTCGGGGAGGCTGAGGCAGGAGTGGCGTGAACCGGGAGGCGAGCTTGCGTGAGCTGAGATCTGGCCCAGTTGAACTCCAGCTGGGTGAAGAGCTGAGACTCCGTCTCAAAAACAGAACAAAAAAAAAAAAAAAAAAAAAGAGAAAAGAAAATAAAAGAAAGAAAGAAAAAGAAAAAAAAAGAAATCATAGCTGACACAAATAAATGGTAAAACATACCATACTTATGGATTGAAAGAATCAATATCATTAAATGTCCATACTGCCCAAAGCAATCTACTGATTCAACACTATTCCTGTCAAATTACCAATGTCATTTTTCACAGAATTAGACAAAAGCTATTCTAAAGTTCATGTGAAACCAAAAAGAGCCCAAATAGCCAAGGCAATCATAAGCAAAGAAAAGCCAGAGGCATCACATTACCCGACTTCAAACTAAACTACAAGGCTACAGTAACCAAAACAATGCTATTGGTACAAAAATAGACACATACACCAATGGAACAGAATAGAGACCCTGAAAACAAACCCACATGTCTATAACCAAGTGATCTTTGACAAAGTCAACAAAAATAAACAATAGAGAAAGGATGCTCTATTCAATAAATGGTTCTGGGAAAACTGGCTGACCATATGCAGAGGAATGAAACTGGACACCTGCCACTTAACATATACAAAAATTAACTCAAGATAGATTAAAGATTTAAATATAAGGCCTAAAATGATAAAAATCCTAGGAGAAAACCTAGGAAATACCCTTCTGGACACTGGCTTAAGCAAAAAATTTATGACTAAGTCCTCAAAAGCAAATGCAACAGAAAATATTGAAAATTGGAATCTAATTAAAGAGCTTCTGCACAGCAAAAGAAACTATCAACAGAGTAAATAGACAAGCTACAGAATGGGAAAAAATATTTACAAACACTATGCAAATGACAAAGGACTATTATGTAGAATCTATAAGGAACTCAAACAACTCAACAAGCAAAAAACAAATAACCCCCCTGAAAAGTGGGCAAAGGACATGAACAGACACTTCTCAAAAGAAGACATGCAGGTGGGCAACAAATATGTGAAAAAATGCTCAGCACTACTAATCATCAAAGTGATGCAAATCAAAACCACAATGAGATATCATCTCACACTTGTTAGGAATGGCTACTATTAAAAAGTCAAAAAATAACAGATGTTGGCAAGGCTGCAGAGAAAAGGGAACCCTTATACACTGTTGGTGGGAATGCAAATGAGTTCAGCCACTGTGGAAAACAGTTTAGAGATTTCTTGAAAAACTAAAAATAGAATTACAATTCAACCCAGCGATCCCATTACTGGGTGCAGGAAAATAAATCATTCTACCAAAAAGACACCTGCACTCAAATGTTTATTGCAGCACCATTCACAATAGCAAAGACATGGAAATCAACCCAAGTGCCCATCAATGGTGGACTGGATAAAGAAAATATGGCACATATGCCCCATGGAATACTACATAGCCATAAAAAAGAGCAAAATCATGTCCTTTGCAGCAACATGGATGCAGCTGGAGGCCCTTAGCCTAAGCGAATTAATACAGGAACAGAAAACCAAATATCACATGTTCTCATTTATAAGTGGGAGCTAAGCATTGGGTACACATAGGCACAAAGATGGGAGTAGTAAACACTGGACCCCAAAAGAAAGGAGGGAGAGAGTGAGACAAAGGTTGAAAAAACTACCTATTGGGTACTATATTCACTACTGGGATGATGGGATTATTAGAAGCCCAAACCCCAGCATCACACAATATATCCATATAACAAACCTGCATGTGTACACCATGAGTCTAAAATCAAAATTTTTTTAATTAAAAAAAAATGCTGAGTTCTGTACAACGGAAAGGTGGGATGGCAAGAAGGTGAGCATGTCTGCAAACCGCAAGACTCCCTGGGCCACGTGGAGATGGTTCTCAGCTATGAATAAAGCCATTTTCTAAGGCTGTTGTTCTTGTCTAAGGGAACACAACTTCCAGCCAGGGTTCTTCCTGTCTATATTTCTTCTGCTTTTCCACTGGGTAGTTGGAAGCTGAAAGTGTTAAAACTGGAGGTATTGGCCGGGCGCGGTGGCTCAAGCCTGTAATCCCAGCACTTTGGGAGGCCGAGACGGGCGGATCACGAGGTCAGGAGATCGAGACCATCCTGGCTAACACTGTGAAACCCCGTCTCTACTAAAAAATACAAAAAACTAGCTGGGCGAGGTGGCGGGCGCCTGTAGTCCCAGCTACTCGGGGGGCTGAGGCAGGAGAATGGCGTGAACCCGGGAGGCGGAGCTTGCAGTGAGCTGAGATCCGGCCACTGCACTCCATCCTGGGGGGAAGGGTTAGACTTCGTCTCAAAAAAAAAAAAAAACTGGAGGTATTTCAGTGCCGAGGTGCCCGTTGTCTGATAAACGCCTGTCTACTTCATCTCTTGGCTGGACGGGGAGCTGACTGCCCAGGCAGGCCAAGCTGTAGCACCCCTTCCCAGCTGGCAGAAGAACGCAGGGCCCCCTGCCCAGGGTGCGAGGCTTCCTGTCCGCACTGAAGCATCTGGCTTGAGCTAATGAGCTGTTGGCATGCATAGGCAATTATTTGAGCTCTTTAAAAACCTGCCAAACTTGTTTTTATAGCCATGGCAGTCCCTTAATGACTCAGGCCTGAAGTCAAATCCTCTGTGCAGAAGGCAGTGGCTCTGCTCTAGGACATTCCCTGCCCCTTACACTGCCCCAAGTCATGGGCCCAAGGTTCAAACCTTAACCGTCTCACCTCCCCACAGCCTCAGAAGGCAGGGTCCTAAGGAGGGGCTCAGGAGGCTCGCTCAGTTCCAGGAAGTCCCAGCATATACCGGGATCACTGGATGGGAACAACGGCCAAGGCCTGTCACCTGGGCCCTGGAGTGCGCTGATGGAGCACTGATGGAGTCCACAGAGCATATCCGAGCTGACATTTGGGCCTCAGAGGCCTTCAAAATGGGTAGGTTCGGGAGCTGAGCTGTGGTCTGGGCACAACTCCAGCTCCTTCTGCATCACACTCTGTGCTGTTCTTTCATTCCCCACAATTCGGTGCCCCAGCAGCCGTTTCCCCAGCCAAAAGCTGCTCTCAAGGACCTGAGAAACCCATGTAGTTTTATCAAAAGAAACATTGCTTTTTTTTTTTTTTTTTTTTTTTTTGAGACAGGGTCTTGCTCTGTCACCCAGGCTAGAGTACAGTGGCATGATCATGGCTTGCTACAGCCTCGAATTCTGGGCTCAAGCCATCCTCCTGCTTCAGATTCCCAAGTAGCTGGGACCACAGATGTGTGCCAGCACATCTGGCTAATTGTTTTTGTTTTTTGTAGAGATGGGGGTCTTGCTATGTTGCCCAGGCTGGTCTTGAATTCCTGGGCTCAAGTGATCCTCCCACCTCAGCCTCCCAAAGTACTGAGATTACAGGCATGAGCCACCATGCCCAGCCTCCTTTTAAAGGTAACTACTTTGACACAGTGGTTGTTAAGAGCATGTTGAACACACATTGGATGAAGTAGGGCTGCAAGAGGTAGAGAAAGGTTTGTGCTAGGCCAGCCCTATTAGGAGCGTGCTCTCCGCTGGCCAGAGACCCAGGCTCTGCGCCTGACTCCTCTTGACTTGTTGGTCTGAGTATAGTGCAGCTGAGTGAACAGAATGGAGAAGGCCCCTTTCTGCTTCCCACAAAAGTCACAAAGACCTCTTCTTTTTTTTTTGAGATGGAGTCTCAGTCTGTCACCCAGGCTGGAGTTCAGTGGTGCAATCCCAGCTCACTGCAACCTCCACTTCCCAGGCTCAAGTAATTCTCCTGCCTCAGCCTCCAGAGTAGCTGGGAGTATAGGCATGCGCCACCACGCCCAGCTAATTTTTGTATTTTCAGTAGAGACGGGGTTTCACCATGTTGGTCAGGCTGGTCTGGAACTGCTGACCTCAAGTGATCCACCTGCCTCGGCCTCCCAAAGTGCTGGGATTACGGGCACCCCTTCTCTTTAGAACAGAGCCACGGCATAGCTCAAGCAGCCCACTGGTTCACACACATAGTCAACCTGCAGCACACAATCAAATGTCCCAAGGAATTGCCTTTCCTCTTTCCCCACTTTGTCCTCTGCTTTCGTGCTCTTTCCCCAACTCATTTCCCCCTTTTCTTCGTTTTCCTCATCTCCCTTCACCCCTCCTCTCCTGTCCTTCTTCCTCCCCTCCTCTTTCTTTCTTCGTTCGCCTTTTCTTCCTTTCCTCTGCCCTCCCAAGTCTTCTCTCCCTCTTCGTCCCCCTCCTTTTCCTCCTGCTTCTCAAGTGTTTCTTTGGCAGTGATTCCTCATCATGGAGAGTTCCTGGAGCTGGTGCCAGGAGTCTCCAGGTCTCTTCTAGAGATGATCCCTGCATCCCCTCGCTGCCTCTGTGCAGCACACACCCGGCACACAGCAGAGCCCTGGGGCCCACAGTCTCCACAGCAAGCCAGGCTGTGGTGTCTAGTTATTTCCCTGCTTTAAAAAATTGGTTCAGATAAGAGGCAGAGTCGGTCACATTTGTGGAGCTGTTCCTCCTGGGGCAGGCTGTATTTCTTTAGATCTGTCTGTACATTGAGCATCGCTGTGTGCCGGGCCCTGAGCAGTGGGAGATGTAGCAAGGAGTACAGAGGTAGGAACAAGCCACCGTTAGCACCAGCCAGAGTCACACAGACCTCTCTATGAATCACTCTTTGTCTCTGTGACTCAGACAAGTTATTCCAAGCTTCTGTTTGCTCCTTTGTAAAATTAAGCTTCAATTTCATTAAATGACATAGGGCACTTAGCGTGGTGCTGGCAGATAGTAAGCTCTGCACAACTGTGATGATGATGATGATGTTGAGGTAGGACTCATTCACGTGGGCAGTTTTCCATCTAGGACGGAGATGAAACTGCAATTCAAGGGAGAAAAGAAAATCAAGAGGGCATGGATGAAGAACTCTGGGCAGTGGGGGTAAGGGAGAAACTTCCTCTCCTTGGGGTGATGAGGGAAGACTTTTGAGAGGAAGATAGCACTTAGCAGGGCTTTTGAGGGCAGGAGTTCAGTGTGCCACAGTAAGAGGAGAATGTTTCTAGGGGAGGAAGCACCATGAGAAAAAATACAGAGTAGGGGGAGAATCTGGCTAGACAGTTGGGGATTACTGGAACCTTTGGGGTTTTGAGGTTGGAGTGTATTTTCCTGCATGGGTGCACTAGATCACGTCCCCTCTTGCCTATTCAAGGACATCCCTCCAGCAATTTTCCCCTTTCTCTCCTGCAGCATTCCTGTTTCTCCCTTCCTATGTCATTCCTGTCAACATCCAAATATGCTATTATTTTACCTATCTCAAAACAAAACCAAAAGCCTCCTTGACTCCACGCCTCTGCTCACCTTTAGAACAAAGCTCCTAGAAAGTTAGCTACACTCACTGTCTCCAATTTTCCTTCTCCTAACCTCTCACAGCCCACCCTTTCAGGCTCTCACACTCACCATTCTGCTGAGACTATACAGCCTGAGTATCTCTTATCCCAAATGTTTGGGACCAGAAGTGTTTCAAATTTTGGACTTTTTTTCAGATTTTTGAATATTGGCAATTTCCTTACCGGTTAAGCGTGCCAAATCTGAAATTCAAATTTCAAAATGCTCCCATGAGCATTTTGTTTGAGCATCATGTGGGCACTCCAAAAATTGTTGATCTTGGAGCATTTTGAATTTCAGATTTTCAGATTTGAGATGCTCAGCTTGTACTTCTCAAGGTCACTGATGACCTCCACATTGTTCGAACCAATGTTTACCTCTCTGGACCCCTCAAGAGCATTTGTCGTAGTTGATCAACACCATCGCCTTGAAATGCTTTCTTCACTTGGTTTCCACATACCACACTGTCCCAGTCTTCCCCCTACCTCATGAGATGCTCCCTGTGATCAGTCTTTTCTGGTTCCTCCACATCTCCCTGACCTCTTCCCACTGGAGTACCCCAGGGCTCTGGCTTGGACCTCTTCATTTTTTTTTTTAAAGCCAGTGTTTGCTTACTTTTTCTTTTGTCTTAATTTTTTTTTTTTTTTTTTTTTTTTTTTTTTTTTTTTTTTTTTTTTTTTTTTTTTTTTTTTTTGAGATGGAGTCTTGCTCTGTCACCCAGGCAGGAGTGCAGTGCCGTGATCTCACATCACTGTAGTCTCTACCTCCCAGGTTCAAGTGATTCTCCTGCTCACCCTCTCAAGTAGCTGGGATTACAGGTGCCCGCCACCACGTCCAGCTAATTTTTGTAGTTTTACTAGAGACAGGGTTTCTCCATGTTGGCCAGGCTGGTCTGAAACCCCTGACCTCAAGTGATCTGCCCGCCTCGGCCCCCAAGGTGCTGGAATTACAGGCGTGAGCCACCGGGCCTGGCCAATTTTTTTAATTGTGGAAATATATATATGACATAAAATTTACCAACTTAATCATTTTAAGAGTACAGATCAGTAGTATCAAGCACATTAGCATTGTTGTGAAACAGATCTCCAGAACCCGTTTAATCTTGCAAAGCTGAAACCCTTTACCCAATAAACAAGCCCCCTCCATTCCTCCTTTGCCCAAACCCCTGGCAACCACCATTCTACTTCCTATTTCTATAAATATTACTAAGCTAGGTACCACATATAAGTGGGCTCATACAGAATGTGTGCTTTTGTGACTGGCGTATTTCACTTAGCATATGAGCATGTCAGTTTTTCCCCTAAACCTGATCTTCCCCCAGGCTTCTCTATCTCATTTAATGACAACTCCATTCTTCTACCTCTCGGTTGAAACACGTGGAGTCATTCTTGACTCTTCTTTCTGTCACACCTCACATCCAATCCAGCAGGAAATTCCGTTGACTCTACTTCAAAATATGTTCAGATTTGGGCCACTTCCATCCCTCGACTATTACCCCCATGGTCCAAGCCATCATCTTCTCTCACCTGGATTATGACAATAGGTTTTTAAGTTGGATGACCTATCTCCCTTCTCTCCTTTGCCCTCCAAGGGCTTCCCACTGCCAACAGGGAAATGTCAAAGGGCTTTAATAACCAACAGATCCTACATGATCTGGCTCCCATTTGCTCTGTGAGCTCATCTCTTACTAGTCTCCCTTGTGTAGCTATTATCTTTGACTGCATAGCAAATTACCCCAGCACTTGATGGCTTAAAACAATATTTGTTATCTCACTGTTTCCAGGTAGGAGGTGGGGTGTGGTTTAGCAGGTCCTCCAACTCAGACTCTCACAAGGCTGCAATCAAGGTATCGGCTGTGGATTGTTAAGCCAATGACAGGATTTAAACCACAGACTTACTTTGATAGTACTCTTAATGGTATAACTTCTTCTCCCATTTTATGTCTCTCTTTATGTTTTTTCTTATGTTTCCTTTTGTTTTAAAAGAGAGCTATCTTTTAGATCTCTAGTATCCTCCTTCTCTTCGGTAGAGATTTCTATATCTTGAAATAAATAAAAAAGCCAGTTAAGACTTGGGGCTGTGAAATGAGTGAAACAGAAGCTTAATTTATCTAAATAAAACCTTGCAGTTTACCTCTATTTTCCTTGGAAAAATAAATAAATAAATGAAAATTTAAAAAATAAGTAAATAAATAAATAAATAAAGGTGTCGGCTGGAACTGTGGTCCTCTCAACTGGACGTTGAATCTACCTGGTTGTTGAGGGACTCAGTTCCTCAGTTCCAATGGACCAAGGGCCTCAGTTGCTCACTTGCTGTCGACCACAGGCCTCCCTCAGTGCCCTGTCATGGCGATGTCTCCACGGGGCAGCTCACGATGCAGCAGGTGGCTTCCAGCAGAGCAAGCAAGTTACACGACAGCAGAAGGCAAGCAAGGCAGAAGCCAGAGTCTTTCGGTAACTGGTTCTCAGAAATGGCACCCAGCATTTTTGGCATATTCTATTGGTTTAAAGCAAATCCCCAGGTCCAGCCCTTACTCAACAACAGGGACTACACAATAGCAGGGATCCTGGAGGCAGGGCTCACTGGGGGCCATCATAGACGCTGCCTACCACACCCCACTTCTTCACCTGCACAGACCTCCTTGTTCCTTGAACCAGTGGGGCATGTTGCTACCCTGGGCCCTTTGCCACAGCTGGTCCTCCATCTGGAATGCTCTTCCCACAGCAGTGAGGCTGTCTCTGATCACCTTACTGAAAATTGCAACAGCCTCTCCCCTACTCTCATTTCTTTCTTTGTTTTTGTGTTTTTTCGAGATGGAGCCTCTCTCTATCGCCCAGGCTGGAGTGCAATGGCCCGATCTCGGCTAACTGCAGCTGCTGCCTCCCAGGTTCAAGCGATTCTCCTGCCTCAGACTCCAGAGTAGCTGGGATTACAGGCACCCACCACCACGCCCAGCTTATTTTTGTATTTTTAGTAGAGACAAGGTTTCGCCATGTTGGCCAGGCTGGTCTCAAACTCCTCACCTCAGGTGATCCACCCACCTCAGCCTCCCAAAGTGCTGGAATTACAGGCATGAACCACCACACCCGGCTGACCACCCTGATTTCTTTCCCTGCTTTATTTTTCTCCATATCACTGATCACCTTCTAATGTGCTACACTTTACTTTCTTGTTTGTTTGTCTACCCCAGTAGAATACAAGCTCATGAAAGAAGGGATTTTTGTCAGTTTGATCCACTGCTGTATCCCCAGTGCCTAGAGCACTGTCTAGTACACAGTAAGTACTCAATAAATGAATGAGGCTGAGCATGGTGGCTTATGCCTGTAATCCTAGCACTTTGGGAGGCTGAGGTGGACAGGTTCCCTGAGCTCAGGAGTTCGAGACCACCCTGGGCAACACGCTGAAACCCTGTCTCTATTAAAATACAAAAAATTAGCTAGGCATGGTGGTGGGTGCCTGTAGCCCCAGCTACTCAGGAGGTTGAGGCAGGAGAATCGCTTGAACCCAGAAGGCAGAGGTTGCCGTGAGCTGAGATGGCACCACTGCACTCCAGACTAGATGACAGAGTGAGACTCTATCTCAAAAAAATAAACAAATGAATGAATCCTGCAGGCCTGTGATATTCAACTTTTTAGTGTATAATAATTTCTTCAAAAAATATGGTAAGGAATCCGAATATATAAGACAGATGAAAGCAAAGTGGCTTTGTTCAAACTAGGGAGTGTGGAGCCAAAGTCCCACTCCATCTGCTCCCACCCCAACCCTGTCACTCCCCATTTGAGAAGGCTCACAGAGCCCTGGGGTTCTCTCAGAGAGCTGTGAGTAGTTCTACTCAAAGATGAGAGGGAAAGAGATCTCTGCCCCAAACCCATGTATGCGGGTTGGATCCCACTGGAAACCAGCCTGGTCTTTTGAGCCACAGGAAAGGAGCCCCACAGCTTTGCTCCTCACCCCATGCTGGCCTCCCAGGAGCTCGATATGTGGACCCAGCTCTCTCCCAGCAAAACTTTGTCTCATTCCTGGCCTCTGAAGAGTGAGAAAACACTCAGAACCCCCAGCACATCACTGTTGGAAAAGATCTTAAATGCCATTTAATGTAACTCACTGAATCATTAATTCATTCAACAGCCATCCAATCCTTGCTATGTTTGTGCCAGGCATGGCATATAGACATGAAAAGCTGAGTACCTATCGCCCAGAAGCACATGGGGGAGACAGCAAACATTGAAAAGACTTTCTCCAAATTCTCTCTGTTTCAACACCTCCAGTGCTGGGGCAGTGTAAATGTATGGCCTTGGGGCCATACATTTACACTGCCTGATAACATTAGCAGCAAAACTGTTCTTTTTCTTGAGCCCTGAATCTGCTTTCTTACAGCTTCCACTTTTGGTCTTAATTTTATCCTCTGGCTCCACACTGAATAAATCTATCCCTCTCCAAATGGCAGCCTTTTAAGTATTTGAAAACAGTAATCAAGTCCCACAGAGAACTCTCTAGAGACTTGTGGCTGCCTTTGGGGACCTACATTTTGTGGCTGCTCCTAACCAGTTGGGATTTTGGAGCTAGGCAGAGCCTGGTTGCCGCTGATCTTGTAGCAGGGCTGCAGGGCTGGAAACTGCCTCTGGAGTTCGAAGCCCACACCGCCCCACCCCAGCATGAGGGAATTCCAACATGCTTGCACTAGAAGGGCAAAGGGTTCAAACAAGAGGTAATTCCTGGGCTGGAGGCGGTTCACTGCCTCCACATTCCTCTCCCTAGAGAGGGCAGCTTCTCCTCTGGGTACAGCCTTGCAGCTCACTCGTTTGATTTCAAAGCAGCCAAATCCCAGTTCTTTGCGACTTGGGGAAGTACAGCGGCAGTGGGGGAGGTAGCAGCAAGGAATTCGATGTTTTTTTATGTGTTCTTTGTTTCAACAAAATGTAGTTTTCCAAGTAATTGCTTGCCTGATGCAATAGGGCCTGCTGGGCCTCCAGGGTGTAAATCTTCCCGACAAGGGGGCAGTTTTTTGCTTCTTCCTGCAAGGCTGAAGCCCAGCTCTTTCTCTGGGACAGCCCAGCAGGTCTTGAATTCATTAAAGTTTCTCCAGCACTTTCTGCGAGAGCTGTGGGCTGCTTGGCACAATCCTGGCTGCCCTTTCCTGCAGGAGCCTGGGCTTGCCCAGGAGAGGAGGAGAGGGAGGTCAGCGGGGCAGAGGAAAGGGAGAGGCAGCTGGGGATGGGGTGGTGGGGAGGGGAGGAAAAGTGAGAGCCTTTACTATTAGCTGGCTAGCCAGGCAGCCTCAGGAAGGCAAGAAAAAGCCTCAAAAAATATTCTCAGAAGAACCAGGATCTGGTTCTTGTGAGATCTACCCTGCACAGCTGCACGAGAAAACATGTTCGCAAAAAAACTGTCTTGATTCCTTGCTACAGGGAAGTAAAGGTCCATTTTAAAGTGTCTGAAGATTCTCTGTGTGACATTGCCCTCATCTCTTTCCCTTCTTTCCTTCTCTTTTTCTCCATGCACTTGTTTATTTAAATGTAAATAAATAAAAACACTCTCTTGCTTCCTATTCCCTCCTTCCTTCATTCTTCACCCCCAATTCCCTGCCCATCTCAAATTCCACCCCAGTCCCACTTTTCTGACACTCAAAAGTGCCTGAATCCATTTGTCTTCCCACCCCCTTCTCTCCGAGGTGTCTCTCTCTGTCCACTGCCTTCCTTCTCCTCCTGCCCCATGAGTCTCCTCTGGTTAAATGAGGTAGAATGTTGGCATTCTCACGTCCTTGGGGACATCTAGGCATCTTGGCATCTTAAATACATAGAGAAGACAAAAGGCCATCAGAATGTCAGCCTGCTGAGGCCAGGAGTATATCTGAAATCAGTAGCAAGCACCCACCACTTGGCATAGTCCATACTCACCAATGGGTCCACATCCAACCCTGCCAATTTCTAATAAAGAAAGGCCATTCTGGTCCACACAGGCCTTTAACTCATGATCCCAAGTAAAGGCCTCAGGCAGCACTCTTCTATCAACACCATTATTACAGGAAAGGGGTCCCAATTCAGACCCCAAGAGAGGATTCTTGGATCTCACACAAGAAAAAATTTAGGGTGAGTCCACAGTGCAAAGCAAAAGCAAGTTTATTAAGAAAGTAAAGGAATAAAAGAATGGCTACTCCATAGACAGAGCAGCCCCAAGGGCTGCTGGTTGCCCATTTTTATGGTTATTTCTTGATGATATGCTAAACAAGGGGTGGGTTATTCATGCCTTTCCTTTTTTTTTTTATTTTTTTTTGAGACAGTCTCACTCTGTCACCCAGGCTGGAGTGCAGTGGCGTGATCTCAGCTCACTGCAACCTTCGTCTCCTGGGCTCAAGCAATTCTCCTGCCTCAGCCTCCCGAGTAGCTGGGATGACTGGCATGCACCATCTTGCCCAGCTAATTTTTGTATTTTTAGTAGAGACAGGGTTTCACCATGTTGGCCAGGCTGGTCTCGAACTCCCGACCTCAAATGACCTGCCCACTTCAGCCTCCCAAAATGCTGGAATTACAGGCTTGTGCCACCACGCCCGGTCAGTAAGTACCTCCCCTTTTTAGACCATATAGGATAACTTCCTGACGTTGCCATGACATTTGTAAACTGTCATGGCGCTGGTAGGAGTGTAGCAGTGAGGACGACCAGAGGTCACTCTCGTCACCATCTTGATTTTAGTGGGTTTTAGCTGGCTTCCTTAATGCAACCTGTTTTATCAGCAAGGTCTTTATGACCTGTATCTTGTATTGACTGCCTATCTCACCCTGTGGTTTGCAATACCTTAACCGTCTGGGAATGCAGCACAGTAGGTCTCAGCCTCATTGTACCCAGCCCCTATTCAAGATGCAGATGCTCTGGTTCAATCGCCTCTGACACCATTTCTGCTCCTTCATAGCCCCACTTCCTCCGGGTTTGTAAAACCTAACCATCTCCACCCCAGAAGAAAAGTCTCCCAACCTCAGTCATTTTTATGTATGTGTGAATTTAAAACCCTGTGTTAGGTCTACCTAGAGATATTTGCCTTTTAATCTTCCCTAATTGTGGGATTAAAGACTTTAACATTACATCAAGCAGCACCAGCCTGGGGAAAGGTGTTTACGGGGGGCAAAGTGTTCTTTGCATTTTCTCAGTGTAGACTTATATGTGCAACTACACACGCAATTCTCTCTGAAGACAGCTTCCATCCCCAACCCGTGAATGGAAGCTTCTTGTCCTCACTTCCAGGGTAGAGAAAGGGCTATGAAATACCACCAGTGGTGAACAAGGGGACTTGTGAAATCTCCCTCCCTCCCTCACCTCCCAGGGGTCTGGAGACAGAACTCAGTGTACTCATTACAATTAGATTAACCTAGACACATTCCTGCCTCGACACAGAATCCTGGGCTGGATCTTCCAGGCGCCCCGTGATTGTGGGATTCTCTATGGTCCCAACCCATAGTTTCTACCCATGCTGGAAAAAATAAGAAGCCCCACCCTTTCACTCAACGGCACGGATCAAAACCGTGCCACTGACGAGTGTGTGGTGAGTACCGCAGCGGCACATTTGTCTTGGAATTTAATGTGCATCTCAACAGAGAGTTCTTTGGTGGATCAGGGGCTGGGGAGGAGCAACATCATCATCAATGATATTTTCTTCCAAGTGTCCAGATGTGCATGACACTGTGACGGGGCAGTGAAGGCGAGTCCTTGTGCTGTGTTGGAAGCTTTCTCATCAGCACCAAGAGCTGTTGCTTATTAGATACTCATACAATCCTGCTCTGCACTCAGCCTCTCCTCACAGTGAGCTTTAGTCTAAAAGTGGAGTGCAAACAAGCTTCTCTTCTCCAAAATCCCCATGCAGAGGTCGCTGGGGGACCTCGCAGAGGCTAAGTCGGACCCCTATTTGATTTGGTTGGTGGCCTCTGTCACAGAGCTAATGAGCTTCAAAGACTCCTCTTCAAAAGGAAAACACTGAGTCTTTGAATCCTGCACAGACACGCCCAGAATCCTACAGTCTCCAGTTGCAGCCTTTCCCACTTCCTGGCAGGGCCCTCCAGAATCCCTCAGGATGGGAATCAGAGAACATGCCCCGTGGATAGAGCAGGATGGAAGCAGCTACCCCTCCAGTGCACACCCCGCTGGGGTCTCCCCGCTGGAAAAGGAGAACTGTTTTGCCTTGCACCCTACATTTTATGCGTGACAGGAAAACCTAATAACACGTACCATTTGTTGAGCAATTAATTGTCTCCCCTGTGCGGAGCACGGTGCCTGTGTCATTTCCTTCATGTCTCTCATAAACCTTATCCTAAAGATATAGAAACTGGGAAACAGAGAAGTTCTGCAATTAGACCAATGTCACACAGTGTATAGGTGGCAGATCCGGGGCTCCATCCTAGGTCTAGCTGACTTCCAGGACCACACATTTCAACATATGGCAAATTCATTTTATTTCTATAAAACCCTGGAAATAAGCCTTGATCCACACATGTATGGGACTCGTGTGCTTAAGGCCAAATAGAAATTCATCTATGTCTAAAACAAATCATGCTTTAGAGCCAGTGAAGGTCTCTGAGAGAATATGGAGAAAGTCCTCACGTGTGGGTCTCCTCCTCCTCACTGCCCGGCCACACATCTGTTTGGTGGGAAGATTTCTGAGTGCACACACTGCCAACTTCTAGTGAAATCAGGGACAGTGAGGACGGTGGGAGGTATCAGGGCTGTGGGTAAGATTTCTGCTTCCTACTGATTTCTGAGTACTTGCTGCCGAACTCCTTGATTCCTGCACAAGGACAGCCAGATGAGAAGGTGAAAATTAAACAATTAAAGAGAAGCAAGTTGTAGACGCAGAAAAAGAGCAACAAGAATCTAACAAGACTGGATTGACAATGTACTTAATGCTCAAAACTCAGTCGTGTGTGTGTGTGTGCGTGTTTGCTAGGGCAGGGAGGTTGGGGAAGGCGAGAACATAAGAAACAGAAGCCCTTTGGGCCAGGCATGGTGGCTCACACCTGTAATCCCAGCACTTTGGGAGGCCGAGGCAGGTGGATCACCTGAAATCAGGAGTTTGAGACCAGGCAGATCAACATGGAGAAACTCCATCTCTACTAAAAATACAAAATAGCCTGGCGTGGTGGTGCATGTCTGTAATCCCAGCTACTCGGGAGGCTGAGACGGGAGAACTGCTTGAACCCAGGAGGCAGAGATTGCGGTGAGCCGAGATTGCACCGTTGCACTCCAGCCTGGGCATACACAGCAAGACTCCGTCTAAAAAAAAAAAAAAAAAAAGAAAGAAAAGAAAAGAAAAAGAAAGAAAAAAGAAAGAAATAGAAGCCCTTCAAGGCTCTTGCAAACTGGTTGAGGAGAAAAGAACATTATTATATACATAATAACAGCCCAAAGCAGTTTGCATTCTATCATATGGAAGTGCTGAATGATTCAGTACAGGCTGTCACTGCAAGAGGAGTCCAGATCAGCAGAACTTAAGAATAGTAAGAAGGGGCTTCATGGAGTGTGAAGGGAACTTCAGCTGGCCTTTGGAAACTGAGTAAAATGCAACCGCGTGCTGAGGAAGAGAGAGGGCATTCCTGCAGAGGAGCATACACATGAAGACTATAAATAATAACTCAAACCTGCATTCGACTTAAAATCACAAGCTGTTAGGGCTCAAAGGATCCTTCGAGGCCATGTAGTTCAGCCCTTCCTTTTGCAGATAGGAACGCAGAGGGGCTAAAGAAATAAAGTTGCAATGGATAAGCCGCTTAACCTCCTTGGGCTTAGTGGATATTTGTCACCATGGAACTGGGATTGCTTTGTAGACAAGATCTCAGTTATCCTAATAACATCCTTGGGAACCAGCCAGGGAGACAGAGATGGAGATGAGAGCAGCAGTGGTGATTTGGTCCTTTGTATGATAGTCAGTTGGAAAAGAACTAGGTTTCCCCAATTCTGTTAGGGCAGACTCCCCAGCTGCAAAGCTATTGGGAAGGGAATTCTGTAATAGGGGGTGGCGGGGAAGAGAGACCTTCCAACTGGCCTCCCTCCGTCCATTCATGCGCACTTCCCGTTCTGTTCAGTACACTGCAGCCAGGTATAATTTTATACACAAAATTCACCCATTTTAATTGGGTAGTTTGATGAAATGTTAGTAACTTTACACAGTCTTGTAAGCATGAGCACAATCAAGGTATAGATGTTTCCATCACCATAAAAAGTTTGTTAATGCAACTATTGCTGTCCATATCTTCTCCCTACCCCTACCCAGGCAACTACAATTGCTCTGTTTTGCCTTTTCTAAGATTTCATATAAATGGAATCAGACAACGTGCTTTTTGTGTTTTACTTCTTCCACTTAGTATGATATTTTTGAGATTCATTTATGGTGCATGTATTAATAATTTCATTCATTTTTATTGCTGAGTAGTGTATGAGTATACCCCAGTCTGATTATCCACTCAGCAGTGAAGTTTGGGTTCTTTCCAGTTTTGACCTATTTTGAATGAAGCTGCTGTGAACATTCACATACAAACCTTTCTGTGGACATATATTTTCATTTCTCTTGGGTAAATACCTGTGAGTGGGATAGCTGGGTCATAGGGTAAGTGTATATTTCGCTTTATAAGATACTGTGCCGGGCGCAGCAGCTCACGCCTGTAATCCCAGCATTTTGGGAGGCCAAGGTGGGTGGATCACCTGAGGTCAGGAGTTCGAGACCAGCCTGGCCAACATGGCAAAACCCTGTCTCTACTGAAAACATAAAAATTAGCCAGGCATGGTGGCACGTGCCTGTAATCCCCGCTACTCAGAAGGCTGAGACGGGAGAATCACTTGAACCTGGGAGGCGGAGCTTGCAGTGAGCCAAGATCACACCACTGCACTCCAGCCTGGGCAACAGAGCAAGACTCTGTCTCAAAAAAGAAAAGAAAAGAAGAGAAAAAAGTGCTGTGAAACAGTTTTCCAAAGTGGCTGTACCATTTTGTGTTCTCTGCGGGAGAGTTTCAGTCACTTCACATCCTCATCAACACTTGCTTTAGTCTTTTTTTTTCTACCTTTGCTCATTCTAGTGGCTGTGTATGTCACTGAGGTTTAACATGCATTTACCTCTTTACTAGTACTGTTGGCATCTTTTCATGTTTATTGGCCATTCATATATCTTCATTTGAAAATTTTCTATTCAAATCCTTTGCTTCTTTTTCACTGGTTAAGCAACCAGTCTTATTGAATTCTAAGAGCTCTCTGTTTGTTCTAAGTACAAGCTCTCTGTTATATGTATGCTCTGCAAATATTTTCTCTCAGTCAGTGGCTTGCTTTTTGTTTTCTTAACTGCCTTTTGGACAGCAAAATTCTTTAATTTTGATGAAGCTAATTTTATCAGCTGGATTTGTACCTTTTATATCTTTATGAAATATTTGCTTAACATAATGTAATAAAGATTCCTCTTTTATACTTTCTTTTAGTTTTAGTTCTCACATTTAGGTCTATGATATATGTATTTATTGATACATTTTGAGTGCATTCATTTTAAACCATGAATGGTTTAAGGTAAGAAACAAGATTTAGGTTTTTTTGTGTTTGGGGTTTTTTGTTGGTTGGTTGGTTGATTTTTCTTCATACAAATCTTCTGTGGTCCCGGCACCATATGTTGAAAAGACTCTTTATCCTAATTGAATTGCTTTGGCACCTTTGTCAAAAGTCAGTTGACAATTTTCAGGACAGTGGAACCATTTTGTATGGCGCTATAATGGTAGAAACATGTCACTATACATTTTTCCAAACCCAGAGAATGTACAATACCAAGAGCGATCCCTAAACTATGGGCTTTGAATGATAACAACATGTGGACATAGGTTCCCTCTTTGTGACACAAGTGCCACTCCAATGCCAGATGTTGATAGTAGAGGAGGCTATTCATGTGTAGGGGCAGCGGGTATCTGGGAACTCTCTATGCTGTCTACTCAGTTTCGCTGTGAACCTAAAACTGCTCTAAAAAATAAAGTCTATTTTTAAAAAAGGAAGGGAAAAGTCTACTCTTTAAAAATTAATTCCCTATGTAAGTGAGGGTCTATTTCTGGACTCTCTAGTCTGTTCCATTGATCTAATATCTATATTTATTTCAATACCACATTGTCTTGGTCACTATAACTTTATGGTAAGTTTTTAAATTGGATAATGTAAGTGATCCAACTTACATTCCAGTAGCCAGTCTAGCAGGTGTGAGGTGATACCTCATTGTGGTTTTCATTTGCATTTCTTTGGTGATAAGTGATGCTGAGCATTTTTCATATACCTGTTGGCCATTTGTATGTCTTTCTTTGAGAAATATCTGTTCATGTCTTTTTCTAATTAGATTATTTGTTTTCTTGCTATTGAGTGGTTTGAGGTCCTTATATATTGTAGATATTAACCCTTTATCAGATGTATGGTGTGCAAATATTTTATGGTATTCCATAGGTTGTTTTCTTTTTTTTTTTTTTTTTTTTTTTTTTGAGACAGAATCTCACTCTGTTGCCCAGACTGTAGCGTAGTGGTGCGATCTTGGCTCACTGCAACCTCCGTCTCCCGGGTTCAAGTGATTCTCCTGCCTCAGCCTCCTGAGTAGCTGGGATTACAGGCGTGTGCCACTACGCCTGGCTAATTTTTGTATTTTTAGTAGAGATGGGGTTTCATCAAGTTGGTCAGGCTGGTCTGGAACTCCTGACCTTGTGATCTGCCCACCTCAGCCTCCCAAAGTGCTGGAATTACAGGCATGAACCACCGTGCCCGGCCTCTATTGGCTTTTAAACTATTCTTCTTTGCATTCTTTTTAGCAGTTTCTCTGGAAACTATAATATACATCCTTAAGTTTTTACAGCATGTTTAAAATGAACATTGTACCATTTCACATACATTGTGGAACTCTTGCAACTGCACTGATCTATATTCCTCTGTCTTGCCTTATTCTTCATGTTACAGTTGAAATATACTGTATATATTTTATATATATGATGTATAATATATGTATATTTCCTTTAGTATTTCTTGTAGTGCAGGTTTTCTGGTAGTAAATTCTCTTTCACCTGAAAATGTCTGTATTTAACCTTGATTCTTGAAGGTTCTTTTCACTGGTTATAGAATTTTGGATTGACAGTTTTTTCTTTCTGCATTTTAAAGGTATTTTACTCTTCTGAAGTCCACAATTTCTGATGAAAAATCAACTTTAAATTGAATTGTTTTCTTGTACATACTGTGTCATTCTTCTTTTGCTACTGTCAGGATTTGTTCTTTATGGCCGGGCACGGTAGCTTACACCTGTAATCCCAGCACTTTGGAAAGTAGAGGCAAGAGGATCACTTGAGCCCAGGAGTTCAAGATCAGCCTGGTCAACATAGCAAAACCCTGTCTCTACTAAAGACACAAAAATTAACTAGGCATGGTGGTGCGTGCCTGTAATTCCAGCTACTCAGGAGGCTGAGGCACGAGATTCCCTTGAACCCCGGAAACAGAGGTTGCAGTGAGCTGAAATCCCGCCACTGCATTCCAGCCTGGGCAAGACTCTGTCTCAAAAA